>NC_139585.1:22920948-22925948 GCF_946808225.1 Silurus aristotelis
CCTTCCTTAGGATCATTGAGACCCCCCGAGGTGAGATCTTGCATGGAGCCCCAGTCCGAGGGAGATTGACAGTCATGTTTAACTTCTTCCATTTTCTAATGATTGCTCCAACAGTGGACCTTTTTTCACCAAGCTGCTTGGCAATTTCCCCGTAGCCCTTTCCAGCCTTGTGGAGGTGTACAATTTTGTCTCTAGTGTCTTTGGACAGCTCTTTGGTCTTGGCCATGTTAGTAGTTGGATTCTTACTGATTGTATGGGGTGGACAGGTGTCTTTATGCAGCTAACGACCTCAAACAGGTGCATCTAATTTAGGATAATAAATGTAGTGGAGGTGGACATTTTAAAGGCAGACTAACAGGTCTTTGAGGGTCAGAATTCTAACTGATAGACAGGTGTTCAAATACTTATTTGCAGCTGTATCATACAAATAAATAGTTTCAAAATCATATATTGTGATTTCTGGATTTTTTTTTTTAGATTATGTCTCTCACAGTGGACATGCACCTACGATGACAATTTCAGACCCCTACATGATTTCTAAGTGGAAGAACTTGCAAAATAGCAGGGTGTTCAAATACTTATTTTCCTCACTGTATATATATATATATAACTGCATAAAGTTTATATGGGAGTCACATGACTACGCAATTTTGTTTCCTGTACATAACCTACAGGGATTTGGTGATGGTTTGCTCGAGTGCGTCCAGTAGAAGATAAACGAATCGCTCTTTGAGACTCGTTTTTCAAATTCACATTAAAACGAATAGTAAATGAACAACTCATCGCTAGTAAAGAGGCCATGAATACTACAGAAATAACCAGCCAACAGACGCTGTAATATTAATTCCTCCCGAAAACAGACATACAGTGAGGAAAATAAGTATTTGAACACCCTGCTATTTTGCAAGTTCTCCCACTTAGAAATCATGGAGGGGTCTGAAATTGTCATCGTAGGTGCATGTCCACTGTGAGAGACATAATCTAAAAAAAAATCCACAAATCACAATACATGATTTTTAAATATTTATTTGTATGATACAGCTGCAAATAAGTATTTGAACACTAGAATTCTGACCCTCAAAGACCTGTTAGTCTGCCTTTAAAATGTCCACCTCCACTACATTTATTATCCTAAATCAGATGCACCTGTTTGATGTCGTTAGCTGCATAAAGACACCTGTCCACCCCATACAATCAGTAAGAATCCAACTACTAACATGGCCAAGACCAAAGAGCTGTCCAAAGACACTAGAGACAAAATTGTACACCTCCACAAGGCTGGAAAGAGTACCATCCCAAGAACACCATTCCTACTGTGAAGCATGGGGGTGGTAGCATCATGCTTTGGGGGTGTTTTTCTGCACATGGGACAGGGCGACTGCACTGTATTAAGGAGAGGATGACCGGGGCCATGTATTGCGAGATTTTGGGGAACAACCTCCTTCCCTCAGTTAGAGCATTGAAGATGGGTCGAGGCTGGGTCTTCCAACATGACAATGACCCGAAGCACACAGCCAGGATAACCAAGGAGTGGCTCTGTAAGAAACATATCATACTCCGTGTTTCTCAGTGACAGGCCAGAAACCTGACTGATCTAGAGAAGATCTGTGTGGAGGAGTGGGCCAAAATCCCTCCTGCAGTGTGTGCAAACCTGGTGTAACAGCATCGTTCTAATTGTCTTCCCATAATATAAGTGTAATATGAATATTTTCTATTAAAATCAGTGGTTATGTTTGACATATTTTGTATATGCCTTATGTCTCTATCCCCTAAGGGGGTCCTTGACCTGGAAAACCATTGAAGACCCCTGCGTTTAGACTGTAAATCGAAATCTGGCTTAAGTTTACTTTCATTAAGATGCAGAATTTGAGATGCAAAGTGTGTGATTTTTGCTCATATCCACACCCCTGCATCCGCAAAACAAACCGAATGGTGAACATTTGCAGATGATTAAAGTCGTACGAGTCCTGCAGTGAGACTTTTCGGAACGCCCAATCAGCTTTAGAGAAACCACCAAAAAACATTCGATACAATAAATGTTTCTGACTGAAAGCTGAAAGATCTCATAATACTGCGGTACAGTGGTGTGTTAAGTCCTCGCTCTATTCCTCCTTCTCGCAAGGTTACAGCGAGGGCTGAGCTCGAGCCGTAATTAGAAGCACCAGCACCACACTACAGAAGGGTTTGAGAAAAGCCCGTTCGAGCGTGCGATTTCTCAGCGTGCGATTTCGCCGCCATTATGCTTTGAGAAGAGGTGTGTGTGTGTGTGTTCTACTCGTGTTCTTGGTCGTTTCAAATCCTGTAATGACCCTCAGCTGAGATTGCAGCTGTTAAGGAGGTGTAATGTGTTGTGAAAGAGGCTGGAACAGTACAAAATGACAGCAGGGACTGAATATAGCATGCTGTAGTGAAAAAAGAAAACCGGAGGACATTATCTAATGCCTCTTACTGCCTCGACTCATACGTCCACACGGCTTATTTCAAAAATTACAGCTGGGGTGTTATGACACAGTCTCCGAGATACACTACATATACGGTCATCTAGTTTTCTTGCCACATAGTGTGTTGCCGGAAACGATTCGATTTCCTCTGAGCGTGTTCGGGATCGATCACCCGCCCCGAAAAGCGACGAAGATGATCGAAATTCCAAGGTGAATCAGAAAATGGAAACTTGATGAGCCAAAAAGAAGGATAAGAAATAATTGAAGCTAAAATAAACAGCACTCGGTTTGGCACATCCCTGACATACTGACACACCGTAATAACTCCCGATTATTGCTTCAGCGTTAATTACGCCGTGCTGCTCTCATTAGATATTTGAATAAAGTTTTGAGGGGGATGTATTTTGGCGAAGGCGAACGTATTTCGATTTCTGAAAATGAACGCACGAGCGCTTAAAAAAAAAAGAAGCAGAAGACGTTTCTGGAAAGCCAAGCGGGTCAAACCGGCGTGCCTTACGAGAGCTCGGTGGCTGGGGAGCTGAAACAAGGCTACGCTAACGCTGCCTGTTTCTGGGGCAGGTAAAAATAGAAGAAGAACATCTGATGTACGGATAAATGGGGAAGAAAAGAAGTCGCGTTTCCTCGGCGTAATAAAAACATTTACACATAATTTAAAAGCCTGTTTGGAAAAAAAAACAGGTGTGAAAGCCATGCAGAGCTCGAGGTGTCAAAGAGAAACCTGAGACACACGAAGATTTCTGCCTGTATTTGGTTTGACTTTTCAGTCTGTGTATGTGCAGGTGGATATGTGGTTTCACAACTTGCTGTGTTTTTTTTTTTTTTTTTTTTACACGTTAACCAACATCTGCATGACCTCGGAGTGGCACGCTACGCTCCGCTAGCCTACGCCGGTGTGCGGCTTGATGGCAAATACAGATCTTTTCTAGGCGACTTCCACAATATAAGCACTTTCACAACAACGAAACTTTGAAACAATGATGACATTCAAGTTACTCATTGTTCCTGCTTCCCACACGTCGACTCCAAGAACTGACTGCTTGCTGTTATATATCCCACACCTTTAGAGATACCGTTGTAACGAACAATTTACTAAAAAACCTTCACCACAATTAGTTTGAGTTCGTGCTTTTTAAATGTTACTGTTGTGCAAAGATTGTGGACACCTGCCCATAAGATTTGTGTTTTTCTGAACATCAGAAAACATACATTGTCACATACATATTTGTACATGTAGTAAAATGCTTTTTTACCGATCAATAGTAAAATGGCGGCGAAAAGGAAACTTGAATACCGGTGTGCTAGGGTTAGTGCGGTAGTTCACGTTGACCAAAACACACAAGAAAACGCGTTTTGGAAAAACCTTTTTGGCAATCACAGACTTTCGCATTCGGACGGGGTTAGAATTCTCAGAGGACTGCTGAGTTTGCTGAAAAACTGTAGGTAATTTGCTCTGGAATTTTTACAGAGGTCGTGTGAGAGAAAGACAGACATGGCAGATTCGGACAGGATTAAAATCACAAAGTACGTCTATGAAACTAGTCCCGTCCCTAATAGGGCTTATGACAGAAGGGTGTTATTAAAGGGTCACAAGGGTATCTGGGTACTGATGTATAGTGAGGAGGCCTGGAGTGAGATCCAATTCATGACAAAGGTGTTTGATAGGATCGTTGTGTCCTCCATGGAAGGTCCGTGAATAAGCTGTTACTATAGAAACGGTCGTGTATGAAAGGTAATATACCCGGGTGATTTGAATTGCGGCTGTTCAATCTGTCATTCGGCAGACACCGATATCATGCACGCTGAAGAGATCCGTCCAAACGTTATAGACAGGAAGTCCGCCCACCAAAAAATGCACTGACAAGAACGGAACAATGTTTCTGTTACAAAAAAAAAAAGGAAAATGAGACGGGGAGCGTTTCTGTGAAAAGTCGGAGGCTCGGAGGAGACAAAGCCAGCCTCCAAAATATTGTCCTCTGTGGGCGCTGTAAGGCAGCCTGTAGCTCAGCAGTAAATATTTTATAAGGCTGGCTGCACTGGAATGTAAAGAAGAAAGGCGGCTGGAGCTCATGCATAGCTAAGTGGTTTGCAGGCCCGGGCTTTTCCATCACTCTCTGAAAACGTTGCAGGAGTCAGACGAGAAAATGGGAGGCTGCAAAGCCGATCAAGGTCACAGTGCAACACGAAGCCTGTGCATACGCGTACGCCCTTTTTTTTGCAGACGTTGCCTCTTTTTCGGTCGTTTTTCTGTTATAAAGGGCAACGAGAACAGGAGGCTTCACGAAGGACAGGAAGGAAACAACTGTTCTGCTGTAGCTGAATAAAAAAACAAAAAACCCTGAGTTTCCCATTCCGTGCTCCGCCATATTTAGGACATTCCCGTAACGCATCGCACTCCCGCTGACAGACACGAGGCTGAACCCGGTGCTTTATCCGGCCTCGGGGCTGCAGCTTTTCCACAGGCTTTTCCAGCACATGGTTTATTTTAGACACACGCAGGCACTGTATGTAAAAAAAAAAGAGATGCCATGAGCCTGAATA
>NC_139585.1:22930948-22975948 GCF_946808225.1 Silurus aristotelis
TTCTGTAGGGAAGCCGTTCGTTCCAGGGGTCTGTGAGGTTTCCTTTTTCTGATAATTGTTTAAAAGAAATCTTCATTTTGAATTGTAATGCAAATTATGTTATATTATAATTATATTACAAGTCCTCGTTATAATCTATAATCCAATACTCAAAATACGAGAAACCGACAGAGTTTATTGCAATATTTTTTATATATATATATATATATATAGCCATATCGCCCACAATGTCTAATCACAATTATTTTTAAACAAACAAACTGATATGACCTGATTAACCTTTTTTTTTTATTTACAAAACAGTGTTCATGTCTATAAATAAAAATGACACATGAACTGTCTTGTAGCAGACTGACGAGAGAGAGAGAGAGAGAGAGAGAGAGAGAGAGAGAGAGAGAGATAGATAGATAGATAGATAGATAGATAGATAGATAGATAGATAGATAGATAGATAGATAGATAGATAGATAGATAGATAGATAGATAGGCATGCAGACAGCCAGATAGATAGATAGATAGATAGATAGATAGATAGATAGATAGATAGATAGATAGATAGATAGATAGATAGATAGATAGATAGATAGATAGATAGATAGATATGCAGATAGATAGATAGATAGATAGATAGATAGATAGATAGATAGATAGATAGATAGATAGATATGCAGATAGATAGATAGATAGATAGATAGATAGATAGATAGATAGATAGATAGATAGATAGATAGATAGATAGATAGATAGATAGATAGATAGATAGATATGCAGATAGATAGATAGATAGATAGATAGATAGATAGATAGATAGATAGATAGATAGATAGATAGATAGATAGATAGATAGATAGATAGATAGATAGATATGCAGATAGATAGATAGATAGATATGCAGATAGATAGATAGATAGATAGATAGATAGATAGATAGATAGATAGATAGATAGATAGATAGATAGATAGATAGATAGATAGATAGATATGCAGATAGATAGATAGATAGATAGATAGATAGATAGATAGATAGATAGATAGATAGATAGATAGATAGATAGATAGATAGATAGATAGATAGATAGATATGCAGATAGATAGATAGATAGATATGCAGATAGATAGATAGATAGATAGATAGATAGATAGATAGATAGATAGATAGATAGATAGATAGATAGATAGATAGATAGATAGATAGATAGATAGATAGATAGATAGATATGCAGATAGATAGATAGATAGATAGATAGATAGATATGCAGATAGATAGATAGATAGATAGATATGCAGATAGATAGATAGATAGATAGATAGATAGATAGATAGATAGATAGATAGATAGATAGATAGATAGATAGATAGATAGATAGATAGATAGATAGATAGATATGCAGATAGATAGATAGATAGATAGATAGATAGATAGATAGATAGATAGATAGATAGATAGATAGATAGATAGATAGATAGATATGCAGATAGATAGATAGATAGATAGATAGATAGATAGATAGATAGATAGATAGATAGATAGATAGATAGATAGAGAGATAGAGAGATAGAGAGATAGAGAGATAGAGACTGTGGAAAAGACGAATCCCCCTTCCTGCATCAGCGACAGTAAATGAGGAAGTTCTGATGTAGTGACTAAAATAACTGTCATGTGTGTGTTAAACAATAGCAGAGTTTCCACAAGAAAGCAGATCAAAAGAAGATTACAAAACACACAGCTTATTCCGAACACGCTGCGGCGTGACAACACCACTGCAACAACCCACGTCATGTCTCCTGACTTCCAAATGAAAAAAAAGTACATCATTACTGCTTAAAAAGACATGTCCGAGGGGGAGCAAAGCTTTAGCTGTTATTTAATGATCTTTATCCCAGAGTACAGTCCATATAGGGAACACACAACACAATCTAACAGAAAAAAACTTTACATACATTCTGCTGTTTCTGTAAGAGGGATACGTAATAAAACATTTAACCTGATTATAGTTACACAAACATTTGGACAGACAGACAGACAGACAGACAGACAGACAGACAGACAGACAGACAGACAGACAGACAGACAGACAGACAGACAGACAGACAGATAGATAGATAGATAGATAGATAGATAGATAGATAGATAGATAGATAGAGTGCCTATTTTAAAGTGTAAAATGATTAAATGATTAAACTAAGCAATTCAGCTTCCTGTAGTTGGTAATGAGACTGTGTAGAGAATGCTTGAAGTGAAATAGTGATAGTAGTCGTATTACGTGTTCAATTCACACAATAATCCTGAGCTTCACTTCCTGGAGAGTTTAAACTTTAACCCTTGTTGTTGAAACGCTGTAAAGGTTCTTTTGTTTGCTAATATTTAAGCGAACACTTCTCACTGCACGAGGTTACTGTAGAACAACAGCTGTTTGGGTCCACTAAATTACATGAATTACATCCGAGGAAAGAAGTGACAGCAAGGAACTCAAACAGACACTTTTTACATCGATGGTGAGCAAAAACGCATTTCAAAATGCACACGCACACTGAATGGGAGGCGGAGCTCAGTCGTGAAGCTGTTGGACTTTTGCTCGGAAGGTTGTGAGTTCAAGCACCACCAAGATGCCACCGGTGGGCCCTTGAGCAAGGCCCTTAACCGCTCAGTTGTATAAAATGTAACTGTAAGTCACTCTGGAAAAGAGCGTCAACCAAATGTTATAAATGTAATGAAAATTAATAAAATAAATAATGTAATAAAAAAATCCTTGTCTAACGCTTCAAAAACCAGGCATTCAGAAACCTTTGCTCCTGTGGCTGCTTTCCTTCTTTCTGACGCAAAGAACCTGCTTTCACGCTGGCATTTCACCTAATAAGAGTGTTTCCCTTCAGCCCCGGCTCTTTGCATAATCATTCGGAGCTAGTCAAATTGCCGAGCGGTAGCGGGTGCACGGCGGCGGTGCTTACTGTGCCCTATGCATAATTAGCATAGCCAGACAAAACACTGCCATTTCAGGCCTGGACGTGCTACGAGGAAAGTTTCTAAGCTGAATTTCTCCTTCCTAATCAATAAAACCCCATCCATTTCTTTAGCCCCTGATGAAGAGGAGAGCATTTAAGGTATAGTCACAGCACTTCGTTTGGTGATATTTTGTCAGACACACGAGCATGAAGCAAATCTGAAAAGGCCTGGTCGCTGTTCGTTTCCTCTCTCATTTAGTCTCTGTTTACCCTTAGAATATCCTCCACGCTTCCGGGAAGATGTTCCACTAGATTTTAAAGGGGGCTTGTGGAGATTTTTGCTGATTCAGCCACGTGAAAAAGTTCATCCCAATGGTGTTTAAAAGTTGGAGCTCTATAGCAGGCCAATCAAGATCTTCCACTCCAACCCATGTAAAGCATATCTTCATGAAGCTGGATTTGTGCACAAGGGTACTGTCATGCTGGAACAGGTTTGGGTCTCGTAGTTTAAGATAAGGGAAAATTACATGCTACCACATCCAAAGGCGTCTTATACAATTGCAGCGATGAACAGTAATAAAGTAAATGTCATTCGTTACTGTATTTGAGTAGCTTTTTCACGTATCTGTACTTTACTGAAGTGTTTCCGTTTGGGGAGACTTTCTCTTTAACTTTGCTACATTTCAAAGTCAAATATTTGACTTTTTACTACATTTTTGCGAAATCAGTCGTTCCTTTTTATTTACGAGCGGATAAAAACTTGGTCAAACACGCAGCAAGCGACCAATCAGTGTCGAGCGCGCGCTCTGTTTTGATCTTGCTTTGATTGGTGCTTGATGGTATCTGCTCACCACCAACGTACAGTTCAGCGTCAGTTCAACAGCTTGCGGAACATTTTAAGAGGAATAAATGAAAAGAAACTCCAGATTCAAAACTTGGCCTTATTAACACCTATGGCCTTATTTGTGTGATTTCTTTTGAAGTAGTAGTTTTGAAAAGAAGGTTTTGGGCTCGTGATGATTTAAATCGATATCAATCAGTGTTTGACTCATTAATATCGTTCTATTAATAGATTAATGTGCTGAGAGTCACATTCGAGTCTTTTCACACAAAGGTGATTAAGTAAAGAGTCTTATGATAAAAATGATTATAGGAACATTATAGCCATAATAAATCATAGTACTTTGGATACTTAAGTACACTTTTTTTCCAAGTGAAAGATCAAAGGGAGCACTTTTACTTTGATCATATTTTACCAGTGTATCTCTACTTCAACTCCAGTATGTGGTTTGTGCACTTCGTCCACCGCTGTACAATTGTGCGACTCCAGCTTTGTGATATGGAGAGTAAAATTGGGTTCCTTACGCAGGAAGCCTTTGATAATATGACGTGTTATTAAAAAATCGAATACCACAAAAAACGCAAAACTCTCTTTTTTTTCCCCCTGTGGTTTACACGTTACAAATGCACAATGGTGTGTTTAAAAAAACAAAAAAAACAAATGTCCCCTGCAAAATAAAAAAGTTTTTGAAGCAGCTCCTGGCCCCGGATCACAGTGACGGCAATAACAACCCGAGAGTGGAAAAGTTACAGTCGAGTTTCTTGGGGAAAGTATGAGTAGGAGGAAGTGAGCAATGTGTTCTGAAACCGTGCTCACTTAACCCAAAATCCATCTGCCACTCTCGCCCGGATTAACACTGCCACACGAACCCCACACACACGCACACACACACACACACTCTTCCTGAACAGCACCAATAACAACTACAGCTCATTAAATGAAAGAAGCCATACAGACAAAAACACACACACAAGACAGGTTGTGTGTGTGTGTGTGTGTGTGTGTGTGTGCGTGTGTGTGTGTGTGTGTGTGCGCGTGTGTGTGTGTGAGCACAATGCACATGTAAAGACAAATCCCTGCTTTGCTGAAATGGCACGCCGGCAAGTAGGTAGCCAAACACACACACACACACACACACACACACACACACACCCACACACACACTGCAGGAGACTGAGGGATAAGCCGTCTTCATCTCCATCTGCGTGTTGCTCTTTTTCCTCGCTCGCCCTCGTTTCCGCGAAGCCGGCGTTCCAGTTCACACCTCGATCCAGATAAGGAAGAAAAGAAAGAGAGGGAGAAAGAAGGAGAAAGAAAAGAGACATCCAAGTACAAAATGTCTCCTTCACTGCTGTCTTTGTTCTCTCTCCACTTCATTTTTTCTTTTTGTTTGGGGGAAAAAATACGGCAGAGAGACGGTGTGACAGTGTAAGAGACGGAAGCGCTCGGTTTGTTCGTCTTTTTCGTTTGTCAGGAATCGGAACATGCTGACATTTGTCTGATTGTGTCAGACAATCTGTACCGTTAGGCAGCGAGGGACAGACAGGAGTGTCTTTGTTCTCTCGTTCTGTCTTTCTTTCTCTCTCTCTCTCTCTCTCTCTATGCAGCACTGCATCTCTCCACACTAGTCAACATGACCTTCAGCTTCAACACAACATCTCACACACACACACACACACACACACACACACACACACACACATTCAAACGCACACATACAGACCAGCAAATCATGATGTTAAGGCATTAAAGCTGAGAACCTGCAACTCCTGGCATTGGGTTATTAAATCTCTGTCATATAAACACCATTTACAGCTAATAAAACTGATTCTAAACCGACGACACATCGGTTTAAGAAGAACCCAATGCAGATTCTATTCCTTAGACCAGTCAAACGATTAATCAGCACCATTAGCCGATTGCCGGAACGATCAGCTCTTGGCAAAAATCCATCCCAATAGTTTTTCCGGGTTGCAAATGAGAAGGTCTGCTGTCATTATACTGTAGGAGAGCGGCCTCTAGAGGCAAATCGCTGATGCTGCGTGCTGTTCCTTTTGACATATAAAGACTGCACACTGCACGGAGAACGCTTTATTTATACAATTAATATAATCATATTTAGGTCATTTAGCACAATTGCATGATTGAGTACTGTTTTTTTTTATATATATTTTTTTTTTTTCAAAAAACATGGCAAAAGTTTTAAATAAAAAACTAAAAATCTATTTGAACGAGTATTAAGTGCCAAACACACTCCTTCCAAGTTCGTTCCAAGTTGTGAAGTGTTTTTTTTTATTTTTTTATGGTGCTTCATGAAGTCACTGAGAGCGGAATTCCGTGTATGGGAACACAGCAACCAGAGCGAGAGCGAGAGCACATCCGCCACCATGCTTCATTCGGTTACAGAAGTCGTCTGCAGCGGTGCAAAGGATCTTCTCGAAAAAGAACGTCTCCAAAGAATGGAGTATGGCTCTTCTCCATACTGTTGCCACTAGGATGCTCTAGCATGACAATTCTCCTGTGCACAAAACCAGCTCCATGAAGACGTGCTTACCATGGTTGGAGTGGAAGATCTCAAATGTATTGCACAAAGCCTTGACCTCACTACTGGACAATACCAGTGCCTCATCTCACCAGTTCTTCACACAGCCTCTATCCAAAATCCAGTGCAACATCTTCGCAGAAGAGTGGAGGTTAATATTAGAGCTAATGAAATCTGGATGCTCAATAATCTCATACGAGTGCGACGGTCAGGTGTCGGCAAACCGTCGCGCCGGGCAACACTTTAAACTCTTCCATTCATAAAACCCGGTTCCTTATTTTCTCGAGTTGTTGATGGATTTGCGACTGTTAATAAATACTTTGGTATGACGGCTTACTTGCCCCTGCTGCCAGCTGCCTGGCATTGCCCAGGGAGTATTGAGATACAACCGGTTGTCACGCTAGTTCTCTGCGGCTCGTTCTATCCTGTTTGACGTCGCTGCCAAAAATATTTCAGCATCACTTTGCATCGCTTTTTATAATCCCAGGACCATAAATGTCCTTCCTGTGTTTGTTAAAAAAAAAAACTTTAGTGTTTCAATATGCTCACATACTGTATAGAGGCACAACTTGTCCGTGCGGGTTTAGTCTGAATCACTGCGGGTGTGTACAAACCAATATAACCGTGGCAGCGGGTGAGGTTATTTTTTATATAACAACATAATAGGCACAGTTCAAATATAGTGCATCATACTGCATAGGTTACATATCAAGATACTGGAAAAAATACATAATTACCTACCAAATAACAGACCCAAACCTGTTCCAGCATGACGATGCTCCTGTGCACAAAGCCAGCTCCATGAAGAAATGCTTTACATGGGTTGGAGTGGACTGCTATAGAGCTCCAAACCTATCAAACACCTTCGGGATGAATTTGTTACAGCACCTCAGGGCTCCTGAGCACAAATCTCCACAAACACATTCCAAAATCTAGTGGAACATCTTAGAAGATTGGAGGTTGTGGAATGGGATGTTTAAAAAGCACATACAGATCATATGGTCAGGTGTCTACAAACTTTTATTCGTATATCGTATATACACACCGACCAGACATAACATGATGACGTAACATTATGAGCGCTGAAGTGAGAACTCTGATTATCTCTTCATCATGGCACCTGTTAGTAGGTGGGGTAGGTGGGGAGCAAGTTTGAGAAGAGCTAGACGACTGTGTCAGAGCGTCTCCAAAACTGCAGCTCATGTGGGCTGTTCCCAGTCTGCAGTGGTCAGTAGCTATCAAAAGAGGTCCAAAGAAGGAACAGTGGTGAACCGGCGACAGGGTTGTGGGTGGCCGAGGTTCATTAATGCACATGGGGAGCGAAGGCTGGTCCTCATGGTCTAATCCAACAGACGAGCTCCTGTAGCTTAAATTTCAAAATGACTGATTGGTGGACATATATTTATATTTATATATATATATATATATATATATATATATATATATATATATATATATATATATATATATATATATAAATATATATAAAATTAGACTCGAATTTTAAGCCTTTAGTATCTTCATTGCCATATATACGCTGCTCCTTGAACCCCGAACTGAACCCCTGCAAACGCTTCAATTGCAGCAACTAGGGGATGCGTTTGTAAGAAAAGCTAGGATTCCAGCAGAAGGGGGCTCTGTGTCTCTACCGGTGCCTGACGCTAAGGCTGATCATCTGAGATGGTGAGCAGAGAGCGTATGGAGGAAAACGTGGCTCTCTGAACAATCTCTGCAATGTGCTCATCGCTGTGAAGACGCTGTGAAGATGTGAGCGCAAATAAGTGCCGATAGGCATGACCTTGACAGCTCTGTCTATCAGCATGCCTGGTTTCTAAATAAGGAAAACACTTTCACTCTAACACACACACACACACACACACACACACACACACTGCACACCACACCAGGAAGATAGAGCAGGTATTGTGTAAGGCATGTGAGCCACATTCAGGTGACAGGAGATATTTATGACGATACGGCTGCTGTGTTACTGCTGCAGGTCCTCGCGCAGGCTACATGCTGCAATAACAGGATTAAGAATGGCACAGGGAGAGAAAGAAAGAAAAAAAGCCCAAAATCCCAAAAGCATGGCTATCTGTAAAGCCATCAGCGCCCGGGGTTAAGAGCTTGCTATGAGATCACTTCGATTTGTCAGCGGCTGTATGAAAATGTAGCGTGCCTTACATCATGATAATAGATTGCGTGTGTCAGATGGAAGAACGAGACAGTCCGTGTGAGGTCTTACGCAATCACGCGAGTAAGCCACATTTCGCTGCGTGACATGAATGGAATGGAACTTTTGAGGTTTGAGATGGCTGATATTGCTCGCGGAAAATAAACAAAGACCTGGGGTTAGGGTGTACGTTATAAATCGTCTACAATAAATCTTCTACAATATAAATCGTCTACGATAAATCATCTACAATAAATCGTCTATGATATAAGTTGTCTATGATAAATCGTCTACAATAAATCGTCTACGATAAATCGTCTACGATAAATCGTCTACGATATAAATCGTTTACGATATAAATCGGCTACGATAAATCGGCTACGATAAATCGGCTACGATATAAATCGTCTACAATAAATCGTCTACGATATAAATCGTCTACGATATAAATCGTCTATGATATAAATCGTCTATGATAAATCGTCTACGATAAATCGTCTACGATATAAATTGTCTATGATAAATCGTCTACAATAAATCGTCTACGATATAAATCGTCTACGATATAAATCGTCTACGATAAATCGTCTACGATAAATCGTCTGCGATAAATCGTCTACGATATAAATTATCTACGATAATCGTAACTGTTGTTTTAACAACAGTAGATATGATAGTCAATGATATAAATCGTTTATAAATATATCAATATTTATATCGTATATAGATATAAAACGATATAAATCCTTATAAAACGATATAAATCGTCTACGATAATATCGTAATTGTGGACATTATCGAGTATATCGCAAACCCCAAACAAAACGCGCCTACAGAGTGAACATGATGATGTCCAGTGGGTTTATGTTTTCACTGCATGAT
Organism: Silurus aristotelis; assembly: GCF_946808225.1. NCBI lineage: Eukaryota > Metazoa > Chordata > Actinopteri > Siluriformes > Siluridae > Silurus > Silurus aristotelis. Next base: position 22,940,330 of record NC_139585.1, read on the forward strand.
TCAGTTTATAAAAATGCATTTAGAATGATCACAAAATCCATGATATGGGAACGGAAAAATGTGTACATTTATATCATTTTATACAGTTAATCAATATCACGCTAAACATTTCTGGGGGTTTTTTTCAGCATGATCAAAAGTATCTGCATGATATTGATATTATACATCAGTTCAATAATTGAGTAATTAATATTAAGAGACTTACATTTTAGACATCTGACAAATAGTGAGTCATTGCGATTGAGCCGAATCAGCGGTTTTTTATTTCACATTTAAAGCATCTTTCCTCTGCATTGAATTTTGCACAAATGTCTTATTATTCTGATTGACTGATTAAATGTAGGAATTTGACTCACAGATGATGCACAGTGTTAGAAAAAAAAATTGGCTTTATGACGAAAAAAGAAAATGACTCATAAAAGGTGAAAATCTATAAACTGAAAACAATTTATCACTGTCACTGCTGTGAACTGGAGTCGGCTGTCCGCGGTAATCCTTAAGCTAACGACACGATAACAAACTCAGCAAAATATCGTCTGCTTATGGTTATCGATTCTTTTGTCAATATCGCACAACCCTACCTGGGGTGCCGTCAGCATTCCAATTCATCCCGAAGAGAATGAAGAGAAAATGTAAGGCTCCCACATCCTACACAATGGTGTGCCTCAAAACTTGTGGTAACAGTCTGGAGAAGAACCATGTTGTTATTATTGCCTGCTTAGCAGCAGTGTGACTCTTTAGATACTGTATACAGTCGCGCAACCGAGCATCGATATGGACAGGGGAAAAAAAAACGTTTGCCGAATCTGAATCAAAGTGAAACTGATACTTCCTTCGCTTCGTTAATTCGGTTTCACACCACATGTAATTAAAACTGAGGGGTGTGTACGGGTGGAAAAGTAAACCGACTTCCTCTGTTGGAACAACGTGCAACGACAAAAAAAAATAAAAGCCTGAACCCGAGCAGATTGTAGAGACCAGTATATGTGCGCAAAAGTAGCGTCAGATACCGTGATTCTGCTCTTCGGCAGGCAGTCTGGTAGAAACCCCATCTCCAGAGGGCCTCCACCTCTATGGCCATGAGCAATCTCTCTTGAGAGAGCACAATTAATAATTACATCAAATGTCTGTCAGGAAAGCCCTGCGAGGACGTCCTACTAAATATGCGAAACAATTAACACCTCGTTTTATCAATGGATTAAGTGATTACGGTGCGGAATTCCACAGAGGATTAATCATATTCCAGCTAAAGCCGTCAGACGATCCGCAGACGTGTATGTGTAAGTGGGTGTGTGTGTGTATATACATATATATATATATTTTATTGTGTATGTATGTGTGTGTATATATATATATATATATATATATATATATATATATATATATATATATATATACACACATACATACACAATAAAACCTCAATACTCACAACCTTGACACTTACGACTTCGATAGTTCACGACTAACCCTAACCCTATTTGGAACCGGACTGAGAGTAAATTACGAAAAATCTTAACGCGAGTGGCTCGAAAGTTCATGTACAATTCCCCTTGATATAGGAACCGTCAAAAAGACTCAAAAAGAGTCAAAACTTGAGAGTTTTGAGTCAGAACATAACCCCCGCGAGTATCGAGAAAATATGTTTGTGTGTGCTCGTTCCCTCCATGCCGACAGGGGGCGCCGATCACCAGGAGGCTGTGAGATCGTGACATTGAATTTTGACCAAACCGCTACAGCACGACGAAATCGTTTTCAGTTGAAAGAAAAGAGTGTCCGGGGGCCATGCTGCTAAACAGACATCCTCCAGGAGGTCTGTGTCTCTGTGTGTCCTTCCTTTTCTTTCCTTCGGATCAAGTCCTCGCTCTCGGCTCAGACGCGGAGCACTTTATTTCGCATTGATATCACTAAAGATCTTAACACAATTTTGGTTGAAAAGCTCGTCTCTCAGTAGAACACCTCTTGGTCCTCTACGGTCGGGTATTTAAATCGCGCCATAACGGCGTGTGGGGACGGATACCGAGTGGAAGCTTGTGCCGAGACGCAGTCTCCCCCCAAACACAGGGTTTGCGAGCGCCTCTTTATCGTGCGGTTGCGTGGCCCCATCAAACTCATCATCCTGCTGCGCTCGAGCTCTGGCGACCGTAAACGAGGTTGTCGAAAAAAAAAATAAGGCGAAGCTATGAATAATGTGGAGATACCGCAGCGAGGGTATTCTGAGAACGAGGTATTTTCAGACCGGCGTCTGAGAACCGAAAATAAACTGAAAAAATAAACCAAAACTGTATCTTTCTATAAATATATAGGGTCATCTAAACAGGGCAATGAAGACAAGGAATAAATCCGCAAATGCCAGAATACTGAAGGGGGAAAAAAAACTTGCTCTGCGAAGTGGATAAATTTGAAAACAGCATTTTTGTGTCACGGTGTGGGTGAGCGACTTTTGGGAAACGTTTGAAGGCGAAAGTGTGGACGCAGAGAGATTTTCTACCTCTTAACATCTCAGGGATTTTTCCTCGCTACAGTCGCCACTGGCTCACTCATTAGGGATAAACTTACAATAAGGGCTGCAACTAACGATTATTTTGATCATCGATTAATCGGCTGATTTTTTTCTTGATCAATCTGGTAAAAAAAATTTGCGGATGTAATTAGATGCTCTGCTTATTATAACTATATTAAACCCTAATTCAGGGTATTTGCGTTCATATATACGTGTATTTTTTTAAATACAAAAAGCACATATTGAGTTGAATATCTTTGTACATTGTATGAAGTTTACAGTGGCTGTTTATTAGATTGGCGATTTCTCCAAACTCCATCATGCTAAATTGTTTCTTTCTTGTGATGCAGCATGTATTTTGTGCATTATAAATGTACTATTAAAATAAACGGAGCCTTGTTCTGCCGATTCCCTTCGGAGCTATTGGAAGACGGATCGTTATTTGAAGGCCTGACGACTTGAAATTCACGTACGACGATTTGAATCCGAGTTGATCGACTATACAGTGTACATGAGCTGACTTTCAAAATTCAAAAAAGTAAAAAATTTCAAATAAAAACAGCAGCTAGGTGGCCTTTGCCAAGAAAAAAGAAGAAGAAAAAGAAGCTGGTCCAGATGACCTTTAATATTTTTAAGTATTTATAGTATTTGTCTTTTTTTTTTCTTTTTTTTTATGTTGACCTTAAATTTCTATGCACAATTGAGTACGTTTATGAAAATACTGATAACAGGTTTTGTATAAATAAAAAGGTTAGAAATTATATTTGTTTTAAGTGATTTTGAATGTTGGAGGGAAAAAGGCCACGGGAAACTCCCAATATAAATTTAGTCTAGAACCGGCCCTGTGGCAAACACTTCTGATCCACCAGGTATGAAGGCAGTTTAAACACTGAAGAACATCTCAAAAGTGCATGCAACCATTAGACAATCGGCTTACAGATTGGCTAAAAGTTTCAGAACACTCAAATGTGTTCCTTCGCCAAATTGTCGCCAAAGTAGTCCAAACCAGTTCCAGCATGACAATGACCCTGTACACAAACTGAGATCGATGAAGATCCGATATGCCAATGCTGGTCAGGGAGCTCTCGAGTGTCCTGCACGGATCCCTGACCTTCATCCTACTGGATGGACTGGAAAAGACCTAAAGACCTTCTTTCCCAAAACCAATACTTTAAGGGGACGTAAAAGCTCACAAGAAATGTCACTGTCCTCTACAGTGACAAATAAAAAGCACATTTACATTTTCGATACATTTTTAATGCGCATTGGTTAAACGAAAAGAAATTCCCAGAAGAGTGGAAGCTATAACACCTGCATGTCAAATATGATAGAATTCCAAACCATTCCCAATAAACAGCACTGAGTAGTCAATCGGACTCCAACAAAAATCTGAACAACACTGTTTGAGCACTGCCTCATGGACGAAGATGTAAGCGACCTGCAGGCGGCTAAAATTATTCATTCGGAATACGCTTTTCTCTTCGTACTTTCAAGACGGTGTGAACGCTTTAAAATTAGGACAGTGTCGCTTGCCAAATAATGTCATAACTCTAGGTGTGCAGCCAAGAAGAAATCTGTAATACAAAGAGGCAAGCCAAGCATCTATTAGGTTTAATGCAAGCTCTGCACCCCGCTCCTTCTTCCTAGTTCGCTTCGGTCCACGTTATTGGCGAGGCGATTGTATCCCGCGCTGCACCGCCGGGGCCTGGGTCACGTGCTAGAAAGGAGGCCTTAACGTGAGCGCGAAAGCCACAAATCAAGTGCAAATGTACGCACATTTACATTTACGCACATTTTCGTGATGGATTTTGTTGGTTATACAGGAGCAGGTAAAGGGGACGCTGCGCAAGGATTGGGTTTCTCTGGTTTCGTTGCTTGCATGATCGTTTATGTCGCTTCGGAGACCTTTTTTGAATTGAACCTGGCAAAAGTATCGGAAACGCCTGACTTTTCAAGCCATGTGTGGTTCTTCCACCAAAGTTGGAGGCACACAATTGTATAATTGTATAAATTTACCCTTCTCTTGGAATAAGAGACCCAAACCTGTTCCACATGACCTGTACACAAAGCCAGCCTCATTGAGATATGGGTTAAAGTTCAAGATCTTGAGAGTCCTGCTACACCTCAACTACATAAGTACCTGAATTTACTAACCACAGGGATGATTGTGCCCAAATCTCTTTAAACTAGTGGAACATCATCCCAGAAGAGTGGAGGTCATAATTAAAAAACATCAATGATTTGTTGTAGACAAAAACGTCTATTTAATACACCAACAAAACAGACTGTGAGTAAACACTTCATTCCGAATGCTCGAGTGTGTGACACAGAAATACTTCTAGAGATCTGTTAGTAAGCTTGATATCTCTATATGACTACCCTGATACACATTCCGTATCTTTATCCTGGAGTAGCCGTGCTGAAAGTTTCTGGGGCTCAACTGCAATGGTGGACGAAGTGCAAAAACCATGTACTGGAGTAAAAGAAGAGATGCGCAAGTCAAAATATGACTCCGGTAAAAGTAAAAGTACAAAAGTATTTAGCTTCAAATGTACTTAAGTATCCAAAAGTACTATGATTTATTCATTTTTGTCACAAGACTCAACTCAGTTTATGTGAAAATACTAGAATTTTACTCTTAGAACATGAATCTATTAATAAAATGATAATAATGAATCAAACAACTCAAAACCTTCTTTTGAAATACTTCACACAATTGAGGCCACGGGTGCTGTGTGCAAGTTGGAGTCAGGAGTTCATCCATCACTTATTCCTCTCAAAATGTTCTGCTTGCTGTTGAACTGACGCTGAACCGTATGTCCGTGGTAAGTAGACACCATCGAGCTGCAGTCAAAACAAGTTCAAAAACAAAGCGTGCACTCGACCGTGATTGGTAGATTGGTGAAAAAAAGCTACTTGAATACAATAACGAATTACTTAGTTACCGTAATTTCCGGACTATTAAGCGCACCCATATATAAGCCGCACCTGTCTATAAGCCGCCTACATTGTCTACATTGAAACTAATGAATTTTACACAGGCTTTAACGAAAGACAGTGTCTGTTACACGGTGTAACGGGTGAAATATGGTGTGGCTCCTTTAAGAGCAGAGCGGCATTTTGGGAATAGCCTGCCAGTTTTTTCCGGTATTACTGCATGTGTGCAAGACCGAGGATTATGTCCTTATTATTTTCTTATGCTCATTTCTAAGTTTCTTTGACTAACCCGTAACGCTGTTGCCAAGAAAAATAAAAAAGCACGAGTTTTAGAAACCTGTCTGTGCTTATATGATTTCTGTTGCAACTGGAGTCAGCGAGCTCTCCCTTCACCCAGACTCAACACGTTACAACGGCTTGTATCTAAACAGTAGCCTACCAAGAAAGTCATTGTTCACTGTCTTCCTCCTTCCTTTCTGCTGTGAGGATCGTAGCAGGACATTGCTATATCAAGTACAAAGGGTTATTAATTTAATTCGATTTAAATCAAGAACATTGTCTGAAAGCAGCATGAATTCTAGAAAAAAAAATGACTTATATTTTAATATGTATGTTTGTATAAGGAAAACAACTCCCTTAGATTGTATAAGGGGGAAAAAACCTCACGAGGAACCTGACTCAAAAGTCTGAAAAAGAAAATCCCCAACAGTCTGCTGCTGCCCCAAAATCTCTCCTTAGGTAGTAATTGCACTGATGGACCAATCGGACACACACAAAAAACTAAAGCTCTGCTGCATCACTGTCCTCAGGCAGACAAAAAAAAAAAAAACGATATCTCAATCCCAAGGTAATGCAGCAAACTCAAAATAGGCCAACATCTGGAACAACAATGTGCACCGTATGCACATTTTCTTTCACTTCAGCATTAAAAAACATGATGTGTTGATTAGTAACACAAAAGGTTTGAGATATTATTATTATTATTATTATTAAGCGTGATAGCAGGAAGCAAGTCTCTTGAGACAGCCGGATTCACTTATGTCTGTGTCTGCAGCTTTTGTAGTGCAGCCTGATCAAAAAATACGGCAAAAAAGAAGCCGAGCCGCTTAACCTTGAGCAGGTCTAAGGTCCGAGGCTGGGAATGACGCCATCGGATGTGGTAATGAAGGCTAATGAATGTCTAGCTCTCGAATGTCACAGTCAAAGTCATATTCATCCAATATGCTATATGTAATGGTTTGCTTCAAGACTATACTATAAGGCACATACATAATCTCGTACGAATTCTTATCAAATAAAACGCACGTTGGTGCGTTTTTCTAACTGAGAGGCACAATGTGCTATCAGGCTCAGAGAAGATGTTCATCATCGAGGCTCTGACGATGATTCGGATCATTAAAAATGCAGGCGAGAGCGTCTAGACATATTCCTGAGTTTTATAGCCTGCCCTCCCTTCACACGCTTTGTCTTCATCACTGCCTCCCTTTTTCTTTTCTTTTCTTTTTTTTTTTCCTCTCGCATCAGCGCACAAAAGCAAGGCTTCCTCACAACACATTCAATCCACTTTGCTTCAGTTTGGCGTCCTGGTTTTGCTTCAGAATGAGCAGAAGCGTCTCAATACACGGCCAGTGAGAGGACAAATGGATGACAAATAGTAAAAAAAACTGTTACATCAAAATACATTTAATATTTTATTATTTGTACTTAAAAATTTCGAACAAAAGATATCAATTTGAGTGATTAAATGTTATAATGGTGCCAGATGACAGACACGATACACAATTTACCTCAGAAATGCCTCAGAAACACAACACAATACCGCTATCACTATATATGTGCTATACACTATACAGACAGAAGTATGTGGACACCTGACATTAGATTCCTGGTATAATAACCTCCACTTATCTGGGAAGATTTCGTGGAGATTTGTGGTCTTAGTAAAGCCATTCCAAAGGTGTTTCATAGGGTTGAGGTCAGAGCTTCAACCTATGTATAGTCTCCTAGTTCAAGTGAATTCAACACTACTGCATTCACAGGCATCATATACAATTGTGTGCCTCCAACAGTTTGCAGAAAAACCACATATGGCTGGAAATGGCAGGGTGTCCCAATACTTTTGCCAGTGAGAGCAGAACACAGACACGTGCGATCCATATGTGTATTGTGTACATCTTCCTCTCTGTGGGATACGTTACATGATGATAGGTTATCCTGAGGAGCATTTTTGAATTGTGTGTGTGACTCAGGTGTTGTATCTTCTAAGCTCTTCCAGAAGACTGGGCTCCTGTGCAGTGGCCCCTAATCCTCTCAGCCTGTGTTGTCTCAAACGTGCCGCATATTGGACTTTTGCTTTGAAGATCGGGGCTTTAATAAGACTTGGTGCTCAGACAACGGGACTCTCTGGAAATTGGTTCAGGGAAAAGTGTGTGTGTGTGTGTGTGTGTGTGTGTGTGTGTGTGTGTGTGTGTGTGTGTGTGTGTGTGTGTGAGAGTGAGAGAGAGAGATCAAAGGTTACTCTTTCCATTTCTCCAGCATTCAGTAACAGCTATAACATAATATAAGTGGTGTACCAGCTGAACTATTTTAAGCCGCACCGTATTAGTTTGTATAAAGCCAGCATTGTTGATTTATGGAAATTTCTCCACAGGTGCGCGACTTTAAAAAAACGAACAAGACGTGATCATAGAAAACCCTCAGCAGAACAAATGCACTGTGAAACAGTACTCAGGAAGTGAAAAGATCCTGAATACAGTCCAATATATCGAGTTGAGATTATTATAAATGACAATATCCGATCGTTCGACCAATTTGTGGATGTCAGTCTTGCAGCGATTCGTTGCTAAGCTTAAAATGAGTGCGAATGGCTTGAAATATACTATATATAGCCAAAAGTTTGTGGACACCACTCCATTAGATTAGTATGTGCTTTTTGAATATCCCATTACTGTTATTATATCCTCCACTCTTCTGGGAAGGTGTTCCACAACATTTTGGAGATTTGTGCTCATTTAAAAACAAGGCTGTTAGTAAAGTCAGGTACTGATGTAGGTGAGCGCTCCAATTTATCCTAAAAGTGTTTAAGATCTTCCATTTGAAACCCATGTAAAGCATACCTTCAAATTCTAATTCTAATTTTATACAGACTACGACATGCAGTGAAATGCTTTATACCAGTGGTCCCCAACCCCCGGGCTGTGGACCGGCACCGGTCCGTGGGTCAATTGGTACCGGGCCGCATACATTATTTCTGTTTTATTTATTATCTGATTCTGAGCGATGTTTTATTTTGGAAAATTACCGGATTCTCTCCTCCACATGTTTCTATGACTCACTCTTGATGCATGTCATGATGCCTCGGTCACATGTCTTACCTCCCATCCTCTACCTTCTTAAAGGGGCTGCTACGGTCACTAACACATAATATATTACCGCTAAATTCAAACCCCCGAGCGAGCAAAATGAACAAAAAACAACACAGTGGATTCACGTTTATTATTATATTTAGAAAATACCAGTTTTTTATCAGTATTTATCCGTCACACGCAAAAAAGATTGGGGACCACTGCGTTATACGACTGTCCAATATTTAAGCATGAAAAAAAATAAGAAAATTAAAAAAGATAAATAAAAAAAAAATAATTAAATATATATATATATATATGAATCTAGACGAGGATGAATGCGTGTGGCAGATATTGACAGTACAAATTAAAGAGATCTTTATGGAGCTCGCATAGTGAACAGGAGCATGTGTTTGGATCTTCTAGTTCACGTTAAGGGGAGATTTAATGCAACTGCATCCAATATATATATTATATAGGAGAGATATATATATTTGTAGGAGAAATATATATATATATATATATATATATATATATATATATATATATATATATATATATATATATATATATATATATATAGGAGAAATATATATATTTGACTATATTTTTATTTACAAATTGATAAATTTCTCTACTCTCTGAGATTGCATATTCTCCCTCGATGTATTTGTGCTCCGGTACTGCAGGTGGCGCTAATACGATTTCTTGACGCGTTCAGCCACAAGAATACCGCTGCAAAAAAGGAGTGATGCGAAGATCGGATCATTTTAGTGACCTGGTTCTTTGAATCTTGTTCATCAGAATGAATGGATCCCTTTTTTGAGTTCATTTCCGTTCCTTTGATTAGAAATAAAATGAAACGTTATTTTTTCAATAAGCAGATCCCTCAACACGTCTACATATCCAAACTTTGTAATGTACTTCCAATAATTCACATATGTATATATAAGTTCATAGCGTATATGAGTCACGTGACAAGAGAACGAGCGACTCGGACTAGAGGACTCATGAGACGAACTACTCAATTCTGTTTACTGTGAAATGCACTGCATAGCGTATATGAGAGTCACGTGACAAGAGAACGAGCGACTCGGTCTAGAAGTAAAGAGATAAGCTGTTCAATTCTGATTCCTGTACTTAACATACAGAGATTTTCTGATTCCTTGCTCGTGCAGTAGAAAATTAACGATTCACTTTCTGAGACGATTCGTCTATACTGAGTCACGTTAAAGACTCGTTTAAACCACTAGTGCAAAGAACTATTAATTGTAGTTCAAATAGGCATGTCTGATTTTTTTAATATAATACAAGCCTTTCTATAATTCAGTGTTACTTTGTATAAGGTATCTTTTTATACTGTTTCACAATAAAATGCGGTCTAATAATTGTCCGCATCTCAGTCTGGAAAGCTTCGAAACAATTCGACTGATTTGATGACGTTCCTAATGCGTTAAGCTAGGATCAAACCGAAGTTCAAAGGTCGCTTCCAGATGTTAACAGTCAGCAGCTCAGAAGGTGTTGAAAAGAAGCTACACCTCAGATAGACGTTAATGAGCTCAACGCCGTCGTGACACTGTGAGACGGATTTTTTTTAAAACGTGACCCTGAGCTGATCTCAGAGTGCTGAGAAGGTTCGGGAAGTGATAATGCATGTCAAGGTGTGGCCCTTAACATTTTTGGAAACAGGTTACCTCCTGCTTGTTTATATCGACCTGTCTAAGGTCTGAGACACACTCCCAGAACACACAGTGAGTGGTGAAAGTTTTGGTGGATGGGTGGATGGGCGTGTAGGGACACACTGAACCGTCTCTATGAGTCACACATGCTTTGCACGATGCAAGAGCATCACCGTTCTGGTTAGAGAGAGAGAGAGAGAGAGAGAGAGAGAGAGAGAGAGAGAGAGAGAGAGAGAGAGAGAAAGAAAGAAAGAAAAAGATTGAACCAGCCTTCCACACCAAGTTTGGTGATTTTAAACCTAGCCTTGAGGAAGATTCTAATCAAACAAAGACACTCCGTTTCTCCTTACCTCGCCGACTTGGCGTCTCTCTTGTGGAAAGAGAAGCGAAAAAGTAAAAAAGACGAGCGGCGGATTAAATGAATCGTAAACAAACCAAAAAAAAAAGAGAGCCCAGACACTATTGTGAACAAATTACAGCAGCAGATTAGGTTACCTGGAGCAGCTTTTATTAAATTGCTAAAGTGCCGCTGTTACACTCGTTCATTTGCGTGGTGATAAAGCCGTGCCTCTAAATGTAAACAAGCGCCATGGCGACGAATCCCAGGAGCAAAGCTTAATAATTACACCGACTGAAGAAAAAGATTCATATGACTTTTTTGAACATCCCATTCCACATTTAGTTGCCAGTTCCTCTTAGAATAACCTTCACTCTTCTGGAAAGATGTTCCACTAGATTTTGGATTGTGCTTGTAGAGATTTGGGCTCATTCAGCTACAAGGTTGTTAGTAATGTCAGGTACTGATGTAGGTGAATTGAGGAACCCTGGGGTGTAGTTACAGTTCCAATTTGTCCCAGAGGGCTGAGTCCACTTAAGATCATCCAGTCCCAACCCATATAAATAATTCCTTCATGAAGCTTGCTTGTTGCACAGGAACATTGTCATGCTGGAAGAAATTTGGGTCTCCTTGTTTAATGAAAAACTGCTGTCACATCCAAAGACATCCTATACAGTTGTGTGCCTCCAAATTTGTGGTAACAGTATAGAGAAGAACCACATATGGCTGGATGTTGTTATAATTTTAACCAAATAGTATATTGTGGTATAGTATAGTATAGTATAGTATAGTATAGTATAGTATAGTAAAGTATAGTATAGTATAGTATAGTATAGTATAGTATAGTAAAGTATAGTATAGTATAGTATAGTATAGTATAGTAAAGTATAGTATAGTATAGTATAGTATAGTAAAGTATAGTATAGTATAGTATAGTATAGTATAGTATAGTAAAGTATAGTATAGTATAGTATAGTATAGTATAGTATAGTAAAGTATAGTATAGTATAGTATAGTATAGTATAGTATAGTATAGTATAGTATAGTATAGTATAGAAATGTATAGACTAGTATAGTATAGAATTGTATAGACTGGTATAGAGTTGTATAGTATATGTATATTATAGAATTGTATAGTATAGTATAGTATAGTAAAGTATAGTATAGTATAGTATAGTATAGTATAGTATAGTATAGTAAAGTATAGTATAGTATAGTATAGTATAGTATAGTATAGTATAGTATAGTATAGTAAAGTATAGTATAGTATAGTATAGTATAGTATAGTATAGAAATGTATAGACTAGTATAGTATAGAATTGTATAGACTGGTATAGAGTTGTATAGTATATGTATATTATAGAATTGTATAGTATAGTATAGTATAGTATAGTATAGTATAGTATAGTATAGTATAGAAATGTATAGACTAGTATAGTATAGAATTGTATAGACTGGTATAGAGTTGTATAGTATATGTATATTATAGAATTGTATAGTATAGTATAGTATAGTATAGTATAGTATAGTATAGTATAGTATAGTATAGATTTGTATAGCTGTGAATAGAATAGTATGGTATAATATAGTATATATGTGTATATTATAGTATAAATTTGTATAGATGTATATAGTATAGTATAGTATACTATAGTATAGTATAGTATATCATAGATTTATATCGATGTATATAGTATAGTATAGATTTGTATAGATGTATATAGTATAGTATAGTATAGTATATACTATAAATCTATAGTCTATATTATAGATTTGTATAGATGTGTATAGTATAGTATAGTATAGATTTGTATAGATGTGTATAGTAAAGTATATATGTGTATAGTATAGTATAGTATAATATAGTATAGTATAGTATAGATTTGTATAGTATAGTATAGTATAGTATAGTATAGTATAGTATAGTAGGTCCCCTGGTGGTCTAGTGGTTAGGATGCCGCGCTCTCACCTAATGGGAGAAGCCGAAAGAAAGTTATAGTATAGTATGACATAGATTAGTATAGTATAGAATATGTATATAAGGCATGCCATGGCATCATCGTCTGTGTCCAGACCAAAACAATCCAGGTTTTTGGTTCTGTTTTATGATTTCCTCTCACTTATGGCTGATTCAGAGCCACCGGCATTAGTTGCTGCTTTGAGGTAGCACTGAGGTGATATGGGGTCGTCTCATGTTTTAGAGTAAACAGCTCCGTCGTGGAGGGGCCCGGTCGTCTGGAACCATGCAAACGGAAGCCTTTCTATAAATAAACCACTAATAGCTGGAAAATGCAGTAGAGCCTCAGAGAAGTTGCAGCTGATGGAGAAGAAATTCCCCGCTGTTGATCAGGCCTGGAGTTTAAAGAGCCAGTGGCCACCCAGACAGAAGCACGAGACATGATGCACTCGTTAAAGGAAAAAAAGAGAGAGAAAGAAAGAGCACTAAGAGGGCAAACAATGCTTAGGTTTGGATTGTATAAAGTCTTACTCATTCACACCTCACAAGCAGCCAGCAGAAGAAAGAGTGGCTGCAGAGATGAAGCATAGGCAAGGCAAAGCAGTTTTGTTTTTTCCTACAACACACTGCGGTCAATCCTGTGACAGAAACGTGGCTTCTAAAAGCAGCCAGGACAATCTGTATTCCACACCGAGACAGCTGACTGAGACAACAAACACTGGAGGACACACGAAGTGTCACTGCACTGCAGTCGGCTTTTACGATATACCACAATGCCAAGCCTGTATGTATTTCAGGTTCACATCCCTCTGAAATATTATCTCATTCATTAAACAGTATATTCCTTTGACCAACATTATCATAGTGGAAAAACAGTTTGTGTGTATAATCAAGTTTCATTGGCTGCCAGATTTTAGAAACTGGAATAACCAATCAGAGTGCATTGTTCTCAGCTCGCTACACTGCAGGCGAAGATGTAAAAGTTGCTGAAATAAGTTCAGTTAAAATTATGGTGTGTCTTTTTTACAGTAACAAGGAAATGCTTTTAATAAGCCAACACTATTAATATACTTTCAAAAAAGATTTTTAAGCATTATACACCTATCTCAACCCAAATGATGAGTTCGGGATGAATTGGAACGCTGACTGCATCCCAGGTCTCCTCACCGCTACATCAATTCCTGACTTTACTTTTACACCCTTTTGGCTGAATCTCACACAAATCTCTACAATAATTTAATGGAACTTCTTCCCACAAAAATGAAGGTTATTATAACGGCATATCGGGACTAAATGTGGAAACAGGACGTCCAAAAAGCACATAGGAATCTTAAGTATAGGTCGAACGATTCATTTGGAAATCCACACCGATAGTTTTTCCGGGTGGCGTCCGCTGCTGAAGCGGCTGAGTAGGTCCGCTGTCCTTACGAGAGCGCCCTCTAGAGGTGAATCACTGATGCTACTTGCTGTTTGTTAGTACATGTGAGCGCTATATTATATTTATGAATTATAATTTCTAATTAATAATTTGTATAATGACATTTATTAAATATATTTATAATGATTTCATTTAGCACATTTTCATTTTTCAGTAGTTTGTTTATTTTTGTAATAAAGTTTAGTACTATTTTACATTGTTTATGTATCCAACCTAGCTATCGGTATCAGTAAAATCTACTATCGATCGACCTATAACCTAGGTCAGGTCTCCACAATCCTTTGCTTATTTATAATTTTTCGATCTTGCAATGACAATAGTCATACGACAAAATTGTAAAAATACAATATACAATACAATATTTAACGATTTTCACGTAGCAGGCAAACGTAAAAAACAAATATGGTGAGTCGCTGCCCACCTTGTGCCTTACTCTTGCCAGCAGTCGACAGAGTTCAGTTGTCTCAGTGGTAATATATATATTATTTTATATATATTTAAATCATTTTTTATTATATGTAAAAAAAATACGTACATACTGTAAAGTTCATACACTACAGCACTGAGAATTGGTCTGTTTTGCTAAATGATGTACTGCACGTTGTACAATTATTAACAAATTTTATTACATCACCCCATACTGATCACCGTTCTTTAAAACTCCTGTGTAGGCTTGACCACATCTCGACTTAGGATATATTGAAGTTACAATGGGGCCATCAGAAACGCATCTCCATCGTAACTATATTTTCCAGCAGTATAAAAAAAGCATCTGTATAGAACTAGATGTAAAACCGTAATGTAATAATTTCCTGATAAACATCGGAACAGTAAGGGAAGCATCCCGGCGGGCACTTACGTGACTCGACCATCTGTCCGTGTAAAAACAAAAGCCATATCTATAATGACTAATCTGCACAAATCTCTCAGACACGAGCCGTGCCGCGCTTCAATACGCCGTGATCTTAACTAGGATTAACGGTGTCGAGCCGAGCAACCAATCAATGCTCTGTCTACGTCCTGTGAGTCAGGCCATGGGAATTAAATGCCCTCTGCATGACACGAGGCAAGGCTGTGACTGTTCTTCACACACACACACACACACACACACACACACACACACACACTTATAAACAATCAGATCAGCGGGTCAGATCGAGAGAGGGAAGAAACAAAAAAAGTTGCACTCAAAGAAGACAGAGAGAGAGAGAGACAGAGAGAGAGAGAGAGAGAGAGAGAGAGAGAGAGAGAGAGAGAGAGAGAGAGTAATTGTTATTATGAGTGCAAATAGGACGTGCTCATGTGACCGCTGCATGGCCAGCACATGTGAGAAGTGTATAAAAATAACACAGTACTCTTTTCCAAATCCACACACACACACACACACACACACACACACACACACACACACACACACACACACACACACACACACACACACACACTGTAGGGTTACCTTGACACTGAAAAGCCTCATATTGTCTAAATCTTGTGCAATACTTGGACCCTGAGCAGTGGCTCCATGCTGTCTCAGCACACAATAGAACAGACTCAAGGTTTCAGAAAGATTTACGTTCTTGTGTGTGTTCTCGTGTTTGTTCTTTGTGTGTTGTGTGATTCATTTACCAATGGTAAATAAAAAAACAAAACAAAGGAGACCCGTTTAAACTTACAATACAGTGAGATATAAAAACAGGTGTCAAGGTCTTAATGTGAAACATACACGACGCTTTCATGATTGTTTCAGGACAAGTTTGTGTAGCTGGGTGGATCTGATCTGGAGAAGAATGAGAAGTGGAATTAGGTCTTGTTCCTAATCCTTAATGACAATTTCCCTGTGGGATCAATAAAGTATTCTGATTCTGTTGAGGACATATAGCTAAAACTGGCGATTAGCGGGGCCAAGCACTTTCTGGCCCTAATACTATTGAATGGAGAGAAAAAAAACAAAAAATGGAAACTCACAGGATTTAATTTAAAGGCAATGTTTAAAGCAGCAAACAAATTCTGTCTGGATCGGTCATGCTTTTTGTTTCTGTGCTCCAAATTGGGTAATGACTAAACCAATTGTTTTTCAAATAAAAAAATTGTGGAAAATCCCGTATGATGAAAATGAGCTTCCTGGAATTACGCTTTTACAACAGTGGGGTGATATTACTGTAAGCGTAAGTCCAAATTTGACCTATTGGTGGTGCTAGAAGGGCTAAACACAGGGGTTGAATGACATAACAGTAATGTTACTGTGAAGGTAGCAGAGACTATATTCACTGTGCTTATTTATTACTTTCTTTTCGGCTTCTCCCGTTAGGGGTCGCCACAGCGGATCCTCCGCACGTTTGATTTGGCACATGTTTTACGCTGGATGCCCTTCCTAACGCAACCCTCCCCAATTTATCCGGGCTTGGGACCGGCACTAAGAGTGGCTGGGGATGGTTCCCTGACCGGGAATCGAACCCGGGTCGCAGCCGTGGGAGCGCTGCATCTTAACCACTAGACCACCAGGGGACTGTGCTTATTTATTAATTTTTTTAAATAAAAAAAAAAACAAAAGAAGAAGAAGAAAAATCCCATAAATTTAAAATACGATGCCTACACAGTTTTGGTGTTTGGGCCCATAAAACAGGCACCGGATTAAAGCGACACAAGAGAATGGTTTAATCTTCATCGTCCTAGTGTATTAGCATCGTGGTGTATTTTATACCCGATGAGTTTTATACACACACACACACACACACACACACACACACACACACACACACACGCTACAGCCTCAGTAGACAGAAATGATCGTTAAATCACTTCAACCAGTTCCTACTGTTTGCCGGTCCAGAGGCTGCAGTGAATAAGTGACTCGTATGGACAAACCATTTTATGTGTCTGCTGAGCGAGAAGGTCAGGACAGACAAAGGCCTTCCACATATGAGGATTTAGCGTTCCTCACAAACAGCTGCGGAGAAAGCGCAGGCCTGGCTCCAATGACGAGGATAAACAAACCGGTGCACAATGAGAGGCTGTGAGCAATGGCCACTGCCTGACCTTGAGCCTGGATCTGGGATTGTACTGTTCTTCCATTTAGAGTGTAAACACGAACCTGGCGAAAGAGTCTCAACAAGTGTGGACGTTCCAGTTGTGTACTAATTTCGGCTCGTGTGGTTTTCGTCGATTTCCGACAGAAACGGATTGTGGCGGCAGAGTGACGTTCGAATGGAAAAAGGGGGCGAATAAAAGCCAGCTGTGATGAACGGACCTGGCCGAGAGGGACAAGAGGGAGGGTTGTTTGATCTGCCCCGTCCCCTTCACCCTCCTCCCTCGCTCCCTGGGGCTTTTAGCGCGGGTGGGACAAAGCGGCCCTGGGCTGTAAAAGCTGCCTGTCTATGATTGGTGCTATTAAAAAGCCAGCTGTGCAGCTGGCAGTGAAGGATCATCTGCACTCTCTTTATCTTGCCACCCACCTCTTTCTCCTGTCGCGCTGCAGTCCTGTAGGGTCACCGCAATGCAATCCTTTATTTAACAAACCTGATTCAACTCAACAAACAATTACCCTGGGTCTAGGTGAATCTAACCGAGTCTCCAGGAGCCTCCACAGAGAAAAGCACATGCCAGATGCACACACGCTGACAAGTCTGGCGAGCCCGATGCTATTATTTCCTGTGTAAATAAGACTAGCCAAACGTGCTGAACCGGTATCACCTCCAAAAGCACGAGGGACCCGGAAAAACCGTTCCAACACAGACGACGTCTGAGAAAAAAGACAAAAAAAAAAAAACGAGATACCGCCACAATTTACTTTCTCGCTACAGAGGGGACCATGTGTGGGTAATGTTTCCAATCAGAGCAGGGCATGGATCACGCTGACGGGCGTTTTATTGACAGCCGGCTCATGATTTAAATCATGGGAAGGGATGGGCTCGATCTCCTCCAGAAGACGCCCGACGTCTTACACTAATGAAAAACATTAATCTGGCTCTGGGTTCACACCGACCGCATGAGGAAAAATAAGAATGGGGTGAGAAGGGAAGTTTTGTCTTTGTAGAATAACCTGAAAAGTCGTGTGGCCCGACATTTTGCCCATATAGTGTAGTTCAGTAAAGAGAAAAATGGTCAATTTTTTCATTCTCACGAATAAACACGTGCGTTTGTGTTCATTCCGAAGCTTAGAAAACGTTAGTACGAACCAGACAGTATTTTAACTGGATAAGGATCTAATCCATTGTGTATGCAAGCGTGTGTGTGTGTGTGTGTGTGTGTGTGTGTATATATATATATAAATATATATATATATATATATATATATATATATATATATATATATATATATATAACAACAACAAGGCATGAGTGTTCACAAGTTTTACCTCTGGCTGCACACATTATAAGGGGAAGTAGTATCTCAGTGGTTAAGGCTTTGGATTACTGATCGAAAGGTCGGGGGTTTCAAGCCCCATTATCGCCAATCAGCCACGTTTAGGGCCCTTGAGCAAGGCCCTTAACCCTTTGTGCTCCAGGGGCGCTGTATCGTGTCTAAACCTAAAAAAAATGTGACTGGGCTGTAAAGTACGTGTGACAAGTAAAAAAAAAAAAAGAAGCCTACAAACATGTAGTCAAAAAATCGAGGGTCAAAAGTATGCGGATGCCCAACCAGCCACAACCTTCTAATCAAACAAGGACATATAGGTCTGATGGTCAGGTATATGTTGATGTTTTGCCATATAGGGCATATGTGTTATTGGTGTTCCTAAAATATATAATAAAAGCTGAAAGAAGCTTTAAAGCTAGAAATGCATTCCGGAGTCTCCGTTAAGTTCGGTTTCTCTGCTGTTGTTTATCAGCGTGTAATAAAATGGCCTAATACAGTGTGAATCGGAATTCCTGTCCACTTGCAGATATTAGTGGTGTAACCAGTAATCAAGGCAGGATGCTGCTTTCTCTCGCTTCATGCTTTAACAATGAACGACAGGGAGAAGCCAGTGTGTTCTCTTTCACTCCGCTGCATGAAAGCTGCCTTTCACGCTGCGTGATATCGATCCTCCCAAATACTGCCGGTCCTAGCTTTCCATTAAAATCACCCGCACAGCCTAATGAAAATGACGGGTTTTCCTGGCACGGTTTCGAGGCTTTGTAAGCAGTGCATTGTTCCTCGCAGGAGTAATGTTTTGTCTCTTGTAACAGAGCGACACGAGTGGGGCTTAATCTAGCGGGTGCGACGATAGGCCTGTGTAAACACAGTGGTGGTGGTGGGGGTGGGGTCGGTTTGGGGTGGGGGGGATAGGCATCAGAGACGGTGTCTCTTTTTCAGGGTTAAGGTAGGAACAGGCCAAACCGGCGCAGAAAAACAAGCTCTGAGAAAAGCCGGCCGTGGCTACAACTAGCGTGTACGTTCCGCGCTTGCGTTAGAGGCCCTAACTATCCCATCCCAGCAGGTGGCAGTAGTCTGTGTTTACAACATCCAAACAGGGAAACCAGAAGAACTAGAACTGTGAATATATAAAGCAAGCGGTGTTTGCACCTGCCGCGTTCGTGTGGCTTTTTCAATCGTGTCTATTGAACGCTCAGCAAATGGCACTGGCAATGTCATCCCTCTGTTTTCTTCTTTTAGAAGGAAGGAAGGAAGGAAGGAAGGAAGGAAGGAAGGAAGGAAGAAAGAAAGATCAAGAAAGATCAAGAAAGAAAGATCAAGAAAGAAAGATCAAGAAAAAAAGACAAAAGATAGTAATAAGAAAATCATAGAAAGAAAGAAAGAAAGAAAGAAAGAAAGAAAGAAAGAAAGAAAGAAAGAAAGAAAGAAAGAAAGAAAGAAAGAAAGAAGGAAAGAAAAAGAAAGAAAGAAAGAAAGAAGGAAAGAAGGAAAGAAAGAAGGAAAGAAAGAAAGAAAGAAGGAAAGAAAGAAGGAAAGAAAGAAAGAAAGAAAGAAAGAAAGAAAGAAAGAAAGAAAGAAAGAAAGAAAGAAAGAAAGAAAGAAAGAAAGAAAGAAAGAAAGAAAGGTGGTTTAAAATTAAGCCCCAGAAGTGGTGAGTCATGAATCAAGCGAACACATCATCAGTGAGAGAAGATTGACGGTAAATCGTTAGCATACGCACAGACAAGGAAGGATGAGTTCTTCTCCTCTCACTGTGAGCACTTTGTCTTATTAAAAATACACAGCGAGAGCCAGGAAAAATGTCCGAGCTGAAAAGCCTGCGTGTGAACGAGGTGCTGGAAGGGCAAGACATTCGCAAATGGGTAAAGGAGGGAAAAAAAAACAACAACAAAAAAAACAAAACATGCTGGCTGAAAACCAGAATCATAGACCGGCTTCTCAAGAGGAGAAAAATGAAGACGTGAGAAGGAGTGCTAGAGGAGCAAAATCGAGAGAATGAAGCCCGGGGCAGGACGTACATATCCCGGGCGGAAGGCCAAAAGCAAAGAAGCGCTTTAATGGGGGCCGGAGGAGAATGACGGTGACGGCTGCCCCTGGCCTGTAATTCCCAGGTCACGGTCTGTCGATAGATCAGGGCGTTGCGGTCAGGACGGAGGGGAGAAGAACAATCGGGCCGTTCAGTCTGGGGGAGGAGGGAAAGCATATATCAAAGGACAGTGCAGACAAAGGCCAAAGCGTGCCAGAGAGCCGAGAGCCTCGCTGCTGAGTAAGGCCAATCGGCCGGCAGTAAAAGTCCGCAAAAAGGCCGTAAATAACGACGGCGTGTGAGGGAGGGGAGGCGAGGCGAGAGACCAAACAGATCGAAGAGAAATTTCGGAGGGAAAAAAAAGCACCGTGCAGGACGGAGAGCAGCAGCAGAAGCAGCAGAAAATGTTTCCCCAAGGCCACGAACATACGAGCGGTGGGTAATTACTGTTTCGCCAGGAGTCGGCTGATGTAATTGGGGAAATGCAGTGTGAGGGCTCAATGAAGCTTTATAAACCTACACTAGTGGAAGGAAGTGGACTCCAGAGAGACGGGTCTGCAGACCTGAATTCCAAACACGCCTTCTTTCTTTCTTGAGTGCAAATTCCAGTTGTGATCGTACAGGAATGAACAGGAATGAATACCCCCCCCCCCCCCCAACACATATCTATATACAGTATAGTTTATTTACGGTATTACGGTAGTGTCGAATTGTTCCGTTTTGCTAAATGATATCCTGTGATTTGTTACATTATACATGAAGATAACCGGTGTAAGGAAATCTCTCAGATGTGGTGTCGTCTCTGTGCATAATCTTCTAACCATCACATTCTAAGCTTCAGGTGACTTCTCCAGCCATCTGTGGTTCTTCCCCAAACAGTTATCACACAACTGGTGTCTTTTGGATGCTGTAGCATTAAATGTTCACTCAAAAAAGGAGACCCAAACCTGTTCCAGCGTTTCAAAAAAGTTCCCCTGTGAACAAAGCCAGCTCCATGAAGTGACGGTTCACATGGGTTGGAGTGGAAGATCACCTGCTATAGAACTCACATCAATCCTGTTAAACACCTTCAGAATGACTGTGAACGCCCCCCCAGGCCTCCTCACCTCCTCACCTACATCACCTCACCTGACTTTACGAACGTCCTTCGAAATCTAGTGGAACATCTTCTCGAACATCTTCCCAGACGAGTGAAGACAGCAAATGAGGACTAAATGTGGAATTAGATGTTCAAAAAGCAAATCTTATGGTCAAACTATAGTCCATATAATGTATAAAAGACATCTAGCAGGTCCTGAGCTATTTACATACATACATACATATTCTTTAAATATGTTTCTCACGTGTGTGTGTGTGTGTTCCCTCCTTTATTCATTCCACCATTCATGTCTACACCCACCTGAATGAGAATCAAACGCCCGCTTGAAACCATCATTACAATTATCCCACTGATTGGATGATGATTAGATGTTTGATAACGCTCGTATTGAGTGTGGTTTAAAAAGAAAAAAAGAGAAATAAAAAGGTCCAGCTCTCTATCTTTCATGATAGATAAGATCATCTCTCTTCACGTTAATGGTACGCTGCATGGACAAACGTTTTTGGACACCTATCCATGTGCTTTTTATTTATTTTTTTTAAAACATCCCATTCCACATTTAGTCTGCATTTGTGCGTTATAACAACCTCCACTCTTATGGGAAGATGTTCCACTAGATTTTGGAGTGTGTTTGTGGAAATGTTAAGCTCCTCCAGCTCCTCCAGGGGTGCAGTCAGAGTTCACAGTCATCCTGAAGGTGTTGAATGGGATTGATGTTGAAGTTCTAAAGCAGGAGATCTTCCACTCCAACCCATGTGAACCGTATCTTCATGGAGCTTATATGATCCCAATACCACATATTGTGTGTAGCTTAAAAAAAAAACGTGTTATGAAGAATGCTTGGCTTTGAAGGTCCTGCTTGTGGTGTGTGTGTGTGTGTGTGTGTGTGTGTGTGTGTGTGTGTGTGTGTGTGTGTGTGTGTGGTGGTGGTGGGGGGGATGTTAGTGTTTTGTTTTGCACTTTTATCTCCTGTGCCTGGGACAGATGGCGCTGTACTGGGCACTTACATAATCGAAAAACAGCATGTGACCTCAGAAAACAAGCCACTAAGAGCACGCTTTAACTTTTACCACAGTTCTCTCTTCCACACACACACACACACACACACACACACACACACACACACACACACACACACACACACATACAGAAACCCTCCAGTCACATCTTTCAGCTGGAGTTACATCCTCTGTTATGTTCCCAAACTGCTCAGAGGGGCTTACAAACGCTCCAAACAAACTAACTTCATTGTCATTGATCTAAAACAAGGCCCAATCGCCCGAAGCCGCATTATTTTCCTTTTGTGACGCCTGATAAAAGCAGACCCAGCTGCGTCTCGGACAACAAGAGAGACTGCCGTGCAGACGGAACGTGAAGACAAAAAGGAAAACAGGTTGCGCCGTGTGGGTGGGGTTTAAAGGGGGCGGAGTCACTCACCAAAGCAGGCCATTGGATCTGTTTGGCCCGGGTGCCCTGCAACTGCGATCCTTCTTTCCTCTTGGCCCAGACAAGCTGCTGCTCCAGGAGAAAGATCTGGAAATCCTCGTACACCTTCACCCACTCCCGTTTCTCCCACTCCAGATCGTCAAACTCTACGTATACCTGAGGAGAGAAAAGAGGGAAAAAAACTGTTAGTCACTCCTTTAGTCGTTTTTTCCTCACAGGAAAAAACACGGCTGTGTATCGTAAAAAAAACGTTCTTCCACCAGGTCTATTTTAGGTGCTTGGAAAAAAAGCATGCGTCGTCGCATGCGGCGTACGAGCCAAGATGAAGCAACCGATTTTTATTATTATTTATTTATTTTTTTACAGATCTACAGTCTCCTTTGGGGATTCCCTGAAGCGAGGGAAAGAGAGGAAGAGAGAAAGCTAGGAAGAAAGAAAAAAAAAAAAAAAGCGAAAGGGCTCGAAGGAGAACGAGTGCTCCTGGAGCCTGAGTCATAGTTTGCAGCTCCGGACAAATCGAGAGGTTTCGCTGAGAAAAGAAGGGGGAATCGAGGCGTGAACGAGTCGACGGCGCATATTTTCCGGAAAAAAGAAAAACGAAAGCTGTTTTCATTTTTTTTGGGCAGCGGACAAGAATCCGAAGCTGGCACAGTTCCTCTGGTGCAAAAACCACGACCACGTCGGAATCATGCGGTGCTGCGACTCGTTCTGACGAACACGCCGGTCATTCAGGATGACTGCTTTGATTGTTAACAAAAAAAAAAAACGAGACATCGCTTTTTTTTCCCTTTCGATCTACGCTCTTTCGTCATGCCGTTAGCGTAAAACGAGAAGAAAACGCCGTACCTGTACAATTAAGGAGCTAGCAAAAATACGATTTGCACCGAAAAACCTTGATTAGCAAAACATCCTCTAAAATATCCTTCCATCCATTCCTTTCAACAAAAAGCTCAATTAGGATCAATTAGCGCAACTTACATGATGCCTCCACCACCATGCTTCACTCATGCACACTCTATATGCCTTATTAATCGGCAGAGCTTTCAGATACCGACTTGCTTTATAATAATTCCTGTTGTGTGTAAACTGAGGTAAGTAAAACAAATACGGGAACCTCCTCTTACGGCACATGGGCTACGATGCCCTGGACGCGGGAGTGGATGGCGTGCTGGCGAACAGACGGCGCTTGCGTAATGTGGATTCGACCCAAAAAAATGATTTAACAAGCCTGCTGTGTTTTTAATCACTCGGTGCCTTTTGGAGCCTCCTACTCGCTCTTTATAACTGTGTGTGTGACTAAAAGAGAGAGAGAGAGAGAGAGAGAGAGAGAGAGAGAGAGAGAGAGAGAAAGAGACAGAGAGAGAGAGAGACAGAGAGAGAGAGTGTGTGTGTGAAAGAGAGGAACAGGTGAGAAGCAGGACAGAAGTCAGATGGACACTCTGTCCCTCTTCCTCTTTTTTTCTATCTTTCCATCCATCACATAACAATTACCTCTTTCTCTCCATACCGAGCTGTAACCTGTGAAGCAGCTCAACATTTCACTTTTCTTCTAGCGATTTGCATATTCTCACAGAAATTGTAGATAAGTATGATACTCTACGGACATTGGGACACCTCCTGGTTCTTCTTCAAACTCAGTACATTGTTGGAGGCACACAATCGCATATATTATGCCTTTGGATTTGTTGGCATGAAATTCTCCATTCACTTGAACTAGGAGATCTAAACCTGTTCCAGCATGACAGTGCCGCTGAGCACAAATCCAGCTCCATGAAGATATACTTTATATGGTTTGGAGTGGAAGATCTCCTGAACCCTATTGAACACCTCAGGGATGAATTATTCATGCCGACTGCACTCCAGGCCTCCTCACCTCACCTACGTGGGTACTAGACTTTACTAACATTCTTGCTTCTGAATGGGAACGAATCTCCACGAATCTAGATAAACATCTTCCCAGATTGTTGTGTGAGGTTATTATAACAGCAAATAGAGATGAAATGTGGAATGGGATGTTCAAAAAGACACCTAGCAGTTCCTGAAATGCACCACATGGACCCTGTTTACTAAAATGCCGCATTATGACAGAAGGACTCGGCGGTTAAGACGCTGATCAAAAGGGTCAGACTGAGTTCAAATCCCAGCAGTGCCATGCTGCTACTCCAGAGCCC
This sequence comes from Silurus aristotelis, assembly GCF_946808225.1. NCBI lineage: Eukaryota > Metazoa > Chordata > Actinopteri > Siluriformes > Siluridae > Silurus > Silurus aristotelis. Next base: position 22,965,624 of record NC_139585.1, read on the forward strand.
TTATACAAGGCTCTTCACCCTCAACTGCTCAGGTGTGGATGAATCACAGATCACTGTAAGTCACTCTCAAGAAGGGTGTAAAATCACTTGCTGATTGTGTGCTGATTTTGAGCATCGCATTCCACATTTAGTCCCAATTTGCTCTTCTAATTCCCTCCACTCTTCTGGAAAGCTGTTCCACTAGATTTTGGAGTGTGCTTATGGATATTTGTGTTCATCAGCCACAAGGGAATTACGAAAGGCAGTTAACGATGTAGGTGAGGAGACCTGGGGTGCAGTCAGCGTTCCAATTCATCCCAAAGGTGTTCAGTAGGGAGGAGATCAGAGCTCTATAGCAGGCCACTCAAGAGCTTCCTCTCCAAAGCATGTAAACCAGATCTTCATGGATCTCACTTTGTGCACACGGGCATTGCAATGCTGGAACAGGTTTGGGTTTCCAAGTTCAAGTGAATGCAACGTTATTATAGCGCATCTATAGACGTCCTGTACAATTGTGTCCCTCCAGCTTTTTGAACAGTTCGAAAAAGAACCACATATGGCAGGAAAGGTCAGGTTTCCCAATACTTTTGGCAATATAGTGGTTATATTTTTTTATTATATAGGATACGCAGGATTGAGTGAAACATTACTATAGTCTATAGCAGGGGCACCCCAATATACCCACAATCGAAACAGTCTTCTGAACAATGCCAGAGAATCTTTTTATTTTAATTTTAAATTTAAAAAAATTTCGTATCATGTCTGTATTTGCTAATAAAAAATTATCTTAGTTATTAATAGAGGTCGAGGCACTGATAGTCGATTGCTAGAACTATCGTCTGTCATCAAAAAATCCATACCGATAGTTTTTCCGGCTTGCGGTCCGCTATAATTACGAGAGCGGCCTCTAGAGGCGAATCGCTAACGCAACATGCTGTTTGCTTTTACACGTAAAACTGAGCGCCGCACGGAGAGCGCCATTTTCTAATTATAAATTATTAATAATATAATTCTATTTAACGCTGAATATATTCATGTTTATTTCCTTTAGCACGTATCATGATTTAGTACTGGTTTTTTTTGTATTACACTTCAATGCTATCTTACATGAAGTTTTATGTTTGCTTTTTATCCAGTATCCATTTTTAAAAACTATTAACGTCGGTAAAATCCACTATCGGAGCGCTAGTTAATAACGTAGCCTAATTATTTATAAGATTAACCCACCAACCAAAAGAATGGTACGTTCAACCTAATGTAAATGTTTTGATTTTAATAGCAAATATATTATTAAAAAAAAATAATAAAAATGATATGAGAAATAATGCTGTTTTAAAAATCTATAATAAAATCTCCACAATAATAATGGTGGTCCCTTCGGCCCATGTCAATTTCTGTTACGGGCCCCTATTAAAGAAAGGAAAAATTATTACGATAGGATTAATAGGATTTTTTATTGGTCTTATCGGCAAAAATTCACTTACGACGAAAAAAACACCCAAAAACAACGGAAATCGTTTGTCTCTCGAAGCAATCTGAAGTAACTTATAGTGTGGGAAAAGGAATCGCGTACATTATACGACTGTGAAGGTCGCTTTTGAGCTTCTCAGGATGTCCTTAGAAAGTTAGAGCGGTTAAAATGTAGGCCCCAGGGGACAATTCCTAATTTTAATAATTAACCTGACATACAAAAAAATACTGCTGGCCATTACCTTTCCCTTGTTACTATTTTTTCTCCCTCTCTCTATTTCTGTCAGCATGTCAGATGGTACAAACTTGGCTCTCTATTCTCATGAAACCTCTCCGGCTTCTCTCGCTCTCCGGTTCCCTCTGTCGGTCCCGTAAATGAAAAAAATTCTCATTAAAAGTTAACGTGAGGTACGAAGGTCAGAGAAACGGAGGGATGACGTGTGTTTGTACTGTGTATCCTGTCCTTTCCAGCTAACTCTCACACACACATACACACACATATAAAAAAAAAACAGCAAACCCATGCCAGCTCTCTGGGGTTGATGAACATCAGGCACTGCTCGCTTGACTGCCTCTGGTTTCACTGAATATCAGAGAGAAGAGGTGGTGTAAACAGAAAGAAAAAGAAAAAGTGTGTCCAGACCAAACAGAGAAAGAGAAAGAGGGCTTTCCTCCAGGGTTTTGCTGGACTACTTCTTGTGTTTATGGAGTTATGTGGTCACGGGAGGACAGGGGGAAAACTTTATCATGGGCGTGTTTTAAGAAAACGAAATGTTTGGCACACAAAAACTGGGACAGTGGAATTGTACAGGACAGAACATTCAGTGGCTGTGGGATCTGTATCGAAAAGAAAGGCGTTGACGGCATTTGGCACACGCCCTTATACAAAGCCACGTACCTCAATAATACAGCTGTGCAGCTGTGTATGGGGTGAAGGGCCTTGCTTAGGGGCCCAGGATTGGCAGCGGTGCGGCTGGGATTTTAACTCGCAACCTTCGGATCCAACCACTATTGCAACTGACTATACACACATGTTATCATGGCTCACCCTGTGCTCTGACTTTCAGAGACCTCAAGCCAGTGGGTTAAGTGGTGTACAGTGGTTTCCCCAGGGTTACGGTCTTAGACCCCCTGGAGTTCTGAAAATGCGCAAATTTTGGATGCGCCCCCGCAGCCCCTATGGTACCTTAGTGAATTCATCAGACATTACGTCACTTTATAAACGCAAATACATAGTTTAAAATGGTATTCCTAACGTTCCTGAACATTCGGACCAGCTGTGGATTCCCGCAAAATTTTAAGATAATCCGGAACTCGCTGTTAGTTAGGTTCCAAATGAGAACCCGCAAATTTTCCGAGCTACTTGTCATTTTTTGTCTGCGTTCTTGTTTTACGGAGTATCAAAGATTACAAGCAACTTCTACTCTCTACTCGACTATGTTTATGACTCGATATACGTACTTTTTACTCCACTATATTTTGAAAATCAATCAATAATTCAACGTCACTTTTTAAATAAACCGGATTGCTTGATAAATCTTTAGCCGCCGGGGCTTAGTTATTCTGCATAGGAGTCGATTACGGCGTTCCACAACGTATTGGAGGCAGACGCTATTTCTCTTTTTGCGCTAAATCGAAGCTACTCCGAACTCGAATAGGCGAATTAGCATCTTTTACTTTGCAACAAGATCCTGTAATTTTATTTGTTAATTGTAGATGGCTTTTTTTCAATACTGCTTTATTACTTTGTCCTTGTTTGTTTGTTTCATTCTGGCATGTTGAAGAGGCTGTTGTGTTGATGGTTGATGCAGTGTCGAGGTGCACAATTTGATTTGTATTTTAGAAAATAAAACCTTACAAATTGAACATGGAGCATCTTTGAGCCTACGTTCAATACGAGTCAAATACTGTACTGTAAAGAACTGTTCGAATCAGATACTCGTAAGACTTTTACTCGTCATATTGGAATTGGAATTGAACTCAAGTATGATTTTACAAGTCACTCAACCTAAAATATTCGAAGAAGAAATATCATTATGCAGTATTGCATTTGTGGCAAGTAAAAGCATTGCTGCCAGAACATTAATCCGAATATTTTCAAGTGTAGCGTTGTTGGATCAGGACAACCTGTGCAGATCCAAAATGAATGACAGCCACTCCATTAACTGGGTTTGGGACTGGACCGGCCCTATTATCATTTACGGCATTTCGCCCGATACTTTTTCCCCCAAAGCTTACATTTATCTCCTCCATACAACTGAGCACCTATGGGGTCCCAGGAGTGGCAGCTTGGTATTTCTGGGATTCAAACACACAACCTTTAGATCCAAAGTCTAACGCCTTAACCACAAAGCTACCACCTTCCCATAGTGAAAAAACTCAAAGTGAATCTTCTTCGGGCACATTTTCACGGCTGGGGCTTCATTCACAGCTGTGTGTATTCCACCGTTACTGTACATACGATTGCTCAAAGGCGTCACGCTATTTCAGATCCGTGAGCAGCTGCTCGGTTCACCGGCCGAACAGGACAGCGGGACGAGATGACAGCTGTGAGTAACGTGACTCGGACTAAAGAGCAAGGCCTGACCTGTGCTCAGCTTTCACACTGCGTCCTATTTTAGGAAGGCTGAGGGCTGTGATCGCAACCAGAGACCGGTACATCCACTGTATGTCCAGCACGTGATTAAAAAAACAAAAAAAACAAAAACGAGACGCGGCGAGGCGAGGCTTGTTAAACTCGAGTAACCTCGTGTGTCCTGTCGTGGCCTGTCAGACTGCTTAAGGACAGCGATAGAAGGAGCAGAGGTCACGGAAATAATTCGGTAAAAATCAGCCTGGGATTGTAGCAAAGTGCGGGAAACATCTCGAAACAATCCTCAACCGTAACATTAAAACACGTGTTCCCCTGAAATACACCCCCTACATTTGAAATGTCGCTATGAACAACGGCAGAGACATGAATCTTTGACTCATATCAACTCTATTTGATAATAAAGGTTGGATTTCGAACGCGAGTCTCACTTCCATTAGTAACGTAGCCGAATAACTTATTCGATTCAAACAACAGAGTGTTACATCGAACCGTTTCGATTTCAATAGCAGTGAATATGAAACTGAATTATGATAAACGACCTCACAGAAAATACGTTTGGGGTATGTTTAGAGTAATAAAAACTCTTGCTTCATAAGATGAGAAAAAAAAAAGGAAGGGCGAGAGAAAGAACAGTTTTTTACAGTCCGTAAAAAAAGGTGCGTATAAACCCATCACCCAGACAGCTGAGGGGGAGAGCTGTTGTGCAAGCAGGTTTCGAGATACATGCATGTAGCGCGGCCAGCAGCAGCCTGCTCGAGCATGCATAAGGGATCAAGCCTTGTACCGAATCCAAGAGCAGGCAGTCTGGAGACGGCTTACATAACTGAAGTTGGATGTTCAGAGACTGGCCTCTGAACCCTGAACGGCCCTGTGGGGCCCGAAACGAGCCAGCACTGGCTGAGAGTCCGATCGAGTCTTTCGGCCATTTTATACACGAGAACAAGAGCAGCACGAATGCCTGAAAAAGGCAAATCAGTGTGTGAGAGAGGGGGAGAGAGAGAGAGAGAGAGAGAGAGAGAGAGAGAGAGAGAGATATTCTGCAATATTGATACTGCAATATTGTGATTAGTACAACACACAAGCACTGAGTATTAAAATTCCTGTTGAATATATTTATAAAAAAATAAATAAAAAAAAAGGGGTCACATGGTTGTGGTTCGGCCAAAATGTTGAATCGAGGCCAATAAGTGACAGCTGGCTCGATGACACAAGATCCACAGGCTAATAATAACCGATCGGTGTTGACGCTTGTGTTAAGAGGCACGCCGTGGGTTCATTTGCTTTCTGGAGTTGCGTCCATATCAACTCCAGACTTGTGTTCTGGAAACGTTTGGAGGCCTGGAGTTAAATGAATAAAGGTGCTTTTATACATGTCTCATGTACTTTACAGCTAATTCTTTCTTAGCATATCCTAGCAATGTTAGCTACATGCGGGTTGGAGTGCAGGGTCGGCCATGATGCCCCTGGCCTTGCTCAAGCGCCCCAAGAGTAGCCTCTTGGCAATACCAGGGTTTAAACCCCTGACTTTTTAGTATACAAAACGTGTAGTTGATCCAAAGTAGAGATCCACTCTGTAAATTACTACTGCAGTAAAAGTGCTCCCTTCAAACTTTCACTTGAGTGAAAAGTACAATAAATATGTGCCCTCGAATGTACTTAAGTATCTGAAGTGCTCCGATTTATTTATACAGCTATAATGTTCCTATTATCATTTTAATCATCTCGGTTTCTGGGAACCAATATTCTTAGAGCAATGATCTAATAATAGATTCGTATTAATTAGTCGAATACGGGCGACCAAATGGTGGGCCGAAAGTCACGTAAACGCGTTACAAACGTGATGAGTTGAAACAGCTGGAGAGAACAATAGACAATACCTTGAGACACAAAAGGCTCACGAAGCTGGACAGGAAGTGGACCGTCTGTGTCCTGAAACCATATTTCTCTTGATTTCGGTTGGGTTTAATTAACGAACACATGCACACTGAATGAGAGAGAGAGAGAGAGAGAGAGAGAGAGAGAGAGAGAGAGAGAGAGAAAGAGAGAGAGAGAGAGAGAGAGAGAGAGAGAGAGAAAGAAAGAGAGAGAAGAGAGAGAGAGAGAGAGAGAGAGAGAGAGAGAGAGAGAAAGAGAGAGAGAGAGAGAAAGAAAGAGAGAGAGAGAGAGAGAGAGAGAGAGAGAGAGAGAGAGAGAGAGAAAGAAAGAGAGAGAGAGAGAGAGAGAGAGAGAGAGAGAGAGAGAGAGAAAGAAAGAGAGAGAGAGAGACGAACGCAGAAGAAATGTAGCGGCATAGAGATATGTAAGATCTGGTTGCTACGCAACTAACAGCACATACGCCAACCGAAAACACACATACAAAATCTCTTGCTTTCTTCTTTGCTTCTCTTGCTGGTTTATTCTCTTTCTCACTCTCTTTCACTCTCATCCCCCTCTTTCTTTTTCCCGACAGGACATTATCGAGAGGAGAGACGAGCTTGAAGAGAGAACTCCAGTCTCTGAAGTGTGTACCGGCGGAAAGGCCGCGTGAGACTGCGGATGGATTTTTCCAAGCAGAACAGACGTCTCCTCAGACCCGAGACGACTTGAAGTGTCAGGAAGGAGATCCAGCACCGGCTTTCGATGCCCCCTGAGCGTCGAATGCACTCGCAAGCACCCTGAACATCACCGTTACGCTCATGGCATAATCCTGGCAAACAAACGTGACAGAATATGGACAAAAGTTTGTGGACGCCCGAGTGTTAAATTTGTGTGATTTTTGGACATCGTATTCCACATCAAGTCCATGTTTGCTCTTGTATTAAATTCCACTCTTCTGGGGAGATGTTTCACTAGATGTTGGAGTTATACAACTCGTAGGAATTGAAAGTTATGGGTCTTGTTTAAAGAACCAGCAGTGGTATCTTGGTGGTGCTGGGATTCGAACTCATGATTTTTTTTGCATTCGAGTAGGATAAAAAACAAACTTGCATTCAGAGCACTGAATCTCCAAGTCTCAATTCAGCACTGAAATCCGCCATATTGCACACATCCGGCAATTAAAACCGTCCGTGTGGAAACAAAGCAAAAATCCTGTTGTGTGTCCTGATGATTTACGTAATTTAAATTAGCGTAATTACTTTAAAACAAAGAATATTTAGTCTTCATGCTCTATATTTTGTCTGGTTTTACTAATAATAAAACGTACGTTTGCATAAAGCACCATATTTGTCCATGCTAATGGAGATTAGAGTATTAAAAACTTTATAGTATTCATCTATGGTACATTTAGAATAGATAATCACGATTAATCACGAGTTAACTCGTGATAATCGTGCTATTAATCGCGATTAAATGTTTTAATCGATTGACTATTCAATACTAACAATTGCTGCTTTTGAAACATCGATCAATTGAGTCCAATTTGCTTGTCGTTTTTTTTTTATTTTTTTTATTAACATTTGTGAACATCAACCGTTTACATTGTTAAAACTATTTAAAATGCCTGCTTGGTTAAATAATAAAAAAACGTATATTTAATAATATTTTATAAAAAATAACACGTATCAAAATAAAAATTAATAAATCAAATGAATGCAATAAACATTTCTTTTTAGGTAGATTCAATTAAATAATTAGTTAAATCAGCACAAATTAAATTGATTACATACAATGGAATAAATGAAAACATTTCATTAAATAGTTTACATTTGTTTGTTTATATAAGTGTGCGTGTGTGTGTGTGTGTGTGCGTGCGTGTGTGTGTGTTTTACATTTAATATAAAATTTTCTAAAGATAGAATCTTTTTAACTGTTCTATTAATTTCAGCATACTACAACAAATATCTTCATTCCTTCCTTCCATCCTTCATTCATTCACTCCCTCGATACGCAGACTTGTCAGGATTTTCTCCTTTTGAAAGAAATTCCTGAAGCTGGACATAAAAAGCAAATGAATCCATATCGCTAAACTACAGGAAAACCGGAAGTAGCTGCGCAAAACAACAGGCTACAAATTGTATTTCCGTTGTTGTGTATGTTTTCAAGTGAAATGATCATTTCAAAAAATGGTGGGCGAAGGCGGAGACTAAACAAACTTGCGGTCCGCCACTTAATATGTTCCTGTGGAAACTCAGGCTTTTACTATGTTCCGCACATTAAAAGGATTCCATTCGTAACACGTGTGCACCTGTACCGTGAAATTTCGGTACGAATACGTGTACCGTTACACCCCTAATATTCTATATTATTCAATATTAATTCTGGTGTTTGATTTATCTGATAACTCGGCGAGAGCCGTCTCAGGTACACGGTATAATAACATCCCGTCTGTGTTTACACTTGTCTTAACAGGCGTCGCAACGTGTTCAACAGGTTTATTCAAATGCTTTGAGTTTACACTCAGTGAGTCTAGATTGATTTAGTGAGCTTTATTTAGATTCTTAATAATATTGACTTAAAGCGTTCTTTTCCTCACAAGTCCCCTGGCTGGCTTTTGGTGCTTGGACCCCTGTGATTTCCGCCATTGTAACAAAGCCAAATCGGCCCCCAGAGACCCCTGGGGCCATTAGAAGAACTATTGCTTGTAAATCATCTATAATAAGGAAATCAAATAAACACACTGTGTGAGCAAAAGTATTGGGACATCTGATTGTTCCAGTCTTATATGGTTCTTCCAAAACTGTTACAACAAAGTTGGAAACATACTTGGTGAAGATACATCGCATCTTTTAGATAAACTGGCATGAGATTTTCCTTTTACTTCAACTAGGAGACCCAAACCTGTTTCAGAATGACGATGCACCTGTGCACAAAGACAGCTCCATGAAGATATGCTTTACATGGGTTGGTGTGGAAGATCTCCTTCTATTAAACACTTCGTGATGAATTGGAATGCTGACTGAACCCCAGACCTCCAGACCTACATCATTACCTGATTTTACTCACGCTCTTGTCGCTGAGTGAACCAAAAATCTCTATGGACACATAGAGGAAATCTAGAGGAACATCTTACCAGAAGAATGGAGGTTATTATATAAGAAATGTGGACTAAATGTGGAACGGAAGGTGGGATGTTCGAATTATAGAGTCTCAAATCCTAATCGGTTCATCAATGATAATTCCATATGAAATTCCAAAGCGTCCGAAAAACACCTGTTCTAGAAATATCGCACGAATGAAAACCACTGGGGATGGAGACAGATGGCTCGGGAGCGTGAACATGTATCAAACAGGAAGGAAGTCAATAAAGCCAAAATACTGCTGAGATGTTGATCATGATTTAAAATATCGGATCATTCCATAGATATCTATGTATATTGTCATATTTGCCAACCCTGACACAAAACAATTTGACCCTGTAACATTATATATATATATATATATATATATATATATATATATATATATATATATACACAGTACAGACCAAAAGTTTGGACACACCTTCTCATTCAAAGAGTTTTCTTTATTTTCATGACTATAAAAATTGTAGAGTCACACTGAAGGCATCAAGGGCTATTTGACCAAGAAGGAGAGTGATGGGGTGCTGCGCCAGATGACCTGGCCTCCACAGTCACCGGACCTGAACCCAATCGAGATGGTTTAGGGGTGAGCTGGACCGCAGAGTGAAGGCAAAAGGGCCAACAAGTGCCAAGCATCTCTCGGGGAACTCCTTCAAGACTGTTGGAAGACCATTTCAGGTGACTACCTCTTGAAGCTCATCAAGAGAATGCCAAGAGTGTGCAAAGCAGTAATCAAAGCAAAAGGGGGCTACTTTGAAGAACCTAGAATATGACATGTTCAGTTGTTTCACACTTTTTTGGTATGTATATAATTCCATATATAATTCCACATGTGTTAATTCATAGTTTTAATGCCTTCAGTGTGAATCTACAATTTTCATAGTCATGAAAATAAAGAAAACTCTTTGAATGAGAAGGTGTGTCCAAACTTTTGGTCTGTACTGTATATATATATATATATATATATATATATATATATATATATATATATATATATATATATATATATATATATATATATATATATATATATATATACAGTGAGGAAAATAAGTATTTGAACACCCTGCTATTTTGCAAGTTCTCCCACTTAGAAATCATGGAGGGGTCTGAAATTGTCATCGTAGGTGCATGTCCACTGTGAGAGACATAATCTAAAAAAAAAAAATCCAGAAATCACAATGTATGATTTTTAAACTATTTATTTGTATGATACAGCTGCAAATAAGTATTTGAACACCTGTCTTTCAGCTAGAATTCTGACCCTCAAAGACCTGTTAGTC
>NC_139585.1:22980948-22993448 GCF_946808225.1 Silurus aristotelis
TAGATAGAAAGAGAGAGAGAGAGAGAGAGAGAGAGAGAGAGAGAGAGAGAGAGAGAGAGAGAGAGAGAGAGGGAGAGGAAAAAAGAAAAAGAGAGAGAAAATGAAAGAGAGAGAGAGAGAGAGAGAGAGAGAGAGAGAGAGAGAGAGAGAGAGAGAGAGAGAGAGAGGAAAAAAGAAAATGAGAGAGAAAATTAAAGAGAGAGAGAGAGAGAGAGGGAGAGGGAAAAAAGAAAAGAAGAGGAAGAGAGAGAGAGAGAGAGAGAGAGAGAGAGAGAGAGAGAGAGAGAGAGAAAACGATGAGAAACAGAGCATGAGAGTGAAGAGGGAGAGAAAGAAAGATAAAGAGAAAGTAGTAGGGCAAGTGGAAGAAGGAGAGAGAAAGAAAAAAAAGAGGGGGAAGGGGAGGAGAGAGGAAAAGAAAGAGAGAGAGAGAGAGAGAGAGAGAGAGAGAGAGAGAGAGAGAGAGAGAGAGAGAGAGAGAGAGAGATCTGTCCGTTTTTCTTACACCAGCAATAAAACAAAGCCTTTGTTTACAGGCGCTTTGATGGAGCCACTCCTCTGTCCCTCACACACACACACACACACACACACACACACACACACACACACACACACACACACACACACACACACACTCTCTCTCTCTCTCTCTCTCTCTCTCTCTCTCCTAACAGCTGGAGATGTGGCACTGTGAAGCAGCCGGTGTCGGAGCACAAAAGAGTAAAACTGCAGCAACACGCAGCTTGTGTGAAGTCCACGTTTCACTGACGTCTGACTGCAGCACAACAAGTGAGACGCGGAGCGGAGAAGATCAGCTCCCCCTTTGTGCTGAGGGACGTCGCCGCAGGACGCTGTAGTCACTATGACCGTAGTAAACATTTCATTACTGAATTAAACAGGAGAGAAATCAACACTGAGTGGGCGGGGCTTTACCCTGTCCTGCTTTCTCTCACACTGATCATTTTCTGCTTCCTATTTATCAAGGTGAAATATGAAATCCTTCGACTTCCCGAATCCGACCCAGCAAACCAGGAAAAACTATAACACCCTCGACACACTCCAGCATTCTGATTGGTCGGAAAGACCTGATGAATTAGAAAAAAAAAAGTCCTTAGAAGTTGAGTTTCTTTGTATTTATGTTATACATTTACACCTGCTGACACCGGATCTTTTCTGGAGTCTGTTGTTCACACGTGAGATCTGAGTAACATCTGACTCTGAGGTCTGACTGTTCCGGGTCGAGTCGAGTCAAGAAGCTTTTAATATCGTTGTTTACAGACAGCGAGATGAGACGACGTTTCTCCAGAACCAGGGCGCTGCATAAAAGGCAGAGCTGCATCACACAGCATTGAGCTTCATAACAAAACTACAGTACATTTGTGGTTACAATCCATATGTGGTTCTTTTCCAAATTGTTATCACGAAGCTGAAGGCACGCGATTGGATAAAATGTCCTTGAAATTTTGTCTTCACTTGAACTAGGAGACCTAAACCTGTTCCAGCATGACAATGCCCTTGCACGCAAATGTATATGGTTGACACAGGTGTAAAAATCCATGAAGTTTCTTGAGCAACTCGAGAACTTTGTGAATGGATTTGGACCGTAATTGATATCAACAGTCTACTACTACAGCAATACAGTTTGAATAAACGGTTCCCATCCCTGCACACCTTCACAATAATAATAACCAATGGACATTCGTTGCCACCCTGATGGGTTTCTCTTTTGAGTCTGGTTCCTCGGAAAGGTTTCTCCCTCATGCCGTCTCTGGGAGTTTTTCCTTGCCACTGTCTCAACTGTCTCGCACATTAGGGACAACACTAGATTTACAAAAGTATTGGGACACCCGCCTTTCCCATCCACATGTGGTTCTTTTTCCAAACTGTTACCCCCAAATCTGAATCTTTGGATGAGGTTTTTCTCTTGAGCTTGGAGACCCAAACCTGTTCCAGCAGAACGTTGCCTCTGAACACAAAGCAAAATGCATGAAAAAATGGTTGGAGTTGAAGATCTAAATGGGATGATCAAAAAAATCCCCACGCTTTGGTCCATATACTGTGACGTATTCATTAATCAGAAATCTAATGTACCAACTCAAAGAACTTCCCATCAAATCACCTTTGTACAGCTCCTGAACGCTCGAATCCGATCAAAAAGGGCCGAGTTGTGTAGTTTCCTACTATCTTGAGATCCTGAAATCCTTTTTCCTACTGATCTGATTGATATCACGTCACATTACAGTTCCTATAGGGACGTCGACTTAAAGCGTGCAAACGCATTCAAAATGTATGTGATAGATTGTGATTTTTGGCTCTGCCCCTTTCCCCCGCCAAGCCTTCGCCGAATATTTTCCCACGACGGCGTCGCGCTCCGTCCCTCGTGCTGCGCAGAGGCATCTCTCGACGCAAGAACCCAAGTGAAAGGTGTAGGCCAAGCCCTGTGTCTGTAATCTCTCAGCAGAAGCGTCACAGCACTAATGCTACTACGGCACGCCGAGCTGAAACCCGGACAACAGAGAGCCGCGAGGGAAGTGGGCGTGTTCGAGAGGAGTTTGGTGAAAGAACTGGAAAAGGCGCATTCTTGCTCGTGCGAACACAAGCGTGTCATTGTGCTGATGACGGATTAGGATTTCACACATGGGGAGATTTATAAACAACCAGATCTTGTTCAACTCTTTTTTTTGCCTCCTTTTCTCTTTTCACGTTAGGCTAATAAATGCTGGAAGGTGATGTAAGGTGGGGGGGGGCTCACAGGAACTGATTTGCACATGGATCGGTTGTTATATTCTGAGAGATTTCTGATCCAGAGTGACTTTACATTGATCTCATTCATACAGAAGAGCAGCTCTGGGGTCAGGGGCCTCGCTCAAGGCAGATTGGTGTGGCTGGGATTTGAATTCACAACCTTCAGATCCCAAGTCCAATGCTTTAACCACTAAACTACAACCTCCCATTGGTATACTGGTCTGAGATGGATTTAAAAAGTTTCACGACTGGCTCTGTTTACGAGAAAGTACTTCAGATATCTACGTTTAAACACCGGATCTCCACGATGGTGTCGAAACGGTGACCTTTGAGCCAGGACATCATCTTCGGGAAGAGGGCGAAGTCCGGAAGGAGCCGAATCTAAAGTGAGACGATCATCGCGCACAAGTTAGCGACGGGTTAAAGATTTTCGAACAATTGCCCGTTTGCCCTCTGTTCTAACTCGCTGCACCAGTTAGCATTAGTCTCGAAACGTTCTGGTACCACCTCGTATATGGAAATGATATAGTACTACAGTAACGCGATGTGATGTACTGGATAAACAATTTGACCTCACAACGCTGCTGAATTCTTGAATCTGATTGGCCACTTGTTTGAAATAAATTGCTTCTTTATGAACAGTTTATGGTTGGTGACTTGGTGAATTTTTTCTGGATTTAACATTCGGGTGTCTGCGCTTTAGCGACCGCCGTTGTGTTTTGTAACATTTGTAATAGGGAAAGTCTTTCTGGGTTTCCTCTAAAAATATGAGCTGCATTTTTTTTTTAGATAGACAGATGGAGAAAGAAAGAAAGAGAGAGAGAGAGAGAGAGAGAGAGAGAGAGAGAGAGAGAGAGAGAGAGAGAGAGAGAGAGAGTAAATGAAACAATGCAACAATTAGCAAACCACTGTGGTATAAATAACTGATCCAAACTGTATTTACACTCAATGTATTGGGACAAAAGACTTTTCCAGCCATATGTGGTTCTTTCCTCACAGTTCCCACACGGAAGCACACGACGCAGCCTGTTCCAGCATGATTATACCCCTGTGCACAAATCCAGCTCCATGAAGATATACTTTCCACTGGCTGGAATCGAAGATCTCCTGCTGTAGACCTCTGAACCTCAACCCTACTGAACACCTCGGGGGATGAACGTGAAACTCTGAACGCACTCTTGGACTCCTCACCTACATCAGCGCATGGAAATGATCATCTGAAGATTTCCATCTGACCACCCAAGCAAAGCCCCGACGCTAAAACGAACAAACAACAACCATTATAGCCAGGATACACTGATTATGCAACCTGAGAACGGAGGCCCTAGAAATCACTGATCTCAATCTCTGTACAAGATCCAGACATTATGGAGCTCTCAGATCGGCGAGAAAGAGCAGTGAAGAGAAAGAGAACAGGGGAGGGAGGGAAGTGGAATCCAGTGAGCGTTGCGGTATTTACGACTCCAGATTGCGATCTGTGATCAGGTGTTAGTGGAAGATGAACAGGAAGAGTGACAGTGGGACTTGTTAAATAAGGAATAAATCAAGGGCTCGAGGGCGACTGGGAGGCCGTGGGATTGTTTCTCCATGGCACCTCCCTTTCCCCCGGAGTATTATATTCATCTTACACCACGGTGGTTTGTCAAGATAAAAAAAAAAACGTGGTAAGAAAAAAACTGAAGACTCCTTACGTAAATATTCAAGTCAAGTCAAGAGTCAAGAAGCTTTTTATTGTCATTTCAACCATATATAGCTGATGCAGTACACAGTGAAATGAAACAACGTTCCTCCAGAACCCTGGTGCTACGTAAAAAGACATAAAACAACAGTCACAGAACAAAAAAAACACAGGGCCAAGAACTAAGTAGGAGATCCTTCCCACATAAAGTGCATGTGTGCAACTGGTTCAAATACTGCATATCAAATTTGTCGGAACGCTGTAATGATCAAACATTCACATTGAGCCTCACAAGTCCATGAGAATGGGATATATATATTTATATATACCGTATTTTTCGGACTATAAGCCGCTACTTCTTTCCCACGTTTTGAACACCGCGGCTTAAACAACGAAGCGGCTGATTTATGAATTTTTCCTGGGTTTTTCCCGGTTTCACCAGGAAAAGCCAAAAAACTGAACCCCATAACATTAGACCAATGAAATTCCCGAACGGAAACGAAAAAAACGCACTTCACCTGTGTTCTGAGCTGCACGGCATCGGGAGAAAAAACTTCCATCGGGTGATTTTTAAACGCACGACGATGCCAAAAGATAAACTCCCGAGAGAAATAGTTGTGAAAGGAAGGAGGAAGACGGTGAACAATGACTTTCTTGGTCGGCTACTGTTTAGATACAAGCCGTTGTAACACGTTGAGTCAGGGTGAAGGGAGAGCTCGCTTCTGGCAGGCTTTTCCCAAAATACCGCTCTGCTCCTAAAGGAAGCGCAACATATTTCACCCGTTACACCGTGTGTACCGTGTCTTTCGTTAAAGCCTGTGTAAAGTACATTAGTGTGGACTAATAGACAGGTGCGGCTTAATATTTGTAAAATTCAGGGGGTGCGGCTTATATATGGGTGCGCTTTATAGTCCGAAAATTACGGTAATCGCGCTTTAACTCGTGACAATCGTGCAATTAATCGCGATTAAATATTTGAATCAATTGACAGCCCTAATATATGGATTAGGAAATCGCATCTCTATAACTGAGGTCGAGCGATTCGCATCTCGGCGCATGATAGCCGACGATACGATACATTAAAGATAAATATGAAGCAGCTACCGGTGCGATGGTGCGGTATGGTGCAGATAGCTCACTTTTATTGCTTTGATTCGGACAGACAGCGTAAATTTCTTCGTAAAAAGACTGAATAAAACCAGACGTTCTTTTCTTGTTCTGTCTCCAGGATGACGCAGCTCTACCTCTGCCATGTTCATCTGTATTCTATGTGACTCTCGGGTGATACGTCATATTGTATTGAGAAACAGTTTAGCAAAGAGAAATCAAGCTACATATCAAATATTGAATCTTACCATCCCCAATATATATAGATATATATATATATACAATGTGTGTGTGTGTGTGTGTGTGTGTGTGTGTGTGTGTGTGTGTGTGTGTGTGTGTGTGTGTGTGAGAGAGAGAAAGAAACAAAGAAAAAGAGAGTGAAATGAAATGCCTCCCCCTGTGACTCGCATTAGCACGCGTGAGAAGTCTGGAGCAGCTCTCATGCTCTCAGCTCCTACCAAAGGGCCAGGGGATTTCCACACAGCCCAATAACGCGATCCGAACACTGATGAGCTCATCGCTGATTAACCCAGCCGCCGCCGTATATACGCTTTATACACGTGTGTGTCCGGGAAAATCTTAATAAGGCCGCGCAATGGCACATCGCCTGCATGTATACGGATAATATAATAATCGGGTTGCTCTGCCGCTTCCTCTTTCCCGAGGGTAATGTGATCTACTGGGATTGAATGAGGCTGCAGTGCGGAAAAAAAAACCCAAAACAAAAAAATTCTTTATCCGTTCTGAATAAAACTGGAGACGGCGAGAAAAAGAAAAGAAGAAGAGAGAGCACATAAACCGAACGCGAGGGTTTTCGGCTGAAATGTCGGGATTCCGCTGTTACATAATCGCAAATCTGCTTCCAGAGTTAAAGCGACGGCTCAGAGAAGCTCTGGGATCATTTATTCTGAGCCCGAAGCTTCACTTTCAAGGACGACCCCAAACCCATATTAATGATAATAAACATTACAATTGATCATATAAACATAAATATAATTGATACTAATTGATCATTCGTCATCGCAATTATATCTTCTTGTATCAGTTGAACACAGTTCCTGAAACGTCTCACGATCACGTTGATCTGCTTACAGGTTCTGTTGACGTTCCCCAACGTTTATGCGCCTGAATGGATGAATTGTGTGGAAGGCAGCTGTGGGGCTCGTCTTCATATTAGCGCAACAAAGTGGCGTTCAAACCGCTGTCCAATTTATCACTGGTGTTTCACCTCGGCTCAGCAGTCTGGAGTTTTAATGGGAGGTAGACGTACCGCTCTCACGTGTGTATATGTGTGTGTGTGTGTGTGTGTGTGTGTTTGTGTGTGGTCGTAAAAGAGAGCGAGTGACAAGGCCCAGCACCTGCACAGCAGAGATAAGTCTGTTTGCTCGGAGTCTCGGCCAACACCGCCGACTCTGCGATTTAATGTACCGGTGTGTGTGTGTGTGTGTGTGTGTGTGTGTGTGTGTGTGTGTGGAAAAGGTGCAAAGTTCAACCTCGCTCTAAAAAAACCAACAAAACAGGATGCGAGAGTCCAATTAGCGACAGACGCGGGAACGCTAAGGAGGCGAAGGCTCAAAAAAAGATCACGAGGAATCCCTTCGGCGTGGGTGTGGATAATGGATTTCTCTGCGTTATGGATCCACTTTGTTCATGTTACTGACTCTAGAATAAAACAGAGCAGCCTTTATCTGTGACATAAACATTACATTAAAATTCTTTTTGATACAGCGCGCCCTGCTGGAGCCTAGAGGGTTAAGGGCCTTGCTTAAGGGCCCAAGAAGACACCGGGGCTTACACCCCCAACCTTCCGATCAGTAACCCAGCACCCTGACCGCTGAGCTACCCCCCTGCCCCCTCCTCTAATTGCGGGAGATAAGGGCCGGGGGATCGATTGCTGGCGTTTTCTCCGGTTCCTCCTGTGTGTAAATAAGCGACTAGAGAGCATGCAGGGGCCGAGACGGAAAAAAAACATAGAGTTCAAATAGAGTCTCCTGTTCATTTCATTTCCTCGTGAGCGTCAAATCAACCTTCGATCCAGGGTTTCTGCAGGTTTCAACAAGTCAAATGTAAGACTTTTTAAAAGCGTTTTAAGACCTTGTAAGACCCCGTACCACGGCATCAAAAACACACAGATACGCTGTTAGCAAACAACCTTATCTGCGGTACAATCCGAGAGAGAGATTCGCACCAATAACAGAAAGCTGATTGGCTGTTAGGTGGTGATCTCATTTGTACTCGTAATACAGCGAATTATATTTGGACTGGCGAAAGAAAAAACTACAACAGCCGGGGAAACGAACAAAAAAAACACTAAAAAACTTGGGCATTTACAGGGAGCGTTACATGGACGTCGGAAAACTGAGACCTGTTTAAAATTATGTACGACTTTTTGGATTTTTGTATTATTATTCTACCTGTAAAACCCTGTGGTCATTAGGCAGACGATAGGAGCATCCAGGATGTGGATGAGGCGAGCTGCCAAGAACAGGAGACTAAAATGACGTTCCATATTGACAACGAGCAGACAAATATGCCTTTAGAGGACACACTAAAAAGAAGCCGTGGAGAAGGAAAGGTGCAGATGCAACTAACAGGGACACGGATGCGGTGCAAGACAAGCGTTTAGCTTTAAGTCTGTTTTTTAAAGTATTGGGACACATACCTCGCCCCTCCTGGATACTGGATTAAAAGAAAAAAAAAAAACATTCCTTGACAAACATTATACGGGCAAAAATATTGGGACACTTGACTTTCCCCGCCATATGCGGTTCTTCCCCGAATGGTTTCCACAAAATCGGAGGCACAAAATTGTATAACGAGTCTTTGGATGCTGTAGGATGAAATTTTCCTTTTATTTAAACTGGGAGACCCAAACCTGTTCCAACAGGACATTTCCCCTGTGCACAAAGCCAGCTCCATGTGTATATATGGGATTAGGCGATAGAGCTCCTTCTCACCTACACCTGCCTTCAGTACATTACTAACACCCTTATAGGTAATTTTATTATTCTTTTTTATTCTTTATTTTTAGTGCAGTATCATGAACAGCATGACTTATTCTTATCTGCTTTTTCCTGCCTTTTTATTCTATAATATGTACATAATACAAACAAACTACAAATAAAAAAAGAAAGAAAAAAGAGAATCAATCTATCAATCTATCTATCTATCTATCTATCTATCTATCTATCTATCTATCTATCTATCTATCTATCTATCTATCTATCTATCTATCCATCTATCCATCCATCCATCCATCTATCTATCTATCCATCCATCCATCCATCCATCCATCCATCCATCCATCCATCTATTCATCCATCCATTCATCCATCCATCCATCCATCCATCCATCCATCCATCCATCCATCCATCCGTCTATCTGTCTGTCCGCCCGTCAGTCTGTCCTTCCGTCTGTCCATCCATCCATTCATCCATCTCCAAAATCAAGTGGAACATCTTCCCAGAAGAGTGAAGGTTATTGTAACAGGAAGACTAAAATGTGGAATCAGTGCTCAAACAGAACATTATGGTCAGGTTTCCACAAACTTCTGTCGATATAGTGTACGTGAAAAATAAAAACGTCTGATGGAGACCGAAAAGAACAAAGCGACAGACGAAAGATAGACAGACAGCGGAGTGAGATTGAGAGAGAGGGGGTGGGGGGGGGGGGGGGGGGGAATTCTCACAGATCCAATTAAATACTTTTTCATTCAACCTCCAGAGCCTGGTCGATCCCAAAAGGCAGTGGTGATGAGACAGCTGCTGCTGCTGCTGCTGCTGCCATTAAAACACTACTCTGGGAGACATAAAAGCCTGTTCTCAATGACTTTTTTTTGTTGTTGTCTCGAGCAGACTGGCATTTAACAAATAGCAATGACGGTAATTAAAAGGCGCCACCTTCGCCCGCACAATGCCTATTGTGCTTCCTTTTATCTGGCCGGCCGTTTGAGGAGAACGAGTGATGTGAGGAAGAGCGATGTGGGTTTTTTTTTTCTTCTTTCCGCCACCCAAGCCTGGTTACTATGCTGGAAGTGTGGTATCTAGGCAGGCGTGCAGGCATCTGAACAGCACGTGCGGCATACCAATGACGAGCTCGTCACCCCAGAGGAGGGAGCAGCCGGCCGGGCCTCTCAATTACAATACGAGAGAGAGAGAGAGAGAGAGAGAGAGATAGAGAGAGGAGAAAGAGAAATAAAACAGCACACGGGGGAGGTGAAGAGTGGAAGAAAATCGTTCTATTCAGAACAAGGTGCATGTAAATGGGGACTTTGGAGAGAGAACAGAAATGAATGTATTTACAAAAGGAAAAAAAAAAAAAAGAAGGGAGGAAAACCTACAGACTTCTCCTCCACGCTGGATTCTGTGAGAGAAGTGTGTGAGGTGAGATACGCGTTTAGAAAACAATACTAAACTCCACACTCCACTGCTGGAACACTGATAACTCACTGATACTTTACTGGTTCTACTGCAGTCATCATCATGCAGTCCTGCACGTTCACGCTGCACATTCTACATCATTCTGGACATTTATTCTGTATAGAAAATTATTAATCTTTCAAATCATTTCATTTAATTATCCTGTACATAATCCATTGTATATCTTACATCTATATGTCATCATCTGTAAGTCTACTTGCTCTATATATTTATTTGTTGTTTTTACTCAACAGCTCATGCGCATTTATCACTGCCACAGGCGTTATATGAATTTGTTTATATATCTAAGATAAGATAAGATAAGATATACCTTTATTCATCCCACAGTGATCTATCTATCTATCTATCTATCTGTCTGTCTGTCTGTCTGTCTGTCTGTCTGTCTGTCTCTCTCTCTCTCTCTCTCTCTCTCTCTCTCTCTCTCTCTCTCTCTCTCTCTCTATCTATCTATCTATCTATCTATCTATCTATCTATCTATCTATCTATCTATCTATCTACCTATCTATCTACCTAACTAACTTACTATGATATATGTCTATCTGTCTGTCTGTCTGTCTGCCTGTCTGTCTGACTCTATCTAACTATCTATTTATCTGTCTGACTCTATCTATCTATCTATCTATCTGTCTGTCTGTCTGTCTGTCTGTCTGTCTGTCTGTCTGTCTGTCTGTCTGTCTGTCTGTCTCTCTCTCTCTCTCTCTCTCTCTCTCTCTCTCTCTCTCTCTCTCTCTCTCTCTCTCTCTCTCTCTATCTATCTATCTATCTATCTATCTATCTATCTATCTACCTACCTACCTACCTAACTTACTATGATATATGTCTATCTGTCTGTCTGTCTGTCTGCCTGTCTGTCTGACTCTATCTAACTATCTATTAATCTGTCTGTCTGTCTGACTCTATCTATCTGTCTGTCTGTCTGTCTGTCTGTCTGTCTGTCTGTCTGTCTGTCTGTCTGTCTCTCTCTCTCTCTCTCTCTCTCTCTCTCTCTCTATCTATCTATCTATCTATCTATCTATCTATCTATCTATCTATCTATCTATCTATCTACCTAACTAACTTACTATGATATATGTCTATCTGTCTGTCTGTCTGTCTGCCTGTCTGTCTGACTCTATCTAACTATCTATTTATCTGTCTGACTCTATCTATCTATCTATCTATCTATCTATCTGTCTGTCTGTCTGTCTGTCTGTCTGTCTGTCTGTCTGTCTGTCTGTCTGTCTGTCTGTCTGTCTGTCTCTCTCTCTCTATCTATCTATCTATCTATCTATCTATCTATCTATCTATCTATCTATCTATCTATCTATCTATCTATCTACCTACCTACCTAACTTACTATGATATATGTCTATCTGTCTGTCTGTCTGTCTGCCTGTCTGTCTGACTCTATCTAACTATCTATTAATCTGTCTGTCTGTCTGACTCTATCTATCTATCTATCTGTCTGTCTGTCTGTCTGTCTGTCTGTCTGTCTGTCTGTCTGTCTGTCTCTCTGTCTGTCTGTCTATCCATCCATCCATCCATCCATCCATCCATCCATCCATCATGATTGGCTTAGCGTCTTTTCCAGCGTGGCTAAAGGCGTAAAGGACGTCAGGGAAAATGTAATTTAGTACAAAAGAGTATATTGATATTATTATACACTATTAAGGATTTATTATATGAGAATCGCTGGAAATATGTTGAAAATGCAATAAAGACAAAGGCACTTATTTGGGAATGTTTTCAAGTGCGCTCAAAATTGCAGAATTGAAAGACAAGATAGATGATGGAATGATGGAACTGCTTCATGTTAGTGTACGCTGGGGAGACTGGGGAGAAATGCAAAGAACGTGGGATCATTTCTGGCTGCATATGGAAATGGGATGAATGCGCAGGACTGATTGACAGCTGTTTGATTCCCAGGTACTTTGTCGTTGATTGTAACTGTAAATTGTGATTACGGAAGACTCTGACTCGAATACTGTATTCTAATGATCAAATCTGTGGTAATTCGACTCTATAAACATTTTGTGTTGAAGGAACACCATTGCGTGGAATGTCTCCATTTTCCCTTCACAAGTAAATAAACACAAATCTCCACAAACTCACTGCGAAATCTAGTGGAACACCTTCCCAGACGAGTGGAGGTTATTATTAACAGTAAACGAGCACTACATGTGGAATGAGATGTTGAAAATGCACATACGACTCAGCGCTCAGCTTCACTCCATAAATAGATACGTGTTTGTTTATAGCTTTCAGCAGTTCTTCGGAGTGTTTAACAGAATTTGTGTGTCTTGGTTATAAATTTGCAACGAGTAGCAGAAAAAAATCGTTGTCGAATGGAAGCAGTTTACGCTGAGGGCTTTCAGGACCGAGTCCTGGCTAATCTCTAGTGTCCCTGTTTATGTGAGCATTAAGCTTCACAACTACGATATAACGTAAAAAGCGGTTAGCCTGTTTAGCTGTTTGATAACGTGCAGTTTTTGTGGCGCGAAAGATTTAGGCGATTACGAGTCGAATGATGGTATTTGAGATGCGGTCGTC
>NC_139585.1:22998448-23115948 GCF_946808225.1 Silurus aristotelis
GCGACCGGTTTTTTTTTTTTGGAGTCCTGTCGTGCAGGTCGTGTTAATTACGGCGTATGTGAAACGCTCGGGTCCTCACAGAACGCAGGAGTTTCGCGTTACTGTGAGCGGGAGTTAACCGAGAACCGGTTTGGGGTTGGTGGGTTTTTTTTGTGTGTGTAGCGGATCGTTTTGAATTTGCCAGTAAACAAACAGGACTGGGTGCTGCTACACCCGTTACAGCTTCTTACATCGTGGCTGAGCTTCAAAACTGCTGACACGACTGTTTTTCCACCCCGAAATTAAAAGATCAACATTTCAAACATAAAACAGAACAAATTTTTATTTAGTAATATTTAGGTAACATTTACATACCAGTTCTATATTATGCATCATGGTCACTCACATAGCCAAACACACACACACACACACACACACACACACACACACACACACACACCAACCTAATTAGGATAATTTATCCACATAAGAATTCATTTCACCAATCAGGCTGAACAACAGCTAAAATCCGGCGTGCGGCAAAAGTATTGGGACACCTGACTAGAACCATATGTGCTTCTTCCCCCAAACTGTCACCGCAACGTTACACAATCTTATAGGACGCCTTTGGATGCAATGGAATTTTCACCTTCACTTCAACTGGGAGAACCGAACCCGTTCCAGCTGAAAGATCCACAAATATCTTGAGTGGCCTCATACAGAGCTCTGACCTCAACCCTTTTAAACTCCTTTGGGATAAACTGGAACGCTGACTGCACCTGTACACCAGTTCCTGGTTTTACTAACACTCTTGTGGCTGAATGAACCACAAATCTCCACAAGCACTCGCCAAAAACCAGTGGAACATCTTCCTAGAAGAGTAGAGGTTTCTATAAGAGCAAATTGGGACTGGGAATGTTATGTTCAGAAATCACGTGTAATCTTATTGCGAACGTGTCCGTATCCTGTTTGCTTTATTGTAATTCTGTGACGATATTTTCACATTAATAAGTTGCATTCCTAAAACACCCTTTACTGCATTTCATTGGCTCTGTACATGTAGATTGCACAGTGACAATAAAGTTGAATCTAATCTACTTTAAACAGGAACGACGTTATTGAAGAACAGTGAAATCAGACTAGTGAACTTGTTGTGACCTCAACCCTGTTTGGATCCGTTCCAAAAAAATCATATCAGGTCATCTGCTGATTATAAGGATGGTTCCATATAAATTGTACAAACGTTTAACCTAAGAAAACGTTCTTTTATATACTGTATATATATCTCCAGCAGTATGTGGTTCTTCCACAAACTGCCACAATGTTGAAGGCACACGATCGTGTAGGACGTCTTTGTATATAAGAGCATGGCATTTTCTATTCACTTGAACAACCTGTTCCAGCATGACGATGCTCCTGTGCACAAATCCAGCTCCATGAAGATATGCTTTACATGGGTTGGAGTGGAAGATCTGATGAATGTGAACACTGAATGCACCCCCAGGCCTCCTCACATCACCTACATCAGTACCTGCCTTTACCAACACCCTTGTGTCTGAATGAGCACAAATCTGCACACCCCAAAATCTAGAAGAACATCTCCCCAGAAGAGCGAAGGTTATTATAAGAGGAAACTAGGACTAAATGTGGGATGCTCAAAAAAGCACACACCGTACGTAGGTGTCCGGAAACTTTTGCCGAAATCTGCTCTGAGTTTGTTCACGTGCCGTGGAGCTATGAAACAAAAAACCTAACATCGTTCGGCGTAAAAAGGGACTCGTTTTCCTTCACGGTCTCGATTGGATTTGATCGTAACGAGTAAGTTGTCTCACGGGGACGTGGCGCGGGTTCCTCGTAAAGCTCTCCTGTCAGCGCTTCCTGCAGCCGCCCGCGATCAATAATTCAGAGTGGCGCGTGAGACGAGGTCACATTTCAGCACCGTTGATTGAAATGAGCTGCTACTGCTCCAGACGGTGAGCACCGATCGATTATTACTCCGTCCATCCTAACGCCCGAGTAACCGGAAAATCGTCACCCGTTTCGAAGAATAAAGCTCGATCGAGGCGTGTTCCACTGCGGTGAGAGATTTCTGGTTCGGATCATCTCATGCCTTGGCTGGATTAGGAATGGGGAAAAAAAACATCTGCGCAGGCTAATCTCATGATATTGCGCTCCTCCACTGATGGCATGCAAAGCCGACGTATTGGGAAGTGTGGGAAACGTTTCGGAGTTTGGGAATGGAGCTGTGATTTTTTTCTTTGGTTATGAACTTGTATCTGAGCTGGGCAGGTCCGAACAGTAATCCTCTTTCGGCTGTCGGGTTTCCAGACGCGCCGCTCGAGCGTGATGTATAATACACTCGAACACGTCTGCTTGGCCAGAAACAAAGAGGTGTGACGAGGCGGCTGAGCCTCGCTCAGAAATGACGGTGTTCAGTGTATAAGAGACCGGACTGAAACACGTACACGTTCGTGCCAAAAGTATTCGGACACCTGGCTTTTAGAGGCGCGATTGTATACGATGTCCAGCGTAGCAATGCCCCAGTGCACAAACCATATACTTCACATGATTTGGAGTGGAAGATCTGCTATAGAGCTCCTCGACCCTATTTAGGGTGAATTGGAACGCACCTGAGACCTCCTCAGCCTACATCGGCACCTGACTTTGTATCGATGTATGAGCACAAATCTCTGGAGCTTATTATACCAGCAAATGGGGACTACAAGTGGATGTTCAAAAAGTTCTTTTGCTAGCCGCGTGACTGCTACTATTAGACTGCTACAGATGCTGGTGTGTATTTTTTTCCTGCAGGTTATGTTGTTCCTGAGGAGCAGCGTTACTGGGTACTGGGGTAAATTATGGATTCGCAGCTGTAGAGAATTTGAACAAAACCTGCTCTTCTCCATTGCAACCTTGAGGCAACTAATTTCTAATTTGAATTTCATATATATTAATAATTTATTGTTATTGTTATCAGTTTGATCCCCGGTCAGGAAACCAACCCTTAGCCATTAGGGTTGCACAAGCCTTAGTGCCGGTCCCAAACCCGGATAAATGGGGAGGGTTGCGTTAGGAAGGGCTTTCAGCGTAAAAACATGTCCCAAATCAAACATGCGGATGTTCCGCTGTGGCGCCCCCTAATGGGAGAAGCCGAAAGAACGTGTATTGTATATCAAAGTTACACCTCAAGCATAAAAATAAGAAATAGAAATCAAATGAAAAAAATTATATATATTATAACGATAATTTTATAAATAATATTATAACGATAATCATTTTTTTAAACGCGTAAAAAAAACAACTGTAGCTAGCTAATGTGGGTCGAATTGAAATCGGTGAGCTAAAATAGCGAATCTTATGGTTTGAGTCTCTCTTTGTTGCAGTACAAACAACCTGATGAAACAACCTGAATATGAACTAGCATGTGGTGTTCTTTGCTAGCTGTCAGCTTAGCAAATGAGACCGCTACGTCGCATCCTATGTTGTTTCTGATGTGCAGTGCCCATTGGTTAATGATTGGGAGTGAAAATGAAGATGACCTGCTCTTCTCCATTGCAATCCTGAGTAAACAAATGTAAACCTACCTATCAGCCTAACATTTGGACTTTTCTTGGCCACTATAAACCAGAGAAGCTGATAATTGCAGGTTAGTCATGTCCCTAACAAAGACAAGTCACAACCGTTCCACCGTACCTCACTTGACAGAATTCATGATTGAATGAACAAAAATGGAAAAAAAAAAAAAGCCCTGGAAAACTGGCACGAATCCTGGTCCAGGATGATTTTCAGAAGTCTATCCTTCACGTTTTGTTACACAGGGATTACAGTAGCGTTGCAACATCCTCAGCGCTGTCGTTCGTGCAGGTGAGCGACGGAAAAAAAAAAATCAAATAAAAAAACACACTTAGCAGGAGCGAGACCGCTTCCAGAAATGAAATGGCGCTTTCCTGCTTAGCCATCTGTCCAAAAGCAGAAGTAAACAGCAGACGCGTTTAACTGAGTATTAGCGCCACATGTGCGAGCGCTACGGGAGGCCATGGTGCTGCGAATCAAGCTCTTCTTTTTCTACATAAACCCCCCCACACGCCAACACACACGCACACACAAACACTACAACAGAAATGAGTGCAAACATTAATCCATGTACCATATGACTCTGAGAGTTGCCTTATTGTACAACGCTCGGAAAATCAGTTCATATATTTGAATTGGATGACGAGATGGTCATCTATACGCATATACTATAGATGCAAACACACACACACACACACACTTCAAGTCATTATCTACATGTCTAATCTACGTATGCCTAAGGGGGTGGAGATTTTGAAAAAGAATGACCTGCAGGATGGACCTTTCCTGCCATATGTGGTTCTTCTCCACGTGTCTACCACAAAGCTGGAGGCTTTGGATGCGGTATAATAAATGCCACTGCCCCTGTGCACAAAGCGAGCTCCATGAAGATGTGTTTTACACAGTTTGTAGAAAAGGATCTTAAGTGGCTTGTTATAAAGCTCTGATCTCATCCCTACTGAACACCTTTGGGATGAACTGGAACGCTGACTGCACCCCCAGGTCTCCTCACCTCACCTACATCAGTGCCTGGCTTTACTAACACCCTTGTGGCTGATGAACCCAAATGTCCACAAGCACAACATCTTCCCAGAAAAGTGAAAAGAACAATGAGAGTGAGTGTCTGCAAACTTTTGGCAATGTATTGTGTATATCTGGAGAAAATATCAGGTTTTTTTTAAACAGCATTCCATCGCTAAGCCATAGTGCCGGGTTTAGGTGGTATTGGTGATTTCCACTCTCAAATGATTCTTCTTCTTCGATCTGCTGATGTTGCAAACGCCAAGACCTTTGCTTTATCTTTAGTTTACGTGAGTGTCGTCACCTGCCGTTATTGAGCTCGGGACTTTAAATGACCCAATTAAGGACATGACCGGAACATAATGGTCAAATCTGCCTTACATGTATTGCAACGATCGTCTGTTTCATCTATATTTGGGAAATCCATCATGGATTCGAATGGTCTTTAACACACACGCTGTTATTAGGGGAAGAACGAAAAAGGACAAAAAACATCCCACTGGAAGTTCAGGGTTCTTGCGTATGAAGGAGGATTGAAAGGGCGTGCCGTCCTGCGCCGTTTTCTCTCCCCGGCTTCGTGTCAGAACGTCTTTTAGCTGTGGTGCGAAACGGGAATTCCTGCTGCTATCGCATCGATCTCGGCCCGCTCGCCCGCTTCTCTTTTTTTTGCGTACCCCCCCTTTGTTCCTTCTTTCTTTCCGCCACGTAGAAGCGTGTCCGCGGAAGAAAAAAAACCGCCGGACGTGGCTTCCGTCGCTCTTTCTTCCCTGGTTGTTCTGTGAATTCCAAGCGGTGAGGCTTTTATCTGCACGTGTGCTCGCCAGGTAAATCTTGAAACAGGAAATTTGATTTCGGAGTCGACGCACACGCGTGCACACACGAACACACACAAGCGATTCTGGTTCGTTCCAGGGCCACGCGGTTGACAACATGGAAAACGGCTCTTTGTTTTCGCAATCGTTACTGGCATCGGCCGAGTTTCCTGTTGAGTAGCCGCAAGATTTCTCAACGACCTGAGAGAGAAAAAAAACAAGCCTGTGCGCTTCAGCTATTATTGCCTTCTCACTGCACGTGTGTGAGAGCTGGGATTTGACCAGATTGCACACGACTCGGTGTGTTTAGACCAAAATGTAAACTGAGCCGAAAAGAGCCGAGGACGTACACTCGGTCCGTCAAAAACTTGGGATATAACCTGATTACTGTGTGTGTGTGTGTGGGGATCACAGCGTAAACACCGTACGGACAAACGTATTGATGCAACTGATTTGTCCAGCCGTTTGTGGTTCTTCCCAAAAAAACTTCACCACAAAAGGCTGCAGCATGAAATTTCGCCTTTATTCAAACTAGGAGACCCAAACCTGTTCCAGCATGACAATGAAGATATGCTTTGAAGGGTTTGGAGTGGAAGATCTCCAGTGGATTCTTGTAGAGCGCTGACCTCAAACCCTACTGAGGATGAATTGGAATGCTGATGGCACCCTCAACTCACCTAACATCAGTACCTGACTTTACAAACACCCTTGTGGCTGATGAACACAAATGTCCACAAAGCACAAGATCTGGTAGAACATCTTTCCAGAATAGTGGAAGGAATTCTAAGAGCAAAATGGGACTAAATGAGGAATGCGATGCTCAAAAAGCAAACTTTTCCCCATAGAGTGTATATTTCAAAATAAGACTATATATATATATATATTAGTCCTGCACACACACACACACACACACACACACACACACACACACACACACACACACACACACACACACACACACACATATTTATAGTGCTCTCAAAAGGGTGGAAATTCTGGTAATCATTGACAGTATTTATCTCGGCAGGCTGAGTTTTACGCAACGCTGCAATACGACTACTGAGAGTTACGTAAGTCCTGACTGTCATGCGGACGTCATTTAAGGGTGAATAACCATTTCACGGCATTCTCTCTCCCGACTGTCCTGTTTGGTACAATTCCAAATTTTGAGTAGCGAATCCCAAACGGTTTGCGGAGTAGCTAGCCCGAGAAACTAGCACGAGGTAGCATTTCCTTCGCGTATCGTAGGATATACGAGCTCGTATGTACTCATTATCGTATAACGCTACCGTGTATCGAAACGCTGCCGTGTTTACAATCGGCAGCTAACCAGTAAGACGATCTGCCTATCGTCTGGTATGCAGACGAACTATGAGGGGGAATTATATTCAACTCAAGTGAGGTCTTCATTCCCGAGTTCTATTTTAACAGGAGATAATATGCTACTAGCGCTCAAAGCATGACATCTTTGTGCCTTTTGCAATCGAGAGCAACATCTAGCATCTGTCTAACGCTCGTTTCGAGTGGTTGTATCTATCAACAGATATTTCCAGGAGACGTTGAAGAACCAGCATCGAACATTTCGGAACTAACGTGCTGATCTCTTTCATTTGGAACGAAATGAACATTTGAGTCGCAATAATAGATCCTTTTATGACGTGTCTTTCTCATCAGGAAACTTCCAACACGATGCTTCCTCTTGAATAAACTGCTAGCTTATGGGAATGCTCTCACAAGTCTGCTGGTCGATCCAAAAAAAGTGAGATTTCTTTGTAGGTCTTCACTGGTGCATCCTCTTAGACATGGGATAAAATCAGTGCCTTCTCATGAACGATTTTCAGTACCGTCATCCGACCAAAGCACGAACTAGGGCACCAACCTTTTCCCATTTTCATGCCGTTTTAACGTAACCAACTCGTTACTTCGCGACGCACAAGAAGAGGCAGTAAGAACTTTCTTTTTGTAGCCATGGAGACTTAGAACAACGTCACGACTTTGAAAGCGAACCAGACACAAGTGTGAATAAACTGCGATGAAAAAACGACAACGGAACTGCTGGTATCGAACGTCATGTAGAAAAACATGAATTTTTTGAAAATTGAATTTCGAAATTTTTTTCATCCGTTACGTTTGTTCCAATTTATCCGATTACTCAACTTATTCAATATAATAAAAAAAGTATTGCATTGATTCGGTTTATTTTTTTATATTTGATCTTTTATTTTAACAAAGCAGCCATTTTATTTAAAACTGCTTTTAAAAAAGGCATCTGTTAATGCTCACAACTGTTAATAATAAACAACTGCGTTAATAAAAAGTGACAATTTTATGTTTCGCATTTTCCCCCAACTATACAATTACGTGAAAATAATTAAAATGTGTGTATATATAATATATACACACAGATAGATAGATAGATAGATAGATAGATAGATAGATAGATAGATAGATAGATAGATAGATAGATAGATAGATAGATAGATAGATAGATAGATTTATAAATAATTATTTTAATGTAATTTAGCAATTTTTTTTACATGTTTTTAGGTGATTTTTAATAGGGTTTTTATTTATTTATTTATTATTTTTTATTAATTTTTTAATAAATTTAAATAATTTTTGCCGACCCGTAAAGCTTCATAAACTGTCGAACGATTTCTTTTTTCCTATTATTAACAAAGACCACTTTAAAGTCAGAATTGAAACGACCTAAGAGGAGCTGTAGTAAAGGGATTATGGCCACATCAGGAAAATCGTCCTCTCCCTCAAAAGAAATGCATTTACAGTCATTAGACTTGTGCTAGCTAGAAGATAATGCCATACCGATGCTACCCGCTGTCCCGGTTACGCGACTTTACGCTCGGATGAACAGCTACGAGCGGCTGCTGGGTTTCATTTAAGACGGTCGTTAAATCTTTGCGAATTAATCACAGACGTGTTACTCAATAAACAGGCAAACACAAGCTGAGCCGTTTCAAAAGTTTGGAGATACACACACGGCCTTGCCAAGACAGGAACGCAGTGGCTTGGCTTATGCGGGGGGACAGACATCTGGGTGAAGGACGTCCAGCCAAAATAGGAACCAAAAAAACCCAAAAAACAACTGAAGCGAGCCAATGGAAAATTGATTTCGACATCAGGAACGTGATTAACAACCGATTTCATCCTTAACCCCGATAAATCGAACGTATCTCCGAGGTGATAATAGCGTGTTATTCTATTAAAGCGTTAGATTATAGTGTTGGTTTTATCAAAAGAGAGCGTTATTTGTTGACAAAACCATGTGACGTGAGTGGACCGATCCTCACTTGTGTCTTTCGGGTCTGTGGATTCGTTTCTCTCTCGGCATCGCGACTGTGTAGCGCAGACGGGCAGAAGTCCAGGCTCAGCCGGGTATTAAGCTGCCTGCTGTCACTGCATTTTTCTCAGGCATGGCTTAATGCACAGAGATGGGATTTTCCAGCAAAGCAGAGCCAGAAAGCCCAGTTCGCAAAAGAATTCAACATTCCAACATGAGCGGCGGGAATGCGAATGTTTCCATCACTACGGGAAATCAAATCGAACTAATATAAAATGGGTTATAAAGGTAGATGTAACGGCTTGAAACTTATATCCGGAATATTTCCTGTACAGGCTTCAAGTAGTAGGAGTCTTATGAGAAGGATTGCATGGGAGAGGAAATCATCCTTCATAGAGAGGTCAAGAGGGTGGTATAAAGGTGGGAAGAAAGAGGAGTGGGAGCAGGAAGCCTGATCTACAGCCATTTGGAGACCGAGGAGGCCTCTTGCCTCTATGTGTAAGCACAGAAGCTATAAATTACCCCTGGTCCCAAACATCTACAGGAAGGCGACCCCCACTCGAACCTTTTCTCCAATCATGTATGACCGCAGTCCTATGATCGAGTCCGTGATCCCATTCTCACGCATGCCGTTTCTTTACCTAAACACTCGTGGTGTTGTCGAACAGAGGGTCGCCCCCGCTTGGCTCGCACTCCGAGCAGCCCCCCGGTTTCTGGACCTCGGGGGAACAGCCAGGACGAGGACTGGGGATTGCAAAAGCAAACAAAAGTTCCAGATGAGCTCCTCTGGCTAGATGTCAGAGCGAGCCTACAAAAATATCATGCATCCACAAATATAATTTTTTTACCTCCACCTCCCCTTTCGTTTTCGGGGAACTAGCACGCCTAAGCGCTAGCAGACACGGAAATCTTGCGATGGGTCTGGGAGACGACTAAAGCCAGGGTCTTCGTTTCAGTTCAGAAAGAACGCTTCGATGCCTTAGGAGGAAAAAAAGAACTGAAACGTTGAGCGAGACGTCACGATTCCACTTTTCTGAATAAATCGAGCGTCCTTATCGGCGTTGTCGAAGGAGGAGTTCGGAAGCTCGCGAAATATCGAGCTGTCCGAAAAACGGCGCGGACACTCGTGTTGTTTTTGAGCTTCGCCTTGTGTGAAAGTTGTTTTGACAGTAGTCCTTTTTCTCTTTATTCCCGCCGGCTTTAACCAGCCGCAAAAGCAAACTAAGCAATTTTTCGTGATGTTACGTGATAATTTATAGGGCTGGATTGTGTGGCCGATGCCCAAACACATCAGAAACGTGTCACCCTGGTTGCCTGTAATTCCACTTTTCAGTTTAATTCTTTGTTTCTGCTTTATGCCATATTTGTATATGCCAATTGTATATTGCCATATACAATTGCCATATAAAATTAGGCAAGCCTAGCTAGCTAGATATTAGCTTAACCACTCGCTAAAATTATTACAATTATTGTTGTTGTCAATGTTGTCTTGCATACGTATGTCCCATCATTTGGGGAGACGGTAAACAGACAATAAAACAAACAGTTTTATAGATTTCGCTTGACGTTTGTCATGGATGACCATTGTACATTGTACAATACGGTAATGTTATAAAAACAAGATACGATAATGCGGAATACGAATTGTAGAAACAACACATCGCAAAACCATTTTGTGAATATAGGAGTCGTTTCGCTCGGAACAAACCACGGCAAAACCCCCCCCAAAAAACGTGAAATTCTGGTACATGTCAACACGAGTCTTGGAATACGCCTTTCTTCATTCTTAGTACTGAATTGTGTGCTGAAGCAACCGTAAAAATAAAAAAAAAACAACAAAACTTAAAGCATGACTCTATACAAAATATTAAGGAAACAAACATGAGGGCATTTTTAATTGTTTCAAGGTGAAAAAATTTATATTTCTGGAAAAACATTTCCCATCCAAAATCAGATGCTCTGGAGAACATACCGAGCGTATCGTTTTACAAAGAGCGGATCGTCAGCGCCAAACGTCGGCCGTTCGTGTGGATCGTGTGGCTCCTCGCACAAAAATCCAACATTTTTCTTTCCAAGATTTTGATCTCCGAGTCGCCCTGCAGTTGCTCCTCTATCGGTCTTGATAATCCACGTTGCCAGGGTTTGCACAAGTAAGTCTCCAGCAGACACAGAGGGCATACAGAAATATGGGAATTGATTTGCTGCCCTAAATATTCCGAGTATATAATAATATAACAGTGAATCTAATGTGCTGGACCGACCTCAGATTATCACAAACAACCAATTTACCAGTATCTGATAAACTGATAAACATTGTACAGTTAGTATTGGTGTGAATCTGCAATTCTAAAGCTGGAGGATGAACTATAACTGGTGTACGATGAAGGTTTCCGCTCGTATACTGTGTAATATTGCAGGGTGATTGGTTTCCCGTATTGTTTCTGGCTAGACATTGCGTGTAACTTCTCGAGCGGAAAATTGTCTTTGGCGTGCGCGTCAACCGAACCACGGTGTTTGGTGTAAAACGCCAGCTCGATTAACACGGGCGAACAAAGCAAAGCAAAGTCCGCCCGGTCCGCAAAGGGGATGCGGTGGGTGAACAAGGATCTGCGTCGGAGGTTTGCTGTATGGCGAAAGTATAGGGACTTTTTTCCCAGGCGTTTGCGCTTCTTCTCCCAACTTTTACCACAAAGTTCGAGGCGCACGATTGGAGACCCGAACTTATTCCACAACCTAATGACGTCTTTTTAAACAGTACCAGGACACAAAATGTTGGTCCGCAAATGTTCTTTCCGAGGTACAAACAAAAAGGAAGAAAAATAAACTTGTACCTTGATTTGCTCGGTGTGTACGACTTTGTAACGCCGCATTCAAAACAAACGGGAAAAAAAACAAGAAAAGGATTTGAGTATTTTTTTTAAAAGATAAAAAAGAGGGAGAATCTCTGATCGTGACATCGTGTGACTTTATACATTCTTGTTTCGATCGTTTCTTTGAGTGTATTCGAATGAATTCAAATCATTAATGATTTATTAATCTCATTGCTTACGAGGAGCGAGGTCCAGTTACCTCCGTTCTATTTCTTTACCATTAATAACTGCAGATAATCAAACACTCGGTTATGATACGCCATTCTGAAGCCAGAAAAACCGGTGCAGGATGTTGTGAATTTTATGTGAATGGAGGTCCCTGAAGGGCAACTTAATGGGATGGGAGCAGACATGGCTGCCCTGCAGAGGGATTTGGGAATGAACAGAGTGCTCTCTGTTTTCGCGTCTACTTTCACCCCAGCCGGGCTGCCAGACCAGGAAAAGGCCACGACTTCACTATATGTGTGTGTGTATGTGTGTGTGTGTGTGTGTGTGTGTGTGTGTGTGTGTAGGGCAAAGTGTCTGAATGAATTCAGATACTGCTGGAATTTTCGTTCCTGCAGGTGGCGGTTGGCGTCTTTTCTCCAACTCTTGTGTCCAACAGAAAGAAAAACGAATTCTGTGAAAATATGGAATAAAAAAATGGGCCTCATTGTTCCGAGGCAAACACAGCATGTCTTGTTCGTGGCATGGCTTCTCTATTGTTGCTAATTCTCAAACTCGAGCCTTCAAGGCATCGGAGTGCATGGACCTACATAAAGCCAGGTCGTAAAAAAAAAAAAAAAAAGGGAGACAGAAAGTATAAACTACAGCATGAATCCTTACCAAATGTGATTTAACTATAGAAACGGGAAGATCTGAAAACGCTGGCTGCCCACAGAAAAAACAGCGTGCGGTCACGTTGAGGCAGAGAGTCAACAAACACAGAAATGCGCTTTCTCTCTCGGAGGAAGTGAGAAAAAGAATGGCAGAGAAAACGTGTTACGGCCCCGGGGACGCTGCCGGAGACAATCGATCTAATATGTACCGAATGAAATTGGGACTTTTTGGACGTCGGGGAAAAACAGTGCTAAAGGCTTGGCTGGTTTATACTACATCCAAAAAGTATATGAGATGAGCCAAAACCGTCGCGGAATCAAAACAAACTCAACAGTAGCGTTAGCGAAACTGGAGTCATCATTTGTCCTGTTTTTAGAGTGCTTTCCAATCTCGTGGTTGGTCAGGACAAAGTCGGGGCAGATTTTTCCCAGCGTGGTCTCCCTAATGCGTCAGGAGAGACCAAAATGCCGTGATTATCCTGGTCCGTTCCTTGAGTTGCCTAGCTAGTTTATGTGAGGAAGTGGAAGCTCAGTGGTTAAGGATGTGGGTTACTGCTTGGAAGGTTGGAGGTTCAAGCCCTGGTATTGCCAAGCTACCACTCTGGGCCCTTGAGCAAGGCCCTTAACCCTCTGTGCTCCAGAGGGGCTGTATCATGGCTGCCCCTGCGCTCTGACCCCAGCTTCCTAACATTGCTGGGACATACAACAGCCTTTACATTTACCTTATTTCTTATGGCATTAACAGTTCCTCAATGATGAGTCCCCCAAAAAGACACGTCCTCCATTCGTCACTTACTGTCCTGTTCTCCCAACACGTACATTATACGGATAAACGTTTGTGAACAACTAACCGCAAAATGGGTTTTTTTTTTAACAGTCCATTCCCCATTTCCTGCGTGAAGAACCTCCAATCTTCTGAGGTGCAGGTGTACCTTCAAGTTTAGAGCTTAATAATTAATCATAATAACTCAAGATCTTCCAAAGACCATCTTAACCACTAATCTACCCCTTCACATATTTTAAAGCACAAAAGAAATCTAGTCCTTCAACTTCCCGGAAGACTGGAGGACAGCAAATGGGGACTAAATGTAGAAGCCCGCTGGAGATCTTCCAAACCCAAATCATATAGAGCATAGCTTCATGTAGTTGGCTTTGTGCACTGGGGCATCATGATGCTAGAACAGGTTTGGGTCTCCTAGTTCAAGTGAGGAGGGAAATTTCATGCTACAGCATCCAAAGTCTATTTACTAAGCAGCTAATTCCTGAATCCCAGTAATGACTACGTTCCCCAGAAATTCCCAATCCTGCATATACAGCCTTCAGAAAAGAATACACTATGTGTCGTGTAGATGTGCAGGTATACCGCTGGTATTCATGAGCCGACCGTTGTTTTCCTCGAACAGAAAGCTCATTTGTAAATCGTTAGAGTCCGTTTGTTTCTGGGCCTTTTTCCCTGCTGAGACCTGAGGCATTTTCATACCCCTTGGGAAGCCTGCTGGGAGGCGCTTTCGTTTTAATGAAGAAACCTCCCCAGCATTTCCTTCAAGCATAAATCACGGTGCACTGCCAGGCCCGCTCTCGAAAATCATTTTCGGAAGGAAAAAAGACATATCATTTGCATAAGAATATGGGCGAGCTATCAGTCTACTAGCCGCGCTCATTTTACACGTCTCTTCCCTGACTGTCTGTTTTTCTTTTTTTTTTTTTGTAGGGGGGGGGGGGAGGTAAGACTGATGAATCCCTGAGTCGACATAACAAGGAGAAAGCTTTCTGGTGGGTGCTTTGGCAGAGCCTCAAACATCTGCAGAAGGTCAAGTTTCCACTGTATGGAACCAATCAATGGCGTCCGTAGAAGTGAGGGGGTGGGGGGGGTGTTGGGGTGGGGGGTGGGTTTTGAGCTTTTCAAGCAGGGGCAGGAACCTTGCCCTTGTGTTACAGATTCACTCTCGGTCGGGGCGAGATAAGCCTTGAGGACTTCGAACGGGTGACGCAAACAAGACGCCAAGTGCGAGCGAGTGGTGGCCCGAAAAGAGAATTGCGAATCGGTTAACAAAAACCGATTCAGCCGGGAGGAAAAATACAGATGTCAAACTTAACATTAGCACGGACGGTTTCTTGAGGGCCTTATTGACAGACCGATGATGCGATAAACAGACGCAGAACGTCTTGAGACGATCCTCTGTTTGCAAT
The DNA here is from genome assembly GCF_946808225.1 of Silurus aristotelis. Classification (NCBI taxonomy): domain Eukaryota; kingdom Metazoa; phylum Chordata; class Actinopteri; order Siluriformes; family Siluridae; genus Silurus; species Silurus aristotelis. The sequence goes on from NC_139585.1 coordinate 23,013,009, forward strand.
AATTGCTCTCGGATTTCCCTGGAGGTTTTTTTCTTCTTTCGGTCGGTCCAAAGTGCAGCAGCTACATCAGATGGCTCGCACGCTGGGATGGAATACAGACATGACCGCATTCGTGTGTGTGTGCGTGTGTGTGTGTGTGTGTGTGTGTATGTGTGTGTGTAGAGTCTGTTTCAACTCCCAGTCGTGTACATGCCTCCCACTGGGCCCCTCTTTCAAGGTGTGTCGCCGAACCGCGGCTCGGTCGCATGCTCACTGGTGTTGCTTTCTTAGCCTCGGGCACAGCGAAAGGAATTAAACAGAGGCGCTCGACAGACTTTCTGAGATCCTGCTAAACAGCCACGCAGCCATGACAATGTGACAAAAGAGACAAAACAAGCTCTCTTTCTCTCTCTCTCTCTCCCTCACACTAGCTCACACACACTCTTTCTGTCTCGCTCGTTTGTTCCCCAGATGTGCTTCTCACGCATTCCCCCACCCCCCGAAACCGGGCAGATGCTCGTGCGAGAAATGAAGACAGCTCATCGACATGCGTGTAGACGACGGCGATAAAATGTACGACATGGGGCCCAGGCGAGATTACTACGCCTTCTCGTTCCATTTCCTGCTTGTGCTTGAGCCCCCCTCCCAACGTAACCGGGACGGACTCGTGACGCTTCGAGCCGGGACGCTCGGGCAAGGATTCGCCTGTTGCTCTGCTACCTTTGTCACGGAGGGTAACAAGAGTTGACTTGTTCTGGAAGCGCAATTGAATTTCGGGCGCATTCCGACAGGCTCGGCCGAATACCGACGCTGCCGCCACCTCAGAGAAAGAGAGAGAAAACGAGAGAGAGAAAGAGGGCGCAGGAGTCGTTTTGAGACGCTGCCAAGTTGCGCCTGAGCGAAGCCCCTCGGGGTAACAGTCCATTTATTTGATTTGTGAAAGTATGCGGCGAAAAAACGAATATACGGTACGGTCCAAAAAAATAAATAAAAAAACGAAAACCATCTGGTTTCGCTTAGGGCCGTGTTCAACAAAAGCAGAGCTGGATCAGTACAAAGGGATGGGGTTTGGAGGTCTGCGCTGGCTCACATGTCCAGTCCACCTCCAGAGAGCGATGACTAACGGTGTTTGTGTTTCGTGGCTCATCTCATCGTTCGCTCCCTCAGGCCAAGGGGCCGGAAAAGCAGAGAAACCGCGTGGAGCAATAGAACGGAAAGAGGCACGCAGGAAGTGACGTGATTAGAGAGAATGGGCGAAACATATATAGCCTAAATCTGGGCTTGTTAATCGCGGTGCTCGGCTGACTGGCGACGTTCCGTGCGGATCTTCGCTCTGTTGCTAAGTATAACAGATGTTCCTGCTATCGGGTTGCATCAAGTTACATTAACATGGATGTTCACACCGAGGGGTCAAGCAGCAAGACTCTGATTAAAAAAGCTAAAAAAAAATCCTCATTCGTTACAGTTCGTTTGTTTGATATATTATATATGAACAAAAGTATTGGCACACCTGAATCTATACCTTCTAATTGTATAGGATGTCCAGCACCATTAATATATGCTTTGAATGGTTTGGAGTGGAAGATCTGCCGCTATAGAACTCGGACCTCAACCCTACTGAACACCTTTGCGATGAGCTGGAACGCTGACTGCACCCCAGACCGACTCAGCTCACCTTGACCTGACTTTACTAACACCCTTGTTACTGAAGGAGCACAATTTACCACCATCACGACACTCCAAAATCTAGTGGAACATCTTCCCAGAAGAGTGGAGGTTATTATACCAGCACAATGTGGAATGGGATGTTCAGAAAGCATGTAATTTGATGGTCCATAAACTTGCATATTCACGTGGTGAGGAAAATCCACGTCCAAACAAAATGGTGGTCCCGATACAGTGTCGTTTTCTGTGACATAATCTCGCCTTATTGTTAACATGATTAGAGCAGATGTTTGTCAGCTAGCTGAGCTGTTCTAGATGTCATTTCTAATCAATAATCACCACAGTCACAAATTTACGTGGGCGTCCATAATCTTCTGAGTAGGACTACAATCTACAGACATGTGTGGGAAATGTTAGCATGGAGTCGAGTACCTTAAAAAAAAAAAAATTTGGTTAATAGAATAAACCCTATTCGCGTTATACTGGCACGATTATTAGTATTATTAATTTATTACATTTATTTGATTGAAATTGTCACACACTGGCAACCGATGCCGTGTACATAGCGCATATAGCATAAAGCTAATTTGCAGCCCTCGTCCCTCTCCAGGATTTTACATAAGGTCAAAGCAACAAACTATAAAAACAAATTGAGTGCAAATAAACGAGTGTATAATGCACGAACAACTCTAGATGTATATTAACCGGAGCTCCACTGCCCAAAAGTAAACACGTACGTCTACGTGTTTTCTCAAGATGCACAACATAAGCAGGTCAAATTGAAGACTTTTTAAGACCGTTAAGAATAGAATTTAAGACCCGTACCACGGCATCAAAAACACACAAAAATACGTTGTTAGCAACCGACCTTAACCGAGCCCTAAATGATTTTCTTTCAAGCCGAGTGATGCTGAGATTCGATTCGAGAACAGAAAGCTGATTGGCTGTTGCGTGTTGGTGTCGTTCATAATCGTATTACCACGAATATTTGATTCGGACTGGCGAAAGAAAGAAAGCAACACAACTGAAACTGACAAAAAACAAAACAAAGAATGCTGCGGGAGCATTTCGACGAGCATTAGCGCCAGCGTTGCAGGGACATCGGGAAAATTAGGACCTGTTTAAAACTAAGACCAAGAACAGCGAATTTAGGAGTTTTTAATCTCTACCTGAAAACAGAGTTCGTCCAATCTTTGATAGATGATAAATTCAGGAATCTGGAGCGGTGGAAGCAAAATCTTTCCTTGTCAATCATAGCGACACTGGCCAATCAGAGAGGTCTGTGAGCTCGTGTATGTGGAAGAGGGCAGATAGCAACTTTCTTCTAAGTGGCGCCTCAGAGGAAGCACTTATTAGCCTTGGCTGCAATTAATCAAAGACAGTAGTACGGACTTGTTGGTATTATCCTGAGCTACTTATCCTCCAAAGCACATGAACTCGAAGGTCCGGCTCTTTTTACACGACCTGCCACATTCAGTCCTGATTTATTACTATGCGAGAAGACCATTGTTCCTCTATAAATCTTCTTGGCTACAAGAAATCTTTAGTCTGCTACACTCCCAGCTTTAGTGTGCGTGCAGCAGGGTGAAGACAGATTGTACCGGCGTGGCACGGCGTCTCCTCTGCGGCACTCCGAGGGTTAACCGCGAGTCTGTTCGACACGCCGGCTTCGTCATTCGGACGCCTCGGCTGCTGTTGCCATGGGACGCAGTCGCTGGAGAACGACCTGCTCATAATGAAAGCTTTTCTCCGCTGCACCTAACGGGAGATCTTCCTTCAGGACTGCGAGACGCGTTCGCTCCCATTTGCTTAATCTGCCGAGTGACTGAATAAGAGCTGATTACCCATAACTTAACAGAAGTGGCCGAACGACCGACGCCGATCCTCTGACACATTTTAGGTCGAGTCGAACTGGAAAAGCTGGAGCCTGGAGTCTGCCAGGGCTGCAAGCCGCTGGAAAATAACTTGGCTAGAACAAACATGACTGCGCTATTGTTCTCGGGCCTGACTGCAGAATTCCTCACGCCAGGTCTGTGTTCCCGGCCGGGGTCCAGCTGAAACAGGGTGTTTCCAGGAGAGAGAGAAAATAGAGAGGGAGAGAGAAAGAGAGAGAGAGAGAAAGACACTACAGGAAGCAGGTCACTTTAGGTCAGCCAGATCAAATTCTGAGAAAAAAGTGGCCTGTCAGTGTCATGGTGTTGACACATGCAGCAGGCACCGAGCTTTCGGTGACGGTCACGCTGCTGCAAAAACAAAGCCTTCGGGTCCGGGGGGGGAAAGACCACGTCCTGACATTTAGTTCTGAGCGACTAAAGTGATTCGGAGTGTGTGGCTGGAATGTTTTTCCTGCTCTATACAATTCAGGGTGCTTCATGTACACACAGCAAATTTAGTCGCAGGTCCTCATCTGTTATAAGGTTTTTGCTTTTTAATGCGTCCTGATACCTGATGTGGAAAAGGTTATGAATATAGAAAATGTCTATAAATTAAAAAAACACGTGTAGAATAAATAATAATATATATATAGACCAAAAGTTTGTACAGACCAAAAGTTTGGACACACCTTCTCATTCAAAGAGTTTTCTTTATTTTCATGACTATGAAAATTGTAGATTCACACTGAAGGCATCAAAACTATGAATTAACACATGTGGAATTATATATGGAATTATATACATAACAAAAAAAGTGTGAAACAGCTGAAAATGTCATATTCTAGGTTCTTCAAAGTAGCCACCTTTTGCTTTGATTACTGCTTTGCACACTCTTGGCATTCTCTTGATGAGCTTCAAGAGGTAGTCACCTGAAATGGTCTTCCAACAGTCTTGAAGGAGTTCCCCGAGAGATGCTTGGCACTTGTTGGCCCTTTTGCCTTCACTCTGCGGTCCAGCTCACCCCTAAACCATCTCGATTGGGTTCAGGTCCGGTGACTGTGGAGGCCAGGTCATCTGGCGCAGCACCCCATCACTCTCCTTCTTGGTCAAATAGCCCTTGATGCCTTCAGTGTGACTCTACAATTTTTATAGTCATGAAAATAAAGAAAACTCTTTGAATGAGAAGGTGTGTCCAAACTTTTGGTCTGTACTGTATATATATATATATATATATATATATATATATATAATTTCTGTATGATACGTTGGGACACTGCCGGGATGTACTAATCTCGCACCATGCCTTACTCTCGCCAGCGGTTGACAAGGGTTCAGCTGTCTTGGTGTTAGAGCGCCTATTTATTTCTGTTTTTGGTGTTTCGAAGCCCAAGTATCGATCTTGTCTTTTTCCTTTTTACTCTGTCACGTGCGTCTTTATGACTCCTGGGTAGGCTGGGTCATGTCGTGTCGTAATTCGGGGACTACCTATATATAACCCTCCACATTCCCCGCCTGATATGTTTCTATAATAAACACTAAATTTGCTTTAGGATTCTATAAGTCTGCTTTAATGATTATAGAAGTGAATGTACGGTTTCGCTGTTTTTTTTCGTAGGTAAAAGTAAATACGCCAACACGGCTCGGGAGGCGAGTGAAGCCAAGCTGCTCCGACGCCGAGCGTTTCGGAAACTCGGCGTCTGTCTTAATGGCTCTGTTTGTGATAACGTCGTTAGAAAAATACACATGCGTGCACTGTACGTCGGGGTGGATGTCCATATGTTCTAACGATGCATGTCAAAAGGGATTATTTAACGCTGACAATGAAATCTCCGATTATATGTAGCTTTATACTATATGGAATATTCGTTCGAGCATTTTGAACATCCCACTCAACATTTAGTCCTTGTTTGCTGTTGTAATAAGCACCACTCTTTTGGGAAAGGTGTTCCACTAGGTTTTGGGGTGAGGAGGTCTGGGGTGCAGTCAGCATTTGATGTATGATAGGGTTTAGGTCAGATCTTTTACTCCAACCCATTTAAAGCATATGTTCATGGATCTAATTTTGTGCACATGAGCATTGCAATGCTGGCACAGGTTTGGGTCTCCTAGTTCACTAAAAGGGAAAATGTAATACTAGCATATCCAGAGAGATGGTAGGGGAGTTGGTAGCTTAGTGTTTAAGGCATTGGGCTTCGGCTCTGATGGTTGTGAGTAGGAATTAAACGATTCCTCGAGTAATTCGGATGCGAATTCTTTGCCTCGATACTTCGTTTGGTCCATTTAACTTCACAGGGAGCATTGTGTTTCCCAACGGACCGTTATTTCTTACGCACCACGTATATATAATAAGATAGACGCGAGTCTCTCTGGATAAGCGAGTCTGCCGAAAAGACAATTGTTTGCCTCACATTTTGTCCAAACAGTTTTGTCCGAGAAGAACCACCTCTAGGTGAGAAAGGCAGCCGTACTGTATTTGGAAACGTCAACCCATAAACCACCGGCGAAAAATTTTAAAACGTCTTTATATCTCCATATTATCAGCTCCATTTTCTAGCTACATAAATCCTGTTGTGTTTTGTTTTCTAACTCTGTTGCCTCAATAAACCCCATATTTGCACACGATTCATTTTGCATACAAGTCATGGAGTGAGATCTCATTTTACAGGAGCTTCTTCACGATTTCACGTCCGATGTCCAACGTCTGATGTTTTGACCAGCCAGACGTCCGACCGTATTTTTACAGACAAACTCGGCTGAGCGTTTTATACACAAACATTTCTTTGGATGCTGCTAATCGTAGTGTAGCAGTCATCCTGCCCTACTTATATCCAAATGAGGATGGGTTCTCCTTTTGAGTCTGGTTCCTCTCAAGGTTTCTTCCTCATAACATCTCAGGGAGTTTCTCCTTGCCACGGTCTTCCTGCTCATCAGGGATAAACACACATCGTTCACCTTAACTGTTAAATTCTGTAAAGCTGCTTTGAGACAATGTCTGTTGTGAAAAAAAATAAAACCCACAAAAAACAATAAAATAAAACCCGGCTGCTTCTTGCGACTTGCTGTGATTATGATTGTGCCTCTCCGAGTCTGCCGACTGACTCTGTCGTACATTTCACACATATCGTTGCACTGAATCTGTTCACACACTGGGACGTCTTCCGATCTCTTAATACCACTGCGCTCGGTATTACTGCATCTCACTTGCACACTACCTACTGTAAAAATCTACATTCTCCTTGTACACTTCATCCTTCATATTTTCTTTATATTTCCTCTTTTAGCGTTTTATATTTGCCGTCTTCTTTAAGCATTGCACAAACTGCCACTGACTTCTGCACACATCACCAGTAAAACTTGAAACCTGAAACTTTCTCCTGCGTGGACGTTCAGGCTGTGAACGAAGAAGGATCGTATGACCACGTGACTGGAATATTCGGGTTCGTCGAAAATACATCCGTCTGATATCTGGTTCCTCGGGAGGGGGGGGGGTCGTTTTTTCTGCTGGGGAACGATTACAGATGTTCCCCTGATATTGAGATGCTTACAGTTTATAAACCTGATTTGTGTTGGAAGACTGAACTGATTGTCCCTTGATTGCACGAGCGACGGCTTGATTGGAATTTGCGTTGAGGTCGAAGCTTATGTGTGTCGTCCGCTCGGCTGTAAATCTCTCCAAGCTGATAACGCTCGCATCTCCGGGGTACCGCTTTTACGATAGCGACGGCTTCCCGTCAGCTCGTAATTAAGGCCGTGAAGCGTTCCTGAAGACGGCTGTGTTTTTTACGAGCCGCTGAGCTCGGTAAAAAGCGCGCGAGCGTTCGGGGTGAAGCGCTGTATCAAAGGTAATAGCTTGTGTACGCGAGGCGGACGAACAAAGAGCGAAGTCTCTGCAGGCTAACTTGCAGCATGGGTTCAGATGGATGCTGGAGAGCTCCTGAACATAGCAGGCTTTATGTTGTGGTGCAGTGGGGGAGGGACTGGAATGACCGCCATGGGCTCGTGTTACAGCCTGTTTTCTTAAGCCACAAATCACATGCCCACTTCCAGCACTTAACCAGCAGTTGCTGCCTCCTCTGTGACCGAGCGCAGATAGCTGTTATTTACAATTTACACAAATATTTACAATCGGAGCCATTGTGCTCTGCTTACGATTTTCATTAGCTTTGAGAATTCCTGCACGAAATCCGGCGCGGAAAAATTCGCGAGGCAAAAAACGCCAACTGGTGCAGTTATACGAGAGTTATTACATGGTTATAAGCTAGATTTTGAAACTAGCATTAAAAAAATGAGCTCATATGGTGCCACCAGGGGGGACTGTTACGTGTGTGTGTGTGTGTGTGTGTGTGTGTGTGTGTGTGTAAAGGATTTAGAGATTGAAAATCATTTTCTAGTCCTACTGCAGTCATCTCTCTCTTTTTCCCTGCAATTTATATCTGACGGATCCAACATTTCCAGCATTCGGCGCACGTTCACGAATGGTTCGATGTGAAAACACCCAGCCACCCAAGCCCCCCACCCCCACACCAATGTACCACTGGTTTAAGAGTACAGGGTGCCAGAGTGTGCGTTTGCACCTCTCCAATTTGGCTGTAGAGCATGGAAAATTCGTTGCTGTGCCCGGTTTCTGCTGATTACAGTGAATGCAGCTGACCTCGGGCCACATCCCTGAAAACAAACTAGCAGCACACTGTACACACACACACACACACACACACACACCCACACATATACATAGAGCGGTGTAACACAATGGCACAGTCTGCTCCATTCATCTCCGTCCAAATTGAGAAGGACTACCGGCCCTGTCTCCTGCGACGCAGGACGTTCTTCCTGAACCTCTGCATGTCTAGTCTGCCTGTGAAGGAACCTGAAAGGTCGACCGGACCGTCTCTCGTCCATCTTACAGCCGAGCGAGAAATGTTTATCTTTAGGTCTCGTTATTTGTCTCTGGGTTGGGGGGGGGTGAACAAAAGGTACCGCCGCACGCTTTTACACTGGAACCGAAACGTGTCTACTGCGATCTGAAGTGTCGTGGGACCAGAGATGAGAACAAAAGACGCCACGGTTGGTCGTGTGGACGTCCGATTGCTGAGTGTCTCGCTTGATTAGACATTTGCCCAGAATTAGAATCAAACAATTGGGAAAAATTGATAAAATTAGGATTAGGATTATAAAATGAGCATAAAAGCCCCTCTCTAGGATTGTGTCCTGTCGTCTCAGCACTATAAAACCCCACACTTGTTTGCTGGAAGACTGTTAATAAACACAAACTCGATGTACACATGCCTCTGTGTATTGACTTGTTGAAGCACAGCACATATTCAGGGCTTTTTCCCACAACAATTTCATTTCAGGCAATGGCCTAAAAAAAATATAATAAACCTAATAAACCTTTCCATTAATGGAAATTAGGAAAAATTTGCTTTTTTTTTTTTTTTTTTACAGCTGGAAACATCTGTTAGATCTCTACCTGGCTGGCAAGTAACAGCTGCATAGTTACAGCACAGAGCAGGGCCTGATATTTGTTTGTTTGTTTATTTGTTTGTAGAGATTTTTTTTTTTCAAAAGAAATACAAATGACAACCGTTCACAGAAATGTGAATGAAATGTTGTTGGTTTTTTTTTCACCAAAACAGCGTAGTACAGAACCGGCTTTGAGGAGAGAGGAGAACCTTGGTAGAAATGGTCTTCAAAAATATATATATATGTGTGTGTGTGTGTGTGTGTGTGTGTGTGTGTGTGTGTGTGTGTGTGTGTGTGTGTGTGTGTGTGTGTGAGTTCCTCGGCGAGGTGAATGACAGCGCACCCCCGGGTTTCTCTTACCGTGAGTTCGGGATTGTCGGTGTCGCGGTGGCTCACGGCGCGGATCACCCCAACGCGCCACGGCCAGCGCGCGATCTCCGCCAGCTCCGGCGGCGCGTCTCCGCTCACGCACAGGAACCGCTTCCCGACCAGCTCGGGCCGCGCTTCCACCACCGCCGCCGCAGCCGCCGCCATGGGCCCGTTCAGGCACACAGAGAGAGCCACAAAACCCCTCGCAAACTTCAGCGCCGACGCCCTACCGTTTGGACATTGACTACGGGAGGAACCGGCGAGCTGAACAAAAGAGAAAAAAAAAAGAAAAAAAAAAAAGAAAAAAGGAAGAAAGGAAAAAGAAAGAAAAGGCGAGAATTTCGTCCTTTTTTTGCGCGTCGACTGCGAGCTGGAGGGGGATTTAAATTTCCTTCAGCCTCCGCCCGCAAACAGCAGCTTCTTACAATCCGCCACACTGAAACGCTCAGAGACGCGTCACCGCCAAGCGCAACTCGGGTATCCCTCCGCCGCGCACTACACCGCACTACACTATACTACACTATACTGCTCTACACTATACTGCTCTACACTACACTGTACTACACTGTACTACACTGTACTACACTACATAACACTATACCACACTACACTGTACTACACTACATTACACTATACCACACTACACTGCTCTACACTACATTACACTATACCACACTACACTACATTAAACCACACTACACTGTACAGTAATGTACTATACTACATTATACCAATCAAAACTATACTTCATTAAACCACATTAAACTGCACTATACTATACTATACTACACTATAATACACTCTACTACACTACACTGCATTACACTATACCACACTACACTACATTAAACCACACTGTACAGTACTGTACTATACTACATTATACTAAACTAAACTATACTTCATTAAACCACACTAAACTGCACTATACTACACTACACTACACTACACTATACTACCCCAAACTATACTATAACTAACTACTCTGTACTACACAACACTACACTACAGTACATTATAGTACACTGCATTAGTCTACACTGCACTACACTACTCTACACTGCACTACGCTACACTACACTACACTGCACTACACTACAATACACTATACTACCCCAAACTATACTATAACTAACTACTCTGTACTACACAACACTACACTACAGTACACTATAGTACACTGCATTAGTCTACACTGCACTACACTACTCTACACTGCACTACGCTACACTACACTACACTGCACTACACTACACTACACTATACTACCCCAAACTATACTATAACTAACTACTCTGTACTACACAACACTACACTACAGTACACTATAGTACACTGCATTAGTCTACACTGCACTACACTACTCTACACTGCACTACGCTACACTACACTACACTGCACTACACTACACTACACTATACTACCACAAACTATACTATAACTAACTACTCTGTACTACACAACACTACAGTACAGTACACTGCATTAGTCTGCACTGCACTACACAACGCTACACTACGCTACACTACACTACACTGCACTACACTACACTACACTACACTATACTACCCCAAACTATACTATAACTAACTACTCTGTACTACACAACACTACACTACAGTACACTATAGTACACTGCATTAGTCTACACTGCACTACACTACTCTACACTGCACTATGCTACACTACACTACACTGCACTACACTACACTACACTACACTATACTTCCCCAAACTATACTATAACTAACTACTCTGTACTACACAACACTACACTACAGTACACTGCATTAGTCTGCACTGCACTACACTACTCTACACTACGCTACACTACACTACACTACAATACACTGCACTACACTACACTACACTACACTACCACCAAACTATACTATAACTAACTACTCTGTAATACACAACACTACAGTACAGTACACTGCATTAGTCTGCACTGCACTACACAACGCTACACTACGCTACACTACACTACACTACAATACACTGCACTACACTACACTACACTATACTACCCCAAACTATACTATAACTAACTACTCTGTACTACACAACACTACACTACAGTACACTGCATTAGTCTACACTGCACTACACTACTCTACACTGCACTATGCTACACTACACTACACTACACTGCACTACACTACACTACACTATATATTATTCACAATAGATAGATAGATAGATAAATAGATAGATAGATAGATAGATAGATAGATAGATAGATAGATAGATAGATAGATAGATAGATAGATAGATAGATAGATAGATAGATAGATGGATGGATGGATGGATGGATGGATGGATGGATGGATGGATGGATTATAAACCCTAAACATTTGTGTTGTTCATCTAAGGTTTAAGACCTGCAAATATAAGAACCAGATGATTTTTATTATGTCCTGATGCGTAAAATTTAACTTTTATTTCTGCATAACTTTTCATTTAGTATATATGCAACTAATTACACACTAATATAGTACTTTTGAAATGCTCTTGAATCCTCCCTTAGCAAAAATAACAGCTTTACACAATTTCTGCATCTGGACAGTTTCTCCAAACATTCAGCTGGAGTTGGAGATTTCTTTTTGACCTTTCAGTTCACCTCAATACAGTTTAAAAGGTTTTAGGTGCGGTGACTGGGCAGACCGTTCCATGAAGTCTCCAACTTTCCCTTCTCTAATACGACCCGAAAACCATTACGTTTCCATCTCCGTGTTTGACTGTGGGTGTGAGGCAGCTAACATCTTCTCTCATGTTCTCCGTTTTACACAAGTTCTTCTGTTAAAGCCAAAAATGTCACATTTGGCCCGATCTGTCCACAGAACTGTTCACTTTTCAAAATGTGTTTTTGATTATTATTTTGTACTTGTTATTTTAAATGTTTTAAAGATTTGGAAATATAAAATAATGATTTGTTATTTTCAAATAGTGAAATATACGGTGTATATATATGCTGTGTATGGAAGCTGTATGATAAAGTGATGTGAAAGATGTAAGACAAAAGTGTGTCAACCTTCATAAATCATGCAATAACTATAAAAAGGAACTACATGCACATCTGGACTTATTAGGGTCAGGGAAATAATGCTAAAACATCTGGAGCTGTGATGAACAATACCGTTAGAGAGAATACAGTTTCTGCAGGAAAAGTGGTTGTTGATTTGGTAGTATTTTTAGGGTCACCAAGTTTCCAAAACTACAATGCCATTTTTCTTTCTATTCAATATGAGGTATAGACTGTTAATAATTCCTCATGGTGAAATGAAAGAATATGTGCCAGAAGAAAGCCATATTTGTTCAAATAGCACTCCCAACTGTGAGTGAAACTTAGTTCTGTGTTCACGAGACAAAAATAGAGTGGGTTTGGCTTATGAAGAGGACTGGTTACACAGAAAAGAGCTTAAACCTTGGGGTTTTTTTTTTTTAAGTTTGCTGGAGAATTTGTATTTGTATTTTGGGGACTTTTTCCCTCCAAAGAGCCTGGGAACCTTAGGATACTTGACATCCTGGATTCAAGTAAAAGCTGATTAGAAATGAAAATCTGTCTGTCTCTGCCAAGAACCTGCAAATGGAATTTTAGATCTTCCAGAAGCTCCGTGATCCAAAACATGTGTCTGTTTAGACACGGAAATGGTTCCATGGTTTGACATGACCATCCCAGTTTGCTGACCTTAGACCTGTAGGATGTGCTGAAGGGGGAAAAGAGTGTGGAGGATGTAGTGAGATTGTGTCCTGGGAAAGACACTTCAGATTCATGGGTTTTCTCAAATCGTATTTGGATTTATAGGAGGAACATTCAGTGCTGCCGAGTTAGAAAAGCAAGAATACACAAAGAGTGGCAATAATGGCTCTACGTTATGTCTATTTTCATATGATTTTTTGGTGACAATAATCCTATAGCCAGTGGTGGATGAAGTACACAAACCATGGACTTTAGTTATAGATGCACTCTGTAAAATATGACTCCAGTAAAGTAAAAGTGCTCCCTTTAAACTTTCACTTCAGTATCCAAAGTACTGATTTATTATAGCTATAATATTCCTATTATCATTTTTGTCACAAGACTCAACTCAGTTTAAGTGAAAAGACTCTAATGTGACTCACAGCACAACAATCTATTAATAGAATGATATTAATGAGTCAAACACTGATTGTTATCTATTCAAATGATCATAAACTCAAAACTTTGAAGCCAAACAATTTCCTTTAGAACCAAATTGAATAACAGGGAGCAGACAGTTTCCGTTGAAGGTTTATTTGTACTATTTCTACATCTGCTTGCTGTTGAAGTGACACTGAAGTGTATGTTGGTGATAAGTAGACACCACCAAGCGCCAATCAAAACATGTTCAAAACGGAGCGCGCGCTCAACCCTGATTGATGGCTTGCTGGCATGCCTGCATTTTTATCCACTAATAAATAAAAAGGAACGACTGATTCCACAAAATGTAGTCGAGTAAAAAGTACGATATTTGACTTTGAAATGTAGTGCAGTTAAAGTAAAAGTCAAATGGAAATACTTCATTGAAGTACATATACGTGATGTAGCAACTTAAGTCTTCCTCCTCTTTCGGCTTCTCCCATTAGAGGTCGCCACAGTGGATCATCCGTCTCCATACCCCTCTGTCCTCTACATCTGCCTCTTTTACACCAGCTACCTGCATGTCTTCTCTCACCACATCAATAAACCTCCTCCTTGATCTTCCTCTTTTCCTCCTTCCTGGTGGCTCCATCCTCAGCATTCTCCTACCAATATACCACATGTTCCTCCTCTGCACATGTCCAAACCATCTCAATCTCGCCTCCCTCACCTTGTCTCCAAAACGTCCTACATGCGCTGTCCCTCTAATAAACTCATTTCTAATCCTGTCCATCCTCATCACTTTCAACGTCCTCAACATCTTCAGCTCTGCTACCTCCAGCTCCACCTCCTGTATTTTACTCAATGCCACTGTCTCTAAACCATACAACATCGCAGGTCTCACCACAGTCCTATAAACTTTCCCTTTCACTCTTGCAGATACCCTACTATCACAAATCACTCCTGCTATCACTCTTCTCCACCCACTCCACCCTGCCTGCACTCTTTTCTTCACTTCTCTAACACACTCTCCTTTACTTTGCACTGTTGACCAGAGGGTACCTAAAAAAAAAAAAAGCAGCTTAAGAGATAAAAATGAACTTTTTCTTAAGTACAGTAACACATTACATTTTCTTTATGACTGTTCATTACTGCTGACTATATGCAGTATATTTAAACTAGTCCTAAAAGTAAAGTGATAAGTAAAATAACCAAAATTGTACGTAAAATTTTTTTTTTTTTTAATGATTTTCTTTTTATTAAAATAATAATTTTTGTTCTTTTTTTTTTTTTTTTTTTTAATCCTTCAATTGCACATTTGTGGAGTCCTTTCTTTGTAGGTTTATTACCCCTAAGTGTTGTGCATGGGGGGGTTGCTGGAAGCTAGGGTTGCTGTTGCATGTAAAGCATGTCCACTGGCAATCAGCCTTGTGTCTCCTTCAGGTCAGAGCAGTAGATGGAGAAAGATAGCCTGCTGCTGATAGAATCGCAAATCATAGTGCTCCTGAGACGGCTATTAAACTGCACCTGTCTGGTCATGAAGACGCTCGGCTGCGAGCAGAATAGCAAATCAACACCAGAACAAAGTGGCCAGTGCAATTTAACACGTCACTTTATATTCCAGCCTTTATTCCTTTCTTTTTGTTTTTTATACAATGAGCACCGATATGGAGCAAAATAACCGCATTCAATACATGAACAACTCGTATTACAATCCGATTTAGTTCAGGTGGGGCGGTTGTGATATCATTGTCAGAAGCACCTCTGTTTAATGAAGTATTATTTCAATATTTAACAATCGTTGTGTGAAAAGAAAGTAATTGCATTTTACCTCGAACAAAAAGAGGGGGGGGGAAAGCATAGTAATTCCCACCTTGTGTAATTAACCTTTTCAAATGAAATTAAATAGTTGACACAATAACGGGTCTTTCACAACATGGAAGGCGTGCTAAGTTATTCACAATGCTCAATTGCAAGGCTGTCTGCAGGCATTCAGTGCTCGTGTTTGTGAGTGTGTGTGTGTGTGTGTGTGTGTGTGTGTGTGTGTGTGTGTGTGGTGTGTAATTCTACAATGAACATAAGAAGCAGGGAAGGAATTACCCATGAATAATAACACGAGATGTCAGAAAAACCACAGCTGACAAATATCTGATTATCAAGTGCACTAAAAAAACATACAGAATATTCATCTATCTACACAAAAGCTCTAGCTCTAGCTAGAGGTGCAAAGTATGTGCAAATACATGAATGGATTCACAGATCATATGATCCATTGTTTTATTTCTATACAACTGATATGTTTGTGAACACCTTAGCATAAGAGTCGTATGTGCTCTATGAACGTCCCACATTTAGTCCTCATTTCCTGTTATAATAACCTCCACTCTTCTGGGAAGATGTTCCACCAGATTTTGGAGTGTGCTTGTGGAGATTTGTGCTCATTCAGCTACAAGGATGTTAGTAAAGTCAGGTACTGATGTAGGTGAGGTGACGAGGCCTGGGGTGCGGTCAGCGTTCCGATTGATCCCAAACGTGGGAAGTCAGAGCTCTATAGCAGACCGTTCAAGATCTTCCACTATAATTTATAAAAAGTGAAGCTTCATGGAGCTGTCTTTGTACACCATGCTGGTGGTTTGGGTCTCATAGCCCAAAAAAAGGGGAACATTTCCTATACAACTATTCCAGCTTTGTGGAAAGTTTGGGAAAGAATCACATATAGCTGGAAAAGTCAGGTGTCCCAAATGCTTGTTATCAAATGTCTAATTTGATATGATATGCATTTTATTTTGATAGGATATTCCTTTTTTTGCTTCTATATGGTTTTTTAGGCACACAAAAAACAAGTATACAAGGTTTTGTTTAAAGAGTTGGCACACAAATCCTAATTGTAAGTTAAACAATGCTCAGGGAATCAGCAGCCACTGCCAATATAAAAGGCTTGGAGGGATCACGGAGTCTGAGGCTGCATGAATATGCTTTTCTGAGGGGTTCCGATGAAGAGGTTAGGTGTAAGGTGATGGTGCTAAAACTTGGCTGATGATGCGATATATCCTAACAACAACATTTTTGAAACAGGAAATTTGCCCATTTCTCTCATTTAACTAAGGTCATGTTTAAAGGGCTAAGCAAAAACCCTTAGGACTGTTGCAGGTTTTATTATTTGGAGAGTAGATCAAATTAAAAAGGTATGCTGTGATGAATTTGGTCAGCACATTAATGGGGAATGTCATTGAAAAGACATTAGAATACATCTGGTGCTGAAGAAAGCCAATCCAACATTGTGCTGTTCCCAAAGTGACCACATGTGGTGCTAAAGCCTATCTTCCTTTCTTCACTTTTGTAGGTACACAAGTCGAAGGCAATGTGGATTTTGTCCTCTCATAGTTATGACAGAGAATAAAGAACCAGCAGCAGTGGATAACAAGATTTGATTTAATGCTCCTCCAAGCACAAGCTTGTGGATGCTGGTGAAGTTGAGGGGAGAATGTACCTGTTTCAGGACTTCCTTGGTGTACTTCTCTATAGCCTGGGTCTCATTCGAAATTGCTGAAAACCTCTTTATAGTGCTCATAGAGAATTTCTATTTTGGATATGATTTTCAGGTTGTCAACAGCGGTGGAGCTTTGAGAGAGTGGGATAGACAATGTGATAACCAGTGTGTGATTTCTTTGTCTGGGATCACCAAGAAAGAAATATCCAACTAGTGAAGAACACCTTTGGCAAGATTTACTAAAGGAATGGTATTTTATGTATTTCATGAATGTTTGGAGAAACATAACAAATATACAGTATATATATAAAAAAAACTTGCATTGTCTCAAAAAAAATATAAATTAGTAGGTGTTTCTAAATTTCTGACAGGCAATGTGTATGCTATGCGTGTGTGTGTGTGTGTGTGTGTGTGTGTGTGTGTGTGTGTGTGTATACAAACCTTTGACTGGTACTGTATATATTATATTAATTTTATATATAGAACAACACTGTATAACTCTAATTATAATATAAATAATATAAAATGTATTAATAATATAATATAATATTAATATTAAATATACAGTACCAGTCAAAGGATTGTACACACCTTGTCCTTGAATGGTTTTTGTTCATTTGATTATTTCTCAATGTGTGTATATATATATATATATATATACAGTGAGGAAAATAAGTATTTGAACACCCTGCTATTTTGCAAGTTCTCCCACTTAGAAATCATGGAGGGGTCTGAAATTGTCATCGTAGGTGCATGTCCACTGTGAGAGACATAATCTAAAAAAAAAAAATCCAGAAATCACAATGTATGATTTTTAAACTATTTATTTTTATGATACAGCTGCAAATAAGTATTTGAACACCTGAGAAAGTCAATGTTAATATTTGGTACAGGAGCCTTTGTTTGCAATTACAGAGGTCAAACGTTTCCTGTAGTTTTTCACCAGGTTTGCACACACTGCAGGAGGGATTTTGGCCCACTCCTCCACACAGATCTTCTCTAGATCAGTCAGGTTTCTGGTCTGTCGCTGAGAAACACGGAGTTTGAGCTCCCTCCAAAGATTCTCTATTGGGTTTAGGTCTGGAGACTAGCTAGGCCACGCCAGAACTTTGATATGCTTCTTACAGAGCCACTCCTTGGTTATCCTGGCTGTGTGCTTCGGGTCATTATCATGTTGGAAGACCCAGCCTCGACCCATCTTCAATGCACTAACTAAGGGAAGGAGGTTGTTCCCCAAAATCTCGCAATACATGGCCCTGGTCATCCTCTCCTTAATACAGTGCAGTCGCCCTGTCCCATGTGCAGAAAAACACCCCCAAAGCATGATGCTACCACCCGCATGCTTCACAGTAGGGATGGTGTTCTTGGGATGGTACTCATCAATCTTCTTCCTCCAAACACGTTTAGTGGAATTATGACCCAAAAGTTCTATTTTGGTCTCATCTGACCACATGACTTTCTCCCATGACTCCTCTGGATCATCCAAATGGTCATTGGCAAACTTAAGACATGCCTGTACATGTGCTGGTTTAAGCAGGGGAACCTTCCGTGCCATGCATGATTTCAAACCATGACTTCTTAGTGTATTACCAACAGTAACCTTGGAAACGGTGGTCCCAGCTCTTTTCAGGTCAATGACCAGCTCCTCCCATGTAGTTCTGGGCTGATTTCTCACCTTCCTTAGGATCATTGAGACCCCACGAGGTGAGATCTTGCATGGAGCCCCAGTCCGAGGGAGATTGACAGTCATGTTTAGCTTCTTCCATTTTCTAATGATTGCTCCAACAGTGGACCTTTTTTCACCAAGCTGCTTGCCAATTTCCCCATAGCCCTTTCCAGCCTTGTGGAGGTGTACAATTTTGTCTCTAGTGTCTTTGGACAGCTCTTTGGTCTTGGCCATGTTAGTAGTTGGATTCTCACTGATTGTATGGGGTGGACAGGTGTCTTTATGCAGCTAACGACCTCAAACAGGTGCATCTAATTTAGGATAATAAATGTAGTGGAGGTGGACATTTTGAAGGCAGAATAACAGGTCTTTGAGGGTCAGAATTCTAGCTGATAGACAGGTGTTCAAATACTTATTTGCAGCTGTATCATACAAATAAATAGTTTAAAAATCATACATTGTGATTTCTGGATATTTTTTTTTTAGATTATGTCTCTCACAGTGGACATGCACCTATGATGACAATTTCAGACCCCTCCATTATTTCTAAGTGGAAGAACTTGCAAAATAGCAGGGTGTTCAAATACTTATTTTCCTCACTGTACATTGAAAAATAAAGCAGATTTAGTTGACAGGGGAATAACACTGTTTGATGGACAAGGCTTCCAACCAATCGCTATGCAATATTTTTGCGCATACATTTATACCTACCAATCACGTAGCTCCAAAGGCGTGGTCAGTTAAATCAGAAGGGATCGTGAAGTCAGCGCGTGCACCTTGCTGCGCGAGCGTGTTCCGCCCAGAAAAGCGGTGTCGGTTAGGTCGCGCGCTGTGATCCAGCCCAGTTCTGTATACAGGCGCCATATTTGTTCGGTGTTTCCTCCTCCTCGGGAGATGTAGGGATTATTTTTTGTTTGTTATTTTTTTAGAGAACGTATCGCAGGAGCTGAAAGTCACCCGTTGGAGTTCGTTGTAGAAAGTTAAGACCGCGGTGCGTGTTAGCATAGAGCTCGGAGCTAACGGCTTTAGCTTAGCGTAGTCTAGCCTAGCTGGCTGTGGTGGTGTAACCGGGCCGGATTCTGCCTTCTCATGCGCTCCTGCGGCCTGGACGGAACATGGTGTCGTGGATCATCTCGAGGGCCGTGGTGTAAGTCCTGTCTCATTTCAACATTCATACTGTTGTTTTTTTTTTTTTTTTTTTTTTTAATCTTCGCCTCCTCACTAGAAGCTTTTATGTGATCAGTAAAAAAGCCTGAGATCCACCTCCACCTCATTCCTCTATCAGAGACCCGTGCATTCATCTAAAACGAATGGAAACCCTATTTGCCGTCTTGCTAGCCCGAAACAGTGAGCTTGGAAGGAGGTATGAAAAGAAAACCACAAGGCTAGGCTTTGTGCGTACTTTGTTAGCAGTCCTGGGTGTGTTGAGCATTATACAACATTTACATAATCCTGGCGTTTTACTTAACAAATGCCCTGTTAGGTCAGATTACACTTGTGTTAGGTGAAATGTTCCACCAGAACCCAAAACACCTTGCTCTTGAAGGCCATAGAGAGGCATCACAAGACTCTGACTAGTGTGAATGTTACTCATCCCTGTCATGGCAACCCCTGGTATAACTTATTGTTTGTTTCCAGGAACAAGGAGCAATAATGTCCTGGTTGGGGTTAACCCTGTGTGTGTGTGTGTGTGTGTGTGTGTGTGTGTGTGTGTGTTGCACCGGAGTAGATGGATTGTTTATGGCTCATATGGGCGTCAGCTAAATACCATAAATGAATACAGCTTTGTGTTTGTGTGTGTGTGGGAGACAAGACACACTTTTTTAGATTCGTATGTGCTTTTTAAAATCAGGAACTGATGTAAAGTCAGATTGAATTGCTTGCAAGTGTGTAATTAATAACGCATATTTTGTTTGGTTATTTTTGTGCAGAGCGATATGCCTGGGATCTGTACCTTTTATACAGAAGACCTTTGACTAAACCCCACTTTTCTATGGATTTTGTACACGTCTCAGATGTGTTCATGCAAAGATTTTAAGTATGTGAAGTAAATCTTGTTTGCACTGAAATACAAAGTCAATATAGCTCACGGTTGCCAGATTTGCTGCCTCCTCTTCTTCTTCTTATTATTATAAGCACAGGTCGCGGAACTCGCATTATCTTTCTTTTTGATGAACTATGTAAGGCCAATTGCTGCTCTTTCTCCTTTTATACCGTATCTTCGTTTTCCCTCATTTCTCTTCACCTACTCCCTTTTGTATTATAAGTTTACGTCCATATTCATCTGTGTAGATCGAAAGATGGCTTATTTTCTGGTCTGTTTTCCATAGTTTTCTGCTTGCTCGTCTACACTGAGAAGTCTGAAAACGTTGGTCACTACACTGCACATTTCAGGCGTTTATTTTCCGTCTCTTTGGATCGATGAAGTGATTTCGAGGAGCTCTTTAGTTTTGTTTTGTTTTTTACCCCCAGATGGACAGATGAGGAGGTGGAGTAGTTGGCGATCGAAGGGTACAAAGTGACGTTGGTTTTTCAAATAACTGCAGTAGAACATCGTCTCCCGTCTTGTTTGTTTTTATTTCAAGGGGTCACATGATTTATAAAAAAAAAAAAAAAAAAATCCATGGTCTCTGAATAGGTCTGATTTTTGGTGGTCCACACTTCATTACAACATAAAATAACCTTCTGCTTTATCCACTTGGAGAGAGCACTGAATATAAGTGACGCCTCTGTACAGAAGCTTAGAAATAAATATGCACTTGCAGATTAATCCGGATTAGAGCAGACGTATCGCCTGAGGGATGTGCAGACAGTCTTTACAGATGTCTTGTTGCGGTCAAAGATTTTATTATAAGGGGTCCAATCACAGTGTGTGTGCTGCTTTTTGTAGTGCAAATATACATTATCTAGTGTTTTTGGTTGCGTCCCTTCAAGTCTGAATGTAATTTACTTAAAACTCTCAGGCTGGTTTTGGTGCTCATGCTATTGTTTTTTACAGATACAGATTTTCCCCCAACAGTATCCTTCTGTCATTTTGGACTGGTTTCGTGTCAAACGAGTCGTAAAGTCATATGTTTGCGTTGTCCCGAACGTACGCTCCTCTTCTCGTTCGATGTTTAAACGGTGGTGCCAAACAAGAACAGGACCGATGGCATTGTTTCCACTCTGAATCATTGAAGGTGCTCATCAGCTCAAACTCGAACTTCTAACTGCATTACCTTTTGTTTCCTTCCTTTTGTAATGTTCAGTCAGACCTGTTTCTTGCGATGCATTGGCTGGAAATGCCAGCTCCCCAAATGCTCCAGGACATTTGTATGACAAAATCAATGTTTTTTTATAAAGCAGCGTTATACAAGAGGTTTTGAAAGAAGGCTTGAAGCATATTCTGTGTGTAGTTGATGACCAGGAGTGAAACTTGAAGTTTGTTTGCTGGTTCCTTTACGCTTTGCAAAAACACATTCAGGTTAAGCAACACTTTTTTGCGCCATCGACTCCCACTCAGCGCAACAAAGTTTTGCATGTTTCCAACCTCTCTTCCCGCACACTCTCCGAATAGTACCTTTTATTACAGACATCCACTTGTTTAGCATGCAGGATTCCCAATTAAGACATAGCCTATAATGTGACTTATGCCTAGCCATGTGTGTTGTAAAGAAATGTAAAGCGGGGGTAGAGCTCTGCTTTCTTTTGTTACTCTTTTGCCTTTTTATGGGGAAGAAACAGGTCCAGGTTTGTGAGCTGAACCAGATGTTGGAGCAGAGGCACTTTGGCTCTAGTAGCTTCACTTCGTTACAAGCCTCCATCTGGCTTAGGTTGAGTGGGTGGAGCACTCCAGTGTTTCTTAGCAGGAAACTCTGAGTTGACCTAAAACAGAAAGTCAAGGTCCATCTAACAGGCGTATTTTTTCAGCTGCACACGGTGAGGTTGTGTTCTGAAATCGTTTCAACAAGTCGCAGGGTAGGATCTGTTTCTTCCCGAGCCGAGACTCCAGAGAGAAAAGCTCGTCCGTCTCGCTGGGAACGAACCGGCAATGTGAGGCGCATTTGTTTATCTGGAAGTCTTTTGTGACTTAACACCAGTCACTGACACACATTTAAAAAAAACATTAATAAGAGAGGACAGAATTGCTTGGTGGACAGGAACATTGTCACGCTGGAACATGTTTGAGCCTCCGAGTTCCAGTGAATGGAAAATTCGCATCACTCCAACTTTGTGTTAACTGTTTGAGGAAGAAACACATATGGCTGGAAAAGTCCAGTGTCCAGTACATTTCTCTATATAGTGTATATAAACACAGGTATAGGAGCGTATAACGTTTAATATAATGGTTGTTTAATGGACTTTTCATGGTGTGCATGTCCATGTTGATTGTCACTCCATAAAGGAACACAATGATTTAGGCAAATGTCTTCATTTTGCCAATCATAAATTGCTTAGAAGTAAAATAAAATATATCTGTTCAGATACGGCTTGTCAGACTTCCACTGAAATCACGGTTCTGTATATAGAAAATGTATGCGTGTCTTTGTCTCTTATTTTTATTATTTGTCTTTGTCTACATATTTTTTAAAACTTTATAAAAAAAAAAAACAACAACTATTGTTTGTTATTTAAAACAACAATTTTTGTTTACAAAAATATTTCTGCAAAACACAGTAATCTACGCTTTTCTGTTTATATGCAAACATTGCGAGAACCTCGGTGGGATCCTTCTCTGAGGGAACAGCTCGGTGTGTCTCCCAAATTACTTAAAGCCACATTTCACTTGGACCACTGCTAAACACTCTCATTAGCTGGGAACTGTCTGGACCTGATCTCTGGCTGTGATGTTGCTAAAATCGCACTGGAAATCTTGAAGCAAAAACAAGTCGTCTTTCCTGTGTGGGTAGTTTTTGTACTCCATCCTTTATACTGCTGTTTTTGTCTGCTGTATCTTCATTGTGTAACAATCAACTGTAGCTGTAGACATGACCAATTTAAGGAAAACTCAAAGTGCTTTAGTAAGTAAGATTGTGATGAACTGCAAGAACAGCTTCATGCAACAAAGGTGAAACTTGGTTCTGCTGAATAGATGTTTTCTCTCTCGGTGTTTCTTCCATAGATGTTGAATTAGGTTAAGATTTGGTCACTGTGAAGACTGTTTTTTTTATTTGTGTTTTTAAAAAAAAAAATTTTTTTATATATATAAAAAATACAGTGAGCCCTCATGAACCTGTGAATGAGGATGGGGTCATCCCAGAAGAGACCACTCCAATGTCAGGATAGAAATGCTTGAACAACCGGGAATAGAAACCAACAAACTAAATACCACCCTACCAGCTTTTCCTTTTCATTTTACTCATGTCATCCTGTTTAGTCTACAACTTCCTGTAGCTCTTCCTCAGTTTAGAATCGACCACTCTCTGTTTGGACCATGTTCATTTTCATTTCTCTTTCTTTAGCCAGCCTCTGTGGAATGTAGGGTTATACACCCTTTGTTGTTAGTTTTCCATTTCATTCCACTTCATGCTCAATCCCATTTACACCAGAAATCACGGAACAAGCACAACGCCTTCTCAATTCTCACCTGAAGCGACTCTCTCTTTTACAGATATTGTATTGAACTTTCCCTGCTTTCTCATAGGGCTGGAGGATTCATTATTGATATTGTGATTTATTACGATCATGTTACACTTTTGCAAGGACTTGCCTGCGACTATTGCCAGATGTCTGTTTTTATAAAGTAAAGTTAGTGGCTGGTTGGATGCTACAGCTCTTTAAAAATGTTAAAATGTACAAGGGATGTACAGGTTTCATAATGTTGATAGAGAAATTGTGCTTGCAGACTCTTAGCATATGGAACAAGATGTACAGATAAATATAAATAATGAAGATTTCTGATCTGTATCGCTCTCTTACTTTCTTGCTGATTTCTTCAGCTGGAAGCGCAAATGTTCTGTCATTATTAGTCTTAGAATCAGATGCCTATGTGCAACCACAAAGATGCTGATGTTTTTTTTATTTAATACACTTTTCTGGCCACAAGCTTAAGAAAATAGAAGCCTGCTATGACTTTCACCCTGACTGACTCTCCTCATGTCTGTGAATCAGTTCAACCTGTATAACATTTGTATTATTGAAGGCTCATCCGTAATTCAGGCCATGAAAGGCTTGGGATGATTTGAAGACAGTATCAGGAATCACAGATAGACAAGGCGATAGTTGGAATGTATAAAGAGACAGCAAAAAGATCAAACCCGCCAGGAAACATGCTGTCTGCAGCTTCAAGATTTACAAAAAAATATACGTGTCTTGTTTGCTTTTTTTTTTTTTTGTTGTTGCTAGTTTTATATCCTGTATGAACTTTAATAACCTGGCAGAGCAGAGCAGCCAAACATTTTTCTCCCATGTATCTTAGTTTTACTTGCCTGGACTCGTCATACAGATAAAGAAACACGCGTATCCACTTTCAAACCATGAACAGAAATTTAAAGTACGCTATATAGAGTAATATGTGTATATATAATTTAATATATGTAATATAATCATTAATTTCTTAATATTTATTTTGTCCTTAACATTCTTATCATCTCCATATTATAACTTAATGGGGGGTTACAAACTTTTCTGGTTTTCCCGTGTTAATGTCCAGCGAAGTGGCTTTTGCCCCTTTATCACATTTGAAAAGCCATGTGTTTCTATGTCCTGTACACGCTCTCTCGCTCTCTCGCTCTCTCGCTCTCTCTCTCTCTCTCTCTCTCTCTCTCTCTCTCTCTCTCTTTCTCTTTCTCTCTCTCGCTCTCTCTCTCTGTTTTAACTGTAAACACAGAGATGGCGAACGAGCAGAGCGATGATGAGAATCACTCAGCATGATGAGAATGTACCGAAGAGTAAACATTTGGCTAAAGTTGCTCTTTTAGCTGCGAAGGTTGCATTGCTCCACCAATTGTAACTGCTCGGAGATGAGTATTATATGTAGGTAATGAACGTTGCGGTCCTTTCGTGTAAAACCATGTGATAGTTTTTGTAACACAAGCTGTGTTTAATGACTGAACTAATCAAATCTTACCTTCATGTAAACAATAAAACTATGGGCTGAATAATGCCATGGGTTAGGGTTAAAAGGATGGCATTACTGTCTTTGTTCTGCCCGACAGAGCCACAATAATCCATCATGGGTCTCTGTGAGCTCACGTATGTGCAAGAGGGTTGATAGCATAGGCAGCAGGTGTGGCTGGATTCACATTTCATTGTAGTATTTAACCTCATAGCGTTTTTGTGTAGTTATACTCCGGATGGATTCTAAAGATTTATGTTGCTATGGTAACACTCGGTCTAAATGCTCATTAGATGCATTTGGTCCACATACATGCATACGAAGAGAAAAGCATTTGCAACTGAAACGACGTCATTCATTTTGACAACACTTTTGCTCAGTTTTGAACGTGGTCAGTGAACAAAAATGAAATTAAAAGTCGAAATGTGTCGCCACATATCTTTTGTGAGATCAGAAAACGCTTGGGTAGCAGTGTGTTGCTAATAACCTCTCTTTGTTCAGATGCCATGCAGATGGAATAAATTCTCATTGAAAGCTGATTAGGTCAATAGTCAAATGAATGAAATGCCCGCTATTAACCCCAGGAACCATATTAAAGGAAGTTGCAGTTATCCGAACCTTCAAAATGCAGCGTAGCTGGTTGGAAGTGTGTGCGTGCGTGTGTGCCCGCGCTGGAAACCAAACACCGTTGAAAGGATCCCTGCGGCTCTGCTGTTTCTATAGTAACAGCAAAATAAACCGCTGCCAAGGTGAATCTGTGGATGTGGGCCATGAAACAGACGACGGGGGAAGTGTTTTTTCTTTTTCTCTGTCTCTCTCGTTTTCTCCTCCTTATTCGCCTCTGAGCTTGGTGCATTCGCTCCAGTGAGTGCCAAAAGGTCTTACAGGCAGTTTGGAAAACATCTATTTCATAATGCATAATCACGGCTCCTCGCGTTCTGTTCTGCTATTTCATCATGAGGCTGTTCGGGCTAATTTCGCCCACAGCGGCTTGACAGTATGAAGCAGTTTCATCAGAAACACAAGCAAGCCTTTATGCCCAGAAGCTTGTTGTAATAAATTCATTTGAATATATTTATAACTGGCAGGATTTCATTAGAATTGGACCACATGGATTTTCTTACACTACAGCGTGTGTAAAGGTCCATGGAGCGCTGAGGTTCACCAGGTCTTTTGCATCTAATTACACTGAGTCATTTCATGTATATCTGACAGGCTAGTGTTTGTAGACCACTCCGATCAGCCAGGTATATTTCTGGTAGTGGTCAAGCACACATTCGACATCTTCCGAGATTAACATTAGGCCAGCGTATCCGTTTTTTTTTTTTTTTTATCTATCATCTTCCATACCTCACCTTTATTCAAACTATTGTTATTAACATGTTCATGTTTACGCTAATCGTTTCAATCAAGTTCAGTGTTTGCGCTTATGCCAAGGAAAGCATAGGGATGCACCAGAATAGAGTCTGGGATGATGGCTGATGTTAGATGACTAGCAGAAAAGGAAGGAAATCCCATTTACAGAGTTTATTCTATTTTTATCAAAAGCCCCACTGTCTGTCTTCTGACTCTCACTATTTAGTCCACCACTGCATGCATAAAAAATCCTCTGCTTAACCCAGATGTGTTTTTCAAACAGACTAAAATAGTGTGCTTGTAGGGGTTTATGCTCATTCAGCCACAAGGCTGTTAAAGTCAGGTACTGATGTAGCAGGCCACTCATGATCTTCTACTCCACCTAAAGCATATCTTCCTAGATGTTATACAACGGTGTGCTTTGAACTTTGTGGTAACAGTTTGGGGATGAAACCGTTATGGCTGAACAAGTCACGTGTCCCAATACTTTTGACCATATAGTGTAGATTGGATTTTTTTGGATGGTATTTAATTGTGGTGACTTTTCCAAGATTCTGTTACAAGTATGAAGTGTACTGATCATGCTGCTAATGATGATGATGATTAAGTAATAGTTAATGAGGCTCTGCACAGTTCTAATCTAAAATATATAAGTGTAAAATGTAGATACTAGTAATGAAGTGTGTGTGTGTGTGTGTGTGTGTGTGTGTGGTAACAGAACACCTGGTAAGTTTTGTCCAACATGCTGCTCTGTTTTTCCTTTGCTGTAGATCGTAACATTGGTGGCGTTACTGCAATTTTGTGATCCAACAAAAGGCATCACAAATATTTTTATTTTTTATGTGAGCTTGTTTCTGTTGTAATTATCATTTCTGAATTTCTGTATAGACCCATCTGTAATTAACATTCCCCATTCAGCTATAATATGCCCCTTTAGAAGATGTTTTGTGGACGCAGCTTTAAGGGGCAGGGTGGGGCAGAGGGGCCGGACCCACAATCTTTTTGGAAGATTTCACAGCGGGTTATTCCACAGGCTCCGCCGCAAAACTTGGCTGAGTGGAAGGCAATAAATGAGACTCGGCTGAGGAGCTGCAGTCTTCACATGAAAGTCTGGCCCTGAGCCCGTCTGTTCTTTTGCGTGGATCTGATCTCTGATCAGCTCAACCAATTCTGAGCCACAGGCTGAACCACATTAGCTGGAGCTTATGCTACATGTTAGGCATTTTACATGATTATTCTAGATTCTTTGTCTTTTGTCTTTTCTCTCCTTCTCACGCTCTCTAGTTTTTTTAAGCTGCTTTCAGCAGAGAGGTGAGAAGGAGCTTGTTGTTTATCTTGCGAACGCAGTGAGTGGGAGGAATTCAGTGGGTGGCTCTCAATAGCACAGGACACACAAAGCGGCTGGCTGAAGGGATCACTTAGTGTAAACATAACTATCACTTGCACTTCTGACAGGCAATTCATCATGCGAAGAAACTAATATATTTTTCTTTTTTCTTCTCAGGCTGCTGTTCGGAACCCTGTACCCAGCGTACTACTCGTACAAAGCGGTGAAAACCAAAAATGTCAAAGAATATGTAAGTAAATGCACATATTGCGAGTCACAATGACTCGCCTGAACACATGCTGGTCTGTCCTGTAAAGTACGAATCGATTCTTCGTTGCCTTCTTTGCTGGTTATATTGGTCTTTCATAAAACATTATATGAAAGGAACCAAAAAAAAGTCAGAAAACCCTGCCAGAAAGGGTTGTATGACAGGTCGGTTGCTCCCAAAACTTTCGCTCATTGGCCAGACCCACATCACACAGCATGCTTGTTCACGTCCTGCAGTTTCATCGATCCCGAGTTCAATCAGTTGCAATCGAACCGTGCTAGAGCGTGATTGCTGTGTTCTCAACCGCACAAACGATCCAGAAAATATTGGTGGGAGGAAAAAAGTTCTAGGATTCATTTCAATCCCATAATAGCTTGTTCCAGCATGGCAATGCTCCTGCACGCTAAGGTTGTTATGGATGAAGTCCAAAAGAGCCCTGACCTAAACCCCAATGAACAATTTTAGGAAAAACTGGTTATTTTGCCCAACATCAGCACCTGAACTAATGGCTAAATGTCAACAAATCCCCACAGCCACACTCCAAAATCTGGTGGAACATCTTTCAAGAAGAGTGGCGGTAATGAGGTCTAAATCTGGAATAACCCATACAGGTGTGATGGACGGATGTCCACATACTTTTGGCTGTGTAGTGTAAAAACTACCTGTGCTGACTTCATGGTTTGTTTTGTACCAGTATTTATCTGAGAAGCATGTTCTTTCAGTTATGTTTCTGTGCAAGCCCACGCATGTGTGAGGGTGTGTGAGGGCGGCAGCCTGCAGGCCCGATTCAGATTAACATTCACATGCTGTGATGCTGATTTGCGTCAGGAGTCTTCTGTGCGTAAACACAACAGCGTTTTCGGAAAACAATGCCCGAGCTCGCTCACACACACACACACACACATGCTGACAAGCAGCTGGATTTATTAATGTTCTAAGCAGTTCTTTTTTTAATGTACTTTGATGATTTAGTGTGCATACATTTAACCTGACTTATTGCACTTGTTTGAATTTCTTTTGGCTCTCATTTGTTTGTGGTCATTGGAATATTACTGCCCTGAATATATTCAAATGAGTATAAACAAAACATTTGTGCACTGTGCTTGTGATGGATGTTCGGGGATAATCAGCATTTACATATACGGAGAAATAACTGAGCATTGATGTCTTTCTTTTGATCATACATAACACCCTGGTTCAACATAACAAAATGCTTTGACATGGTTTCTGAAATATCCCGCAAGTAGAAATGGACCATATGACGAATCCAAAACCGCTAGATTGATTTCACTTCCACACAGATTGGCTCTGTTGAACTTTTGGTCACTTGTGGCTGCACCATGGTCGAGCTCTCCGCACATTAGTGAGCAAAGGAGCATTGTTGTTCTGGAACAGGTCTCCTAGTTCAAGTGAAGGGAACATTTTATTCTACCTCATCCAAAGACGACATCTACAAATGTCTTTGTAGTAACAGTTTGGTAAAGAACTACTTCACTGGAAAAGTCTGATGTCTGAATACTTTTGGCCATGTAGTGTATTCATGAATGAGTAATGATTCATACTTATATAGTATATGATTATCTCTCTCTCTCTCTCTCTCTCTCTCTCTCTCTCTCTCTCTCTCTCTCATTTTGTATATTTTCTCGAAGTACTATACTATAGAATAATACTTGAATATATTCAATAATATATATTGTATGGCCGTACAGATTTACTGTCCTCCAAAAATACCAAGAAATTACCAAAAATACCTCTACATACAGCCATTTGTGTCAATAGCTGGGAGCAAAAGTGAATACACCCTAAGTGAACCTGTGTCCAAAGTGTCAATATTTAAGTTTAAGTGCCACTGTTCTCCAGCACTGCCTTAATCCTCCTGGGTATGGAATTCACCAGAGCTGTACAGGTTGTAGTTGGGTTCCTCTTCCATTCCTCCATAATGACATCACAGAGCTGCTGGATGTTAGACACATGGCGCTTCTTCACCTTCTCCTTGAGGTGCTAAAAAAATTTAATGTCTGGAGACATACTTGGTCACTCTATCACCTTCAGCTTCCTTAGCAAGGCAGTTGTCATTATGTTGACAAAATGCTGCTACCGAAAGGAGGGCATCATGAGCCAAACAAGTTTATCTTAGTCCCATCAGACCACAGGACATGGGTCCAGTGATTCATGCTCTTGGACAGGACAACGGCCTGCAAACAAACTTGTTGCAGTTTGCTGCGTATGGTCCGAGCACTGGCAAGCGGACCTCTAAAGCAATGCTTCAGCACTCATGTCTCTGTATTTTGAAGCAGCTTCTGCACATGGCACTCAGCTCGAGGACTCTACTTCTTTGATGGACCCTTGCGAGCTCTGTTCCGAGTGGAACCCGTGTTAGAAAACCTCTGTATGACCCCGGCCACTGTACTGTAACTCAGTTTCAGTATGTTACCAATCTTATTATAACCAAGGCATTTTTGTGGAGATCCACAATTCTAATTCTCAAATCCTCAGATATATATTCAAGTTTCATTTTTATAGTGTTGTCCCTTGAAAAGATATACTAAAATGGTTGCTTAAATGTGAGATGTACTAACTTTTGTAATCTATCTGTCTGCCTGTCTGTCTTCTGTCTGTCCATGTGATATAAATGAATGAATGCTTTGTTATTAATTTAGACATAGAGATTTAGTGCAGCTGCAGACCACAAACTACAGTCACAGGCTGTTACTACCAGTGTGAATAATTTTTACACACAAATTTGATTATAGATGGAACACTGAAAACAGTAAAATGAAGATATTTACTGATTCATGACTTTTGCCTCACTGCCAGAAAGAACTTGTTGCTGTCTAGGGGGTTAATGTTTGATTTGGATTTACACAAATAATCTCTTGTGGAAAGAGGTTGCCTGAGGGTGTCTCGGGTTTTATTCGCTTTTGTTTTGCACCAGCTTTATCTCTATGCTTTACGGCTATATCGAGGCTGCTGGTGTCACTATGGGAATAGTCCTAGTAACGCAGCAATTACCTTTTTGGATTGTTTTTCTCTCGTTGCTGTTGTCTCTGTTGCTCTTAGTTTTTCTGAGGTTACTGGTATGCGTTATCGCAGGGATTTGGAGGATATCCTCCAGTGAATTAGACCAGCGTTTTTGCAAGTTTTTTGGCTACAGTACATCCCTTCACTGAGCATTCAGATCAACTAGTAAGACTGTAAGGGAAAGAAATTTAAGCATAAAGGAAGATATTATCCATGTATTTTGAGTCAGTCATGCAAAACCCTTTTATGTATTCAATGCGAAATCTGTGGTTGCTTTGTTTCGTGAAAAAAGTGCTTATTTTGCCCATTAGCTGTTATTGATTTGTCTTCTGTATCAAGCAATTTATTAATTATGCTTTAAATATTACATAATTCCTGTGCAATATTGATTTCCCCCCCTTTTGCTTACAGTTTATTAATGGTGCACTTCGATTCACTTTGATTCTCAGAATATTTTAAACAAAATTTAAAGGGAAAATATTAAAAGTAAAAACCTCACCGTGCATTATAATTAGTTTTACTTGTACTTACTTTGTACTAGAGGTCGCCTGGTTGCTCGGACGGGCAATTAATTGGGCCGTTTTTTTTACATTATCATTATTGGCCGATATAATAGGCAGGTGCCTCTGACACATCAAACTGTGTGTACATTCTGCGCACAAGTAAGGCAACATAACTCTCCCATACCAGCAGGTGGGAATAGTGTGTTTTAGCGCCCCAAAAGGGAAACCGGAAGAGCTAAAACTGTACATGAAGCAAGCAGTGTTTACACCTCCCGCGATCGTTACTATCGGATCCATGTAACTTTTTTCAATCACGTCTGCTGAGTTGCAAAGATAAGAGCAAGAATTTTTCTTGCTTTTTTCTCATGAGCTCATTTTATAAGATAAATAGCCAATCTGAGTTTTCTTTCTGCACCGCTGATTCGTCATACAGAAACTACAAAAAAAAGCTGGACCAAACAAAACCTAGTAACAAGTTCACTGATTGAAAAGGCATTTATTGTTTAATAAAGGTTTACTTTAAGCGTTTTTTTTTTTTCTATCATATCTTGTTAATTAACTGTAAGATTTTATGAGATGAAGGGGAGGGGGGAAAAAAAGAAAATTCGGCCAGGCATATCATCCAAAATAATCGGCATCATATATCCCCCATCGGCTGCCTTAATTTCAAAATATCAGCATTGGCGTCTCCTAGAGAAAAATTCCACATCGGCTGACCTTTACTTTATACTTAACATTTTGATAATTTGAGAACATTTCAGTGATTTAAACTGAATGAACTGAGGCATTATTTTGATTGATCTATAGAGCTACAAAGTCAGCTAAAATTTCCATCCTTTGCACCCAACATGTTTGAAATCTGTGGAAGAGTACTTTATAAGGGTTACAAGATTATTGTATAACCCCGTTATGCTTGTGGCTCATTGTAACCCCAGAGTTATTTATATGCTTTAATGGGATGTGCTGAATTGGACCTCTGCTGTTTAAACAGTGCAGTTACATCAAATGCGTAGTTAGTTGAATACTTTCATACCCAGTGTGCGTTGCATATTTTTACGATGCACATTACACCCCTACAATTGACCTTTTAAAAAATACACAGTAATCGATTACTTCATCACAGACAGATCAAAAGGCTGAAAAGTGAGTATTTCCTTTAACAGTACTGGTGGTCAGAGTAATATCAACTGTGCAGCTAGGAACTGCTTGCTGGCAGTGGCGGTTGTGAAGGTGGATCTTAAGTGATTCCACTGTGATGCATAAATACATTTCCAACATAATCCCAGACAAGCTGTCGAATAGCCACAAGGCCACAGATCAAAAAGCATATTTAATCCATTTCTATTCATCATATTCCCTTAGTGTTATTTGCTCATCTATCTTTTTATTCAGGAGAACAAGGCTGCTTATTTGGTCAATTTATTATTATTATTTTTTTTTATATATAAGCACCCTCTCCTGTTCCAAATTTGTAAGAATGTGGCATGTTCCAGCAATGTAACATAACTGAAGTAAACAGAACTTGATGTTCTAACAATGTAATATTTAGAGGTGATTAAATTATATTGCACAAGCAAACATCTCATTCCCTGTTTAATTCCCCTGTATGGAAATGTGATGCATTTCATTATAAAGCTCTGAAATCGATTTGATTGTATGAGTAGTCATAATTGCATTTACTTATATTAAAAAAGTCTGTTTTGTTAGTTTTTTCTTCCCTCTAAATACATTTCGCAGCTTCTCCAATTATCCCTAAAACACCAAACACCATTATCACTCTAAAGCGCATGCGTGCGCACGGGGGTTTCTTTCAAATTGGTGGAAATGATGTACGTTTTTACTACTTTTATATAATATATATATCTCCATCCTTGAGCGAGAGCGGAGCCTGCGCCTACTTAAATGCTGAGCTCAGCTGGATTTCGGAGCTCAACTGTGCTCCTCTGTGATCCTGCTGCATGTGAGCTTAATTACAGCCAAACTAAAAAAGTCCCATGTTTTTAAAAATAAAAAGTTTCTTTCCACTCAAGGTTTTTCTGGGACACAAAAAACATTGTGCAAGCTTGTTGTCAGCGAGGGGGCATGTGCTCAGTCTTGCTGAATGAGCTTGAAAATTGGATATGAATGCTCATAGTGATGCTCTGATTCACTCTACAGTTTGTGTTTTTGTTTTGGTTACGACTCTAAACAATATACAGGTGGCTCAAGCACATCGCTGAATGGTGAAGCTAAGAGGGAAAAGCTTGCGCCGTGTCCAGATTGCAAGACAATCCGGGTTTAATTAGAATATTTTTTTAACTGAGGATTAGAAGTAATTTAGACTTGTCACATTTGTTTAGTGACACTCATATATTTACCTCAGGTGCTTTCCATTTCTTCTGATCATCCTTGAGATGGTTCTACACCTTCATTTGAGTCCAGCTGTGTTTGAATGTACTGATTGGACTTGATTAGGAAAGCCACACACCTGTCTATATAAGACCTTCCAGATCACAATGCATGTCAGAGCAAATGAGAATCATGAGGTCAAAGGAACTGCCTGAAGAGCTCAGAGACAGAATTGTGGCAAGGCACAGATCTGGCCAAGGTTACAAAAAGATTTCTGCTGCACTTAAGGTTCCTAAGAGCACAGTGGCCTTCATAATCCTCAAATGGAAGACGTTTGGGACGACCAGAACCATTCCTAGAGCTGGCCGTCCGGCCAAACTGAGCTATCGGGGGAGAAGAGCCTTGGTGAGAGAGGTAAAGAAGAACCCAAAGATCACTGTGGCTGAGCTCCAGAGATGCAGTCAGGAGATGGGAGAAAGTTGTAGAAAGTCAACCATCACTGCAGCCCTCCACCAGTCGGGGCTTTATGGCAGAGTGGCCCGACGGAAGCCTCTCCTCAGTGTAAGACACCTGAAAGCCCGCATGGAGTTTGCTAAAAAACACCTGAAGGACTCCAAGATGGTGAGAAATAAGATTCTCTGGTCTGATGAGACCAAAATAGAACTTTTTGGCCTTAATTCTAAGCGGTATGTGTGGAGAAAACCAGGCACTGCTCATCACCTGTCCAATACAGTCCCAACAGTGAAGCATGGTGGTGGCAGCATCAAGCTGTGGGGGTGTTTTTCAGCTGCAGGGACAGGACGACTGGTTGCAATTGAGGGAAAGATGAATGCGGCTAAGTACAGGGATATCCTGGACAAAAACCTTCTCCAGAGTGCTCTGGACCTCAGACTGGGCCGAAGGTTTACCTTCCAACAAGACAATGACCCTAAGCACACAGCTAAAATAACGAAGGAGTGGCTTCACAACAACTCCGTGACTGTTCTTGAATGGCCCAGCCAGAGCCCTGACTTAAACCCAATTGAGCATCTCTGGAGAGACCTAAAAATGTCTGTCCACCAACGTTTACCATCCAACCTGACAGAACTGGAGAGGATCTGCAAGGAGGAATGGCAGAGGATCCCCAAATCCAGGTGTGAATGACTTGTTGCATCTTTCCCAAAAAGACTCCTGGCTGTATTAGATCAAAAGGCGGCTTCTACTAAATACTGAGCAAAGGGTCTGAATACTTAGGACCATGTGATATTTCAGTTTTTCTTTTTTAATAAATCTGCAACAATGTCAACAATTCTGTGTTTTTCTGTCAGTATGGGGTGCTATGTGTACATTCATGAGGAAGAAGAATGAACCTAAATGATTTTAGCAAATGGCTGCAATATAACAGAGTGAAAAATTTAAGGGGGTCTGAATACTTTCCGTACCCACTGTATATCTCATATATACAGTACAGACCAAAAGTTTGGACACACCTTCTCATTCAAAGAGTTTTCTTTATTTTCATGACTATGAAAATTGTAGATTCACACTGAAGGCATCAAAACTATGAATTAACACATGTGGAATTATATATGGAATTATATACATAACAAAAAAGAAGCCCCCACCCAAAGAAAACAAATATTATTAGCTTTGTGTTGCCTCACTTCACCAGTGTCATGCATTAAATGCAAATTTACAGAAGAGAAAACGCCCAATTTCAGGGTACAGATGTTTATGCCATTCCCTAAAATGTTGTGTTCAAATGGAACGGAGACCGAATTTAACTGCCACTGGAAAACAGAATAAAGAGCATTCGACCACAAAAGCAATTTTTTTTTTTTTGCAACTCCCCAAACATGGCCTGGCTGCGGTCACGCTTGTCTTTCAGAGTAGACTGAATGGCAGACCAGTAATTCAGAGACTCTTCAAATCATGTCCAAAATAGCCCAGACAAATTATGCTTTGTGCTCGGGTGTTGTTTTTTCTTTATTCCTTTTTTTCCTGAAGTTTAACGGCGTTTTAACAGAATCTCAGGCCTTTCGCGATTAAGCTACGTTTTTTCTCATGCATAAGAATATTACTTTGTTTGTCAACACCAAATGATTTCATGATTGTATGGACAGAGTGTAGTGTTTCTACGCTCAGGCTAGCTGCAGAAACAGATTGTTGCTAAGCCTGCTTTTTAGAGGAGCCGTCAGTGCGAGTCCTCAGGCGGGGTTGGACAGGAAAGGAATGCTTGTGTTGGACGGCGGCCCACAGCTGCAGCTCTCGAAGCACTGTTCTCTCACATTTCCCCCTCCTGTAAGGTAGAACACTCTGCTTCTGCTTACATCCTGCATACCTCTGTAATGAAAGCCGGGTAATTGCTGACTGCTGAATGTCCGGAGGATTATAGCGAGTAAAAAAATCCACTTGACCTAATTGAGGTCAATTTTATTGTAGCTGTTAGCAATGACAAGGAGAACCGGCATTATTTTTGTGCTCTTGCATGATGGCGAGCTGATTTTCAGTTGATAGTTTGTCACCGCCACACAACAGCGATTCCCCTGGGCTAATGCAATCCATCGTTCATTCTCAAACCCAGAGCAGGTTCACGAGGAGGTCAGCAATTAAACGCGATGCCGCCTGTCAGGCTTGTGACGCGGCCTGCACATTGATTCGTTTTACTTTGTTCAGCCAAGCTGAAAATATCACCTAATATGCCGGAGAGGCTCAGCCCAAGGCTGGGGGATCACATGATCATCTGCGCTACCTTTTGAAATTGAAATGCTAAGGAGCTCTGTGAAAGCCTGCCGCTGCTCCGAGCCGAGACTAGCTACACGAGGCAGAGCATACAAAACAGGCCCTGTCGCGAGAGAGAGAGAGAGAGAGAGCGCGAGAGAGACACCAAGGGGGAATGACAAGGACGGAGAGAAAATGAGAACGAGAACAGGAATGGAAATTAAAGTCACGGCCGTAATGATTTTCTGTTACACTTCACTGTGTTCCATCTCGTGCCAGGAAGAAACGTGTGATTGGATTTGCGTTAAGAAACCACTCTGCGTGATTAGGCTTCTGCCCACACTGAATGTAAAAGAGCTTGTAAGCAGGCCGGGTTTTTAATATTCTCAAACTTGGACTCTGCTACTATGATGACTGCCATTCTGAGATTTGACAAGTTGTGCATTAATTCAGGTTGTGTTCATATCTTTAGTGATAAACAGCTTTATACACCAACATTTATTTGTACAGTGCATGAGAAATCCCATATTTACTTTCAAGTTATACAAATAAATTTAAAGATATTAACAATGTGATATAATACAGAAAAAAAAAACAATGAATTGCCCTTAGCCAAAGATCATTTAGCCAGTATACAAGGACTGTATGTGCTTTTTGAGCATCACATTTCACAATTTTTCACAATTTGTGCTTCACTCTGCTGGAAAGATGTTCCACTAGATTTTGAGCTTGTGGACATTTGTGTTTATCAGCCACAAGGGTGTTGGTAAAGTCAGGCACTGATGTAGGTGAGGTGAGGAGGTCTGAGGTGCAGTCAGTGTTCACATTCCTCCCAAAGGTGTTCAGTAGGGTTGAGGTCAAAGCTCTTTATAAGCCAGGCCACTTAAGATCTTCTCCAAACCATGTAAACCATATCTTCATAGAGCTCGCTTTGTGCACAGGGGCATTGCCATGCTGGAACAGTTTTGTGTTTCAAAGTTCAAGCGAACGCAACATTAAATTCTACTGCGTCCAAAGACAGCGTATACATTTGTGTGCCTCCAGCATTGTGGTAACAGTTTAAAGAAAAACCACATACGGCAATAAAAGTCAGGTGTTTCAATACTTTTTTGTTTGTACAGTGTAGATCCCGAGGCGAAGCTTTGTGCACCTGAGTCGCACTACTTTAAAATCTCGAACCCACCTAACCATAATTAACCAAATCTTGTGGGTGGGGAAAAAACAGATTGTACCTAATGGGCCTCAAATAAATAAAAAAAACTGCCTGGAAGAAAGTGTGCAGGCTGTTTTGTGTGTGTATTTATTGTTTCAGCATGAATGTGTAATTATGAATCTCTTCCTTATCCTTAACCTATTTGTTTCTCTTCAACGCAGGTCCGCTGGATGATGTACTGGATCGTGTTCGCGCTGTACACTGTAGCGGAAACCATCACAGACCTCAGCGTAGCATGGTAAGACTGACCGCGCACTAATCACACCTATTAACCTCTCTTGCCTCGAACGCTTCATTTGGCTGATTGCATGTGATTGGTGTCAAACCAAACAAACAAGTCTTTGGATTCGGGGATTTGGTGGTGTGCGCCCTGGCTCAAGGCATGCAGGAAGGCAATCTCGGCCTTTAATGAAATTAAGTT
This sequence comes from Silurus aristotelis, assembly GCF_946808225.1. Lineage (NCBI taxonomy): Eukaryota > Metazoa > Chordata > Actinopteri > Siluriformes > Siluridae > Silurus > Silurus aristotelis. The sequence goes on from NC_139585.1 coordinate 23,051,790, forward strand.
GCTTTTTTTAATTTGGGATGTGTGAAATCAGTCTGTTGGAATACGCACTTTAATGCGTGTAATTATTTCGTCTGATTAACAGGATGCAATTTTGTGTGTCTGTATGTCTGTGTATGAAGGTTTCCCCTCTATTATGAAATCAAGATTGCCTGTGTGATCTGGCTCGTGTCTCCCTACACCAGAGGAGCGAGTGTAATCTACAGAAAGATCCTACATCCTCTTCTAACTTCCAAAGAAAGAGTAATTGCGCTTTTAATTCACCCTAATTGCTTACACTGATGGCTTATATCCATTGTATTAGTGTTATCATTTCATATTAGGGTATATTAACGTTATTAGAACTTGGTATCAGTGTGGCTTTCTTTTTTGACATTTTACTTTGAGTTGTCAGTACCTGCGTAGCACGGTGTAGTGTTTTGCACGCTGTACTCTACACAGCATGTATGCAATTAAGTTTTAGCGGTTGCTTCCTGTTGGTGTCAATTAAGGACCATAATTTGACAGTGTTTGCAAATGTAGCTCTGCATCATACTTCTCTAATTACAAATTGTAAGTTTGTCCTTATGCTAATTCACTATATGGACAAAAGGATCGAGACCTGTCTTTTTATTCCTAGCCATATGTGATTCTTTCTCAAACTGTTATACCAAATTTGAAGGCACACAATAGTATAGAATGCCATTGGATGCAGTAACACTACATTTTCCCCCTCACTTAAACTCGGAGACCCAAACGTTTCAGCGTGTACACAAAGCCAACTCCATGAAGATTTGCTTTACATGGGTTAAAGTGGAAGATCTTGATTCCACTACAGAGCTCTGACCTGGTTCCCAATTTGGCCGCTTAAGACTTACGCATCGGTTTGTACTGATGGGTGAACCTCAACCTTGTTCAACACTCTAAAATCTAGTGGAACATTTTCCCAGAAGAGTGGAGGTTATAATAACAGCAACTGGAAACTAAATGTGGAATGGGATGTTCGAAAAAGCACGTACATGTAGTAGCGGCATATTAAATCAGGTTTTAGGACAGTCAGGTTTTCAGCTCACCAAAGATTCATGTCCCAGTTTTCTCTGCTATCTTGTTCTGAATCTACCTGCATGAACCTCTAACCTTTATTTTGTTGTGCTTCAAGGAAATCGATGACTACATTGTTCAGGCTAAAGAGCGCAGCTATGAAACAATGCTTCACTTCGGCAAGCAGGGCTTAAGTATAGCAGCTACTGCAGCTGTCTCTGCAGCTGTCAAGGCAAGTGACGAACTGCATGACCGTGTGCGCGCGTGTGTGTGCGCGTGTGTGTGCGCGCGTGTGTGCGCGCTATAGCTCTTGTTCACCTAGTGTGTTTGTGTAAATGTATCTGGTGATTCTATGGCCATTATTTATGTATATACAGTTTCTCTTTAATATAGAATTTTAGACAGTCAATTATTCCCTTCATATTTATTTCCTTAACTTTTTAGCGCCCTCATTGCAACATAAATCGTAAAGTTTCGTATTTATATATATATATATATATAAAATACACAGGGCCCCAAAATGTAATACAAACAGAATAACCCTGGTAAGCGGACACCAGCCCAAAAATGCTATTTTATGTGTACTGTATTAACATTTTACTTCATTTTATAATCAATAAATTTTATTTTTTCAATATAAAAACAAGTTCCTATAAGTTTTTTGGTCTATCGTGCTATTCGTGAAAATCCCCAAATCGGCATTTATATTATTACAGAAGAGGGAGAAGGGTACTTTTCAAAAGGGGGAAAAAAGGGATAATTCTAAACATTATATTGTTCTCTTCTGATTCAACCTTATTTCACACCTTGTTTATCTTCTCCATTCTGGACCCTAACCCTGGTTTCAATCTTTTTCTCTCTCTCTCTACCTTTTACTGACACACTGTCCTATAGGAACTCTGCCTTCCTGCTATCTCCAGTGGAGGTAATGGTATCCAGTCTACAGCATGGGGGAAAAGGAAATCCTTTATTTCCTTTTTCTTTATAAACTGTTCAAACAGATTCACACATACAGTGTAAACCACTAACGATCTCTCCATCATGGCACACTCTACATCAGCTCATTCATGCGCTCTCACATAATTGCACTAGCAACGGCTCTCCATCACCGTAGCCCATTTAGACGTTTAAAACATTCGTCCACACGCATGCTTGTTAACGTGGTGCTCTTGTAATCGTAATGCAATCATGTCCTGGTCAACAAAGGTCAGCGTGTGATGCTTAATGTTATGTTTGCTCTCTTTAGGGTCAGGGAGCCATCACGGAGAAGCTGAGAAGTTTCAGCATGGCTGACCTCACTCAGATCCCGCAGGATGAAGGGGATGGGGGACAGTTCTCCTCCTACTCCAGTTCCAATCCAGCCAGGAGAGCAATAGTCTCCACTCAGCACGACAGAGTCGGTACGGTAATCTCGGCTTACTGTAAATGGTAATGATTAACATGCTGTTCTCTAATTACTGAATTGAAGTAGCGGGTATTTTTTTTAGCCCATTCATTTTGGTCCCCACACTCGTCTGCCTGGCGGGTTCATTAGTGCCACCTCTGTAGGTGTTAAATATGAAGTGTGTCTTGCTTAACCAAGTCCTAAGCTTGTCTGGCGTTACAGAGTACGATCTCTGCGGAATGTAAACGCCGACAGAGCCTCTCAAAGAGGGTATTTTGACCACATCCAACAAAGCTCATTGTTATCCGCTCCCAGCTCTTTGCAGCAAATAGAAAGGATTCCGCATTCATCTCGAGCGGTAGAGGATAATAAAGCAAAGGCGGCGCTTTCGGAGCAAGAAAGCTTGGCGGTTTGTGCGAATTTATAGCGGTGGAAGGGGGTAGGGAAGGGGGGGGTATTTGTAAGCCGTCATCTGAGCAGAATACCTAATGCACTCTATCTCGGTATGCTAATGCGCTAGTCACATTTGAAATTCCGCCAGCATCCAGGTCATTTTCTTCTCATCTGCGACGGAGCCACAATAAAGCGAGTCACTGCAAAATGTCACCGCCAGAAAGAGAGACGGCCAAGGTTGTGTGCTGATTAAGCGAGCCGCTAATTGTAGGATTCTTTTTTTTTTTTTTTTTTTTCCCCTCATTCAAAAAGATGACCGAGAAGATAAAAGCGGCTGTGTCATTCAGTCAGCGCTCATTAAAAGCCCCGTTTTTGGTGTTTGTAAAGGAATGGGGTCAGCTGAGGGAACACCGTCAAAGTGGCAAGTGGCTCTCTTTGTTCTTTGCTTCAAGCGCTCGTCCTCTTCCCTCCTCCCTTTTCCTTCAATCAGTCACATTCCTCAGTCATATGAGGCCTGAGGTGTTTGTGACCATTCAGACCTGAAGACTAGCACGTCTAATCGGATTAAAGGCCAGAAAATGGAGCACTGCAGAATATAATGGCGTTTTAAATGGTGAGTTACGTATTCGCTTTCATCCACGACACGTTATCTCTTGGCGTGCATCGTCAGCAGATGCTTTTATAATCTGAAGTATTCTTATAACCTCAGTAATTACAGACCTCATGACCAGGCTGTGTATTGCTCAATTATTATTATAAACAATAATAATAATAATAATAATAATAATAAATTGCTATGCAGAATGGTCTCTGCCATAGTCAGAGAAAGTTGTTCTGGTTCACTAATGGAAAACATTTGTTGAGGTCTGCAGTCGAACAAAGGAAGCTCAGAGGTGAGACTCAGGCAGTTGCTGCATCTCTTCTGCCCCCATGTGGTCAAATGTGATGCACAAAAACAGTAAGTTCACTGCCTGCTTGATGGTCTTGCTGTTGGATTTTGAAGGGATGTGTCACAGGCTGTATTGTGGCGAGGTCGCTTGACTGACATGTGCAGCACACTGGCACAGGCTGGTGCTCCAAAGTCTTCAATGCATTCAGGGAGAAAGCTGTGCCAGGACCAGCCTGGGAATTGGACAAAGGATCTCTCATTGTCTCTGGGCCTCTAGGTTCTATATCTGTCCTGTATGCTAATCTGCATATGTATTTCTTCTCTCAGATTACTACGAGGACGCTGAGGAGGACCACCGAGGTGATGACGATAGCGAGACGGTGTTCTCTGAAGACGAAGCCGTAAGTCAGCGCGGCCTCAGGAGATCTCAAAGCACCAAAGTGACGCGCACCAAACTTCGGAAAGACGTGCGTATGCTAAAAATGTTTATTCAAAAGAAATTCACTTGTCCTGCCTTATTCAGAGCCTTAATAGATACAAATATATATATCTTTGTTTTAAAGTGGTGCAGGTGAGATAGAGATAAGAAAGATATAGTGCAGAGAAATCAATTTTCACTTCAATTTTATGTTAAATATGTTTTTTAATCTGAATATGTAATTTTTTATTTTTTTTAAAGAAAGATGAAAATGTATAGCTTTGCCTGCTTTTATGTTTGAATCCTTTTTTTCTTGCAAAAAAAAAAAAAGAATGCAACAGAAAAACAACAGCTGTTGCGCTGTACACAGTCCAGGCCATAAGTATTTGGACAGCAGTGCAATTTTTGTCCATTTGCCTTTTACACCACCACCAGCATTTCTCAGACTTACAAGGTAATTATAGGTATCATGTCAAGTACGCTTTGATTGCGTACTGGGTTTTTTTTGTAGACAATGTAGTGATTATTTTAATACTTTGTTGCAAATCCTTTACAATCAATGACTGTCTGAAGGCTGGTTTCTTGAGATTCTTTGTCTGGCCTTTTCTGCAGCCAGACAGATATTGTTGCAGCTATTGTTTCTCTTTTTTTGCTTTCAGTTTTGTCTCCATAAAATAAAAAGCTTGCTTAAATGGCTTGAGGCTTGGTGACTCACTCACTCACGCCATTAAATAATACATTTTATCTCATTGCATTAAGAAGCTCCAGTATTGCATTTGCTGTATGGTATGGGTCATTATCTGTTTGTATTTTGAGGCGACTTTCTTATCAGCAGTAAACAGTTTGTACTCAAAGTTGATGTGTTAGAAGCAGGAAAAATGGGCAAGACTAATGTCATTGTTAGACGACTGGGTCAGAGCATCTCCAAAGCTGCAGCTCTTGTGGGATGTTCACACTGTGCAGTGTTCAATATCTATCAAAGTGGTTCAAGGAAGGAACAGTGGTGTACCATTGATGGGGTTAAATGTTCGTCAAAGGCTCGTTAATGAACATTGATGCACGTGAGGAGCGAAGGTTGGCCCGTGTGATTCGATTCAACAGACCAGAACTTTAGCTCAAATTGCTGAAGAAGTTAATGGTGTTAATGCTTGAAGGGTCAGGACTGTTTTGGCAGCAAAAGGTGGACCAACACAATACAGTAAAACCCTATTGTATGAGTAAACGAAGATACGAGCGACCTTGCTCGCAAAATTGTACCCTATTTTGCGAGCAAATTTCGAAGGCACGAGCAAACCCACGCTGCCGGTTCCCCACTTCCGGCCGAAGGAAGCACCAGTCGTTTAGTTGATGACGTATCACTCGGTCGCTCTCGTTGTTCAGTGCAGCAAAAACATAACTTTTTTTTAGTGTTATATTTTTATTTCACTAGAAATCTTGCAAAATGTCTGGGGAAAAAGAAAGTAAAAAGAATTACCATTGAAACCAAGAAGGAAAAAGTGGAAAAGTACGAGCGTGGTGTGCGTCTCACACTCGCAGTCAACCACTACCACATGCCGTACGGTAATTTGCGGTGTATTTGTTTGTTAAAATAGGCTACAAATTTTCAAGAACGAATTATGCTCGTTCAACGGTGTTTTACTGTATTAGGCAGGTGGTCATAGTTATTCCTGATCATTGTATAGTGGAACATTTTATCAGTTGATGTTTTACCACCACGCTGGTGTGAATCGCTTTTATTCCACATGGAATGAACACCCTATAAAAACATTATTACCGTTTTCGTTGATTCTATTGTGAATGGCAAGTATCACGTCATAATGTAGAAGTGCTTCCCAGAATCCACAGAAAGGAGGTGCTGTTTTTAATTTAGATAAAAGTATAAAAGTAGAAATTTGCAATTAGAGTAAAAGTAACCAGAATTTCAAGAAACTGTTATTGATTGCAGTAATGTCCTGGTGTGAAGATCTTCAGCGCAGGAAAAATGAGACGATGTAAAGACCATCATTTGTATCTCCGTTTGTGTCGCAGACTCGCTACGGATCTCTGAAAATTAAAGGGAGAAGGAGGCCTGCACTGAACCCCATGACGTATACCAACCCTGACCAGTGACTACTGACTCTGAAGAACTTTATCTACTGAAGCCTTGAGTGTTAATATTCTCCTCTCTTAGTGGCTGTGGGTTTCTTTCATCATCCAGTAGGGTTGTTTTTTTGTTTTTGTTTTTTATGCAGCACAAACACTATTTATTTCTGAACTCCACAGTTAACCAAACGACATGAGCTTTTACGGTCGCCAGAATGTTATAAGAGAAAGAACAGAAGTGTAGTGAGAGATTGTGTGCGTGATGTAGACATTATTGTATGGTGTGGCCTGTCCTGAATTTGATATTCAGTTCGGCTTTCTTTTTAGTATTTTAAATTGTTTTTACTCTTTTCCAAAGTGTTAAAAATGGGTATATACCTTTTTGGAGGTGGGTTTTTTTTGTTTATTTTTATGTATACTTCATAGCATGTGTGTTGTTGTGGTTGTTTTTCAATGCTGCCTTTTATTTGTGAGTTTTGTTCAATTTTTTTTTTCCAAATGCTGATGGCTAAAATCATGGTGATGCCAAAACACTTGAATGCGACCAGACCAAAAGTGTCCGTTATCATTAATGGGAAAGAAATTTTTAAAGACAATGAAAAGATGTAAAAGAAATTATGATGAATATTGCTGTTTATGTAAAAAAAACCAACAACAAAAAAACATTTTTGCACATTTTATTACTTTTCTGTCATTTCAGTGCAGAATGTATTTTTAAACTGGGGAAAGGACCACATGCTGTACCAATGTGATATAATCCACTACATCTGGTGGAGGTGAAATCCTAGTTTAAGGTGTATATGTGCTCAACCAAATGTTCCATTTGAAATCTAATGTCACAGCGTGACTGAATAAACTTTGCGATTGATCACTGACTCCAAAACACTTCATTGCCCTGCATCTGTAAAGGCCAAAAGCGTGTAATCTCACCGCAGTCCTGGAGCAGATGTCATGCTGTTTTTGTGTGCAGTGGAGAGGCTCATGATGTGATTAGTATTAATGGTGGGATTTAACAGAATCCAGGCATTAGATCAGCACTAGCTCTGAGCTTCTGAGGCAGACTGACAGGAAGATCTGTCTGCAGGGCCTCTGGGCTTCCCACCGGTCTACACACGGCTGCTGCAGCCTGATGAGGATTAATAACTTGCCCATCTGTGATCTCTGTATTCTCCTTACCATCTCAGCTCACCGAACCATCCCCTTTGAGCAGGTAAATATCATCGGATCACTTGTTACTCTGGGTCTTTAGATGTTTTTAAAACAAAAATACACCTGAAAATGAATATTTTGTTATAAAAACTGTATAATAGTCTATTGAAAGTATCTGTACATGTATTGGATAGTCACAATTTGTACACCTTTCTGGCAAAAAGCTTCAGAATCTTCATTGGTAATTGTGGTGAGTGGGTTCTTGAACGTAATCATGCAATTCTATTTTCTGATCAAATCTAAAGTAAAAAGTGTTTATTTAAGGGTTTTGTTGCTGGTGTTTTTTGAGAACATTTTGGTGGTTCGTTGTAACGTCAGTCAAACAGCTTAGTTCTGTTTGATTAGAGAATTCTTGTGCATATTTATTGACAAATGTTTGATTCAACTAGTGAAAGCAAGAGCTAAGCCAACTTATTTTTTAAATAATATACATTTCTGAGATTTAGAGCGTGACTCTTAGCTGCTCGAACCAGGCCAGCCATTCTCCTATTAGTTCTTTATTTCTGTGCCATGAATTTCTACTCTAAAAGTGTGCGTGTGCGCATTAAACAGCGTCCTGAATTTGGCCAGTTAATTCTCTCCTCTGTGTAATTCTGCTCATTATGAGCCGTGTCCCCCTGCATGATCTTTTGTCATCTCTCTCTCTCTCTCTCTCTCTCTGTGTGTGTGTGTGTGTGTGTGTGTGTGTGTGTGCGCCATGAGATCAGTTTAAAAAGCACAACACAAAAAAAATCAAATGTCATTAAATACATTTCTACCTCATTTTGATTTATTTAATTTTTTAATTTTTTAATGTAAATCTGAAGCTCTTCCCCTGTATTTATATGATCTTATGCATTGAGCTGCTGTCACCTGACTAAATGCAACGATAAAGGTGTTCCTCATCAAGTGGCCTGTGAATCTATAAACGCATAACATATATGGAAAGACAAAATAAGACTGAATTCTGAAAGCTGTTTTTTTTCCCCCTCAAAACCACATTTATGCACAATTTGGACAACTGTATGTAATAATCTAGCCTCGCTTTATTTTGAGTGACCTAAAATGTTCTCTACTGCATCTGTGCTATGGCTGACCACTAGAGGGCAGGATCTACCTGTTTCAGACCCTGTATTTTAGTGTTCTTGGAGTAAACCAGCCTAAACGTTAGTGTCCATTCTAATTTAACGTGTTAACGTCAACTCAGGACGTGTCTGTCGATATATGACCAGATTTTACAAGAACGTATACTTAGATCATTGGGCATCACATTTGCACCATGGAGCGGTTGGGTATGGACAAAAGGTTTGTGGACACCTGACCATCAGAACCGTGCATGATTTTTAAATATCTTAAATCTGTAATAAAAACGTCCACTTTTCTCAGATGATGTTCCACTAGAACGTGGTGGTGTGTTTCTGGAGATTTGTGCTCAATGAGTTACATTAGCGTTAGTAAGATGAGGTGCTGATGCCCGATGTGGAGGTCTGGCACCGTGGTGTTCTACTTGATCCTTACAGTGTTGAGTGGGACAGTTGAGATCTTTAGCACCAGCTTTGAAGAACCTTGTCTCTACAGACTTTTTGTTTTGTGCACATGGGCATTGTATGATGAAAACGCTACAGTATACAAGGAACTATAGAAAACTTTAAGCTTCCTACTTTTTCAACACTTTAAAGAAGAACCAATCCACTAGGTGGTGCTACAACAGCGCTTATTATTCCCTTGGTACAAAGACACTCAAGAACAAATCTCTATAGCCTGTGCTGTGTGCATTACAGTGTATTAACCATTAGTCATTCGGCCTAGGACAGATCCTTAAAGAATAGTTAGCCTGATCTTAAACTCAGGCCAGATTTAATTCCTTCACAATAAACCGCAATGTTGCTTTTTCACATAGCACATCCTTTAAGTAGTTCATGTAGGCTATGAACACACACTTTATCCATTAGGACTGTGACTGTGCTTTTGACTAAATTATAAGGTCATTGGTCTCCTGTGCAATCATAGAGTATAGAGATGTGGAGCAGGGTTGATGTGAAGAGTAAAGACCTAGGCATCTCCGCAATGCTAACACTACACTTAAAGGCCTCAACCAGTTGCTGAGGAGTTATATTCGTAGTTTTGATTGTCCCACCATCAATTATAGCACCACACTTGAGAAATGCATCATGCCTTGCTGTAGTGGGCAGCACGAGTTTCTTGCTGTTGTAAATTTGTACCTCTGTGTGTATAATTTGGTTGTATTTCCTTATGTAAACCATTTATTTCCAATTTACTTTAATGTATATTACTATTCACCGACACCAGATTACGCTTGACGCAATCCTACGTGGGCGGTAAATCCGACTGCGTTCTGATGCAATTCGGATAAAATGGTGATGAACCCGTGCGCCGTGCATACAAACCCCAGGAACCAAAACAACACTTCATAATAAACGGGTTCAAGAAAAGGTCAGTCACACACTTAACACGCACAGCATCGTCAACTGCTGCTCACGCAATGTTTCCTCAATTATCTAAATTATATGGTAGTTGTCCCCTTTTTCTGCTCTACACCCCCTTTTGGTAGTCCCCCTGACCCCTCAAAGACCGCTCAGGTGGGTGGGAGTGTGGTGTGTTGGGGGAAGGGGGCTACAAGGGGTGGAGCGATGTCGATGCTGACCCAAGGCTGAACTTTGCAGAGACTTCCTGTTGCTCCATTAGTGTGTGTGTGTGTGTGTGTGTGTGTGTGTGTGTGTGTGTGTGTGTGTGTGTTGCTTTAGAAAGGTGCAGATGGTGACATCCCTCCTTTCTTTTTCTCATTAGTCCACAGCACACGATCGGTATCACCCTGTTATCTAGCCACTTCAGTGCAGCGGGGTCAGTCTCCAGCAATCACAGTGTGTTTCCCATAAACCACTTTATTACCCCTTACATTAGTGTAATAGAGTTAGCGGAAGTGAACATACTGTTAAACGTTTCAAATGGGGGAATTAAAACAAATAAATAAATAAAAAAGTGGAGATTCCCAGAACATAGGCCAGGATGCCCTACTGAGGAAGTGGACGAAAGGCTGTAATTGAACATGTGCTGAGACAGGCCACACGAAGCAGTTAGCAAGGGCTAAGCAAACAGAGCTGGCCTTCAAAGCAAGCGGATACGTCATAAATCGAGGCTGGCGACAGCAGACGGAGCACCTCCTCGGCTTCTGTAAAACGCTGCTCCTCCCAGGCTTCTTCTCGGACGAGCAACAAACAAATAACTCAGCAGGCCCTGGTACAGGTGTAGGAGACTAGCGAAGCCTCCTCGTTTCATCCCTGTTCTCCCTTTTCCTTGGCGTCCAGATGTTTACCCGACGTTTCTTGGTTTTGCCAAGTCCGAACAAGATGCTGAGACTGACAGCTAGCGAGCGTGTGTGAGGTGTACTAGGCAAAGTGTGAGAATTTGGATGTTTTTTATTTATTTTTTTAATCCCGTCTCTGAACCGGCAAGAGCCTTGTGCTTTTGTTGCTTAACAGGAGCAATCCACATCCAGCCAAATGGAGGCATTTTACCCGAACGCTCTCGCACACACGTGTACACACAGCTGTTGTTCGCAAGCCTCGGCCTGATGGCCGCCAATAAACAAGAAAAGTTCGCATTCCCAAAGGCGGCGAGGTCAGGACCTCAAAATAAAACGGACAAATCTGACTGTGGAATCAGCGCGTGCCGCTGGGCCAGGGCAGGAGGGGGGTAAGGGTAAGTGGAGGGCAGAAGAGAGAAAAGAGGGAGAGAGGTTGCTTGTGTGTTATTGAGAGGTTTCCTGTGGTTGTCCCTTTGCCGACCTTATCTACTCAGAAGCAGAGGTGTGTGTGTGTGTGGGGCGTGCACTATCCCCCTTATACTGTTTTCTCGCATTTGTACGCTCGAGTACAGTATATGCTAGCAGCAGAGTAGGGTAACTGGAGAGGCTGGAAGGAGGTCAGTACTGTGTTTTGTGTGTGTGAGTGTGAGCCTGCTTTAGGTATGTGGGCAGCGATGTAATGGCCGGGGTAACGCAAACATGTCAAAGGTGTTTTGTTCACCCTGGCCTGCGGTCCTGATGAACTCCTGCTCACCAGCTTGACCTGATCTTATCAGTCGCTTTCACACTCGACGCAGCTTCTGGTTGTAATTACACCGTGTAATGGAGCATCCTGTCAGCGGACCCCCTCAATGCAAGCACCCTTATCTCTCTGCTCAAACAGCCCATCACCCCCAAACACACTGAGGCCGCATTGGCAGTCACGTTAAAAGTCACTGGGCGGAAAATGGCCTCTGCTGGTCTCTGCAGGTGCTGCAAGGTGCAGCAAAACATTCTGTAAAAGATTGCGCAGAACACTGCGACAGTCTGCTGTATCTCAGGAAAACTTTGGGAGATTAATAACTCAAAATTAGAGGTTCATGGACACTAAGAATGAAAATTTCCTTCATGCTTGGGACCTATATGTGCTAGCAATCCATGTATGGCTGTATACTGAATCCACTTCCTATCAATGGCTAGGATGAAACAAATGCTAAAACCATGTACAACAACCAGGCATTACATTATGACCGGTGAAAGAAATAACACTGATTATCTCTTCATCACGGCACCTGTTAGTAGGTGGGATATAAGGCAGCAAGTGAACATTTTGTCCTCAAAGTTGACGTTTAAAAGCACGAAAAATGGAAAAGCATAAGGATTTAAATGAGTTTGACGAGGGCCAGATTGTGAGGGCTAGAAGACTGGGTCAGAGCATCTCCAAACTTGCAGCTCTTGTTGGCTGGTTCCAGTCTGCAGTGGTCATTATCCATCAAAACTGGTCCAAGAGACAGTGGTGAACTGGCAACAGGGTCATTGGCTCATTGATGCATGTGGGGAGCGAAGGCTGGCCAGTTTGGTCCGATCCAACAGACAAGCTCCTGTAGCTCAAACTGCTGACGAAGTTATTGCTGTTAATGCTCACGACTGTTTTGGCAGCAAAAAGGGGGACACACTATTAGGCAGGTGGTCATAAAGTTATGCCCGGTCAGTGTCTGTTTGGCTGTATGTCAACACGCATTTTCGTTTGAAAACATTTTTCTGCCGTTTTGGCCCGTTCCACATTGAGACTCTTTTTAGTCAAAGGCAACTTTTCTTGACGCAGTATGGACCGTGAAAATGGAGGCTTACGAAAACGACGACACATTTTTACTCATTGCCACAACGTTTCAAAGAGCAGAAAAGACCACGGGTGTAATCATAATGGGCTCTGGACCATGAGAAGAGATTGTGGTTAACTAAAAGTCTGAAGGTCATGTGGTTTTGTTGATTTTAAGATTCTGGAACTTGTGCTATCCTTTTAAATCTGTTTAAAGCTTCAGCAGCAGACCCATGAAGAAAACTTGCTATAGTGGGTCAATGATGCAGGAATAATTTGCAAATGTCCAACAAAGCTGACAAACCCAGATGCCATGCATAAACCAGATTGAAGGAAAGTAGTCAGATCTTTTGGTTTCGATGTCCAGCCTCTAGGGCTCTGTACATAACTGGCATTCTCATTCATCTTGGATGGTTAGTTCACAGGATGAGAAGTTAGCCATTCACACCTGTCTTTATGAATGTTTTTAGTGACCATATCTAAAATAAAAGAAGAATTTGGACAATGTACACTAGAATATGAAAAGGAATCAGCTGTTTAACAAATAGAATTTTAATAACGTCCTCATTCACTACTCCATGCATTTTAAATACTAATTCAATTTTTGTGATCAACAATTTAAGAATGTATAAATATGAGCTATATAGAAAATTGGAGTTTATGAGCTATTATCTGAGATCTATAGTTTTGCTTATCTATTTAGATGTACAGTCGTGGGACTGCAAGCATGCTGCTCCTTTAGCAGCACAGAGTTATTATTTTGCTAGTGGACAAAACCAGGAATTGCAACAAGCCCTAATATAAGCCCATTGGGGCAAGACTTACGCTGCCCTATGTTCGCTCGCGTCATTTTACGTAAACTTGGGCTAGTTTCCGAAAATCCTCAGTGGCTGCCAGTAGGTTTACAGCAAATCATTTGAATTAAATCGAATACATTTCTGTAAACAAAGACAAAGTATAACTTCAGACATGATGTACAGAATCTATTCCAGTAATATGATTGGGAGAAGGAAAGGGGGGGTTTGGGGATGTATAATGTCTAAGAAATTTAAATGTAGGCTTTTTAATGTCATTGTACAGTTAAGATGACAATAATTATTTCAACGCTTAAAATATTGTTGATGCTGCCACATAACTACATAACTTAATTTCAAATAAAAACAAAATATAAACAAAATTCACACCGTGCAATTACAACCTAGAAATGATTAAATTAAGAGGTTTTCAGGCAAAATTCCTACTTGGGTTCCCCCATACCCCCTCAAGAAAAGGTTTTTGGATTCTTGAAAACATTAATACTGCACATAAATACCTCTTTAAAGCAATATATGTGTCTGGCTATGTTATTTTTTACAGGATCCTTCAAACGTCAACTCAAAATAAGATCTCGAAGAAGACTTGGTTGAATAGAAGCCTTGTTGTCCAGGTTTCAAATCCCTATTTTCTGCCCACATGCTAACTTGGGAATGCATGTGGAGATGTCTGAAGGATCTGTTAAATCACTGTTGATGAGGCTGACCAAGATTTGCATAATATCAGCCAGGCTAAAGTTTATCAATACTGATAAGATGCACCACTCAGGATTAATCAGTGGTGGATTGTAACGAAGTACAGTAATCCCACACCACATTGCGGTTCAGCTTTCACGGTCTCACTGCAACATGGGTTTTTACATGGGAACATATTCAATTTAGTTTTGCGGATTTTTCACTGTATCACGGGATTTTGCGCTGCCTTAAAATATCTTCATTTGAAAACTAGAATAGAAAGCAGTACTATTATAACCCCTTGTAAATAAATAATCCCCTCAAACCAGAAAGTCTGAAAGTGTCAACCCTCAGTGACAATTCTCCTACAAAAAAACCCCTAATGACCTGGCATCAGATGGTCCAGTGGGGTTCAAGCACATGACTCATGTCATTATTAAACTCCTGGCACTCAAAGCAGCGAACCAAGCCTCGGTCCTGTTTACTTTTAAACCATTGTACGTATAAGCCGAAGCGGGCCGCTCACTCCAGGTTGGAACATGTCTCTTTATCACCATCACTGGCCATCTCGGCTCCATTCGGTCCTCTCAGCCTTCACCTGCTAATCCCGCTATCAGCTCTTTGTCCACTTGACTCAGCTTACTGTCTCCGAGTCTCCTGATCAATCACGCTACACTTGTATCGTCTCAGCTCTTGCTTACATTCAACTGTGTTGATATTGATGAAATCTAGTACAGATTGTGCCTAATGCACACTTTTGAAATGTATAGTTTGAGAACAACGTGCTTGTTTGTAGAACTTCGAAGCTCTTGTTACTATCTATTTTCTCTATATTCACTCTTTAGAAATTGTGTGGATGGGGGGGTCAACAGCCGTATATGAGTTCATTCTTTTAGAATTCTGGTTGAACTCGGACCTGCAGTGTTCCACTTGGGCAGCAGTAAAACAGACCGTCTCTAGCGCTGACAGATGGAGAAGGATGGCAGTCTCGGCAGCCCACTAAGGTGAACCAGAGGGCAGGTCGGTAAGAAACCCCTGAGCTCCCGAGACGCCACACACACCACCGATGGTAAAACCGGCTTTTCGAACAGTCAGCCTACCTTGCAATTTTTTTTTCCGACGATGAGTCTCTTCATTCTTCTTGTTTAACCTCTCTCTCTCTCTCTCTCTCCCTCATTCTCTCACCCCTATGAAGAAGACAAGACAGTCCTTTGATGGTGACAAAGAAAGATGGCCAATGCTAAACCAAACACTTGGCTATGATTGATCATTTGATGCATGGCCTCAACAAAAGTGAAAATGGATAATGAATGCTTAGCCAAGCACACAGGGGTTGGGAGGTCTCCGAGCTGAGAGAACAAGCTAATGGAGGTTTCAAAAGTAACACAATTCGAGAAAAACACACACACAAATTGGTGTGTATGGGAGGGAAAGTGGGGTATGGAAGCGTGGAATGATGATGATCCATCATAGCGTGCACTTTGTGTTCACTCAGAGACGATGTGTAGGTATAATTTGTTCAATATATACATTTTGATAAACTGTGACCCTCAAATATTGGTAAAAGTAAAAATATTTATCTTTAGTCCTCGTTCTGAGATAAAGAAGGTTTTTTTTTTGGAATATACGTGTTTTTTGTACAGCAGACGTTTGGATCAATAGCTCTGAGGCATAAACAGGTATGACATGTATTATGGCTAAAGAAGGACTTGCTCCTCCTGCAAATCATTGCCCATAAAGTGAGTATATCAAAGTGCGTTTATGGAGGGAAGACTTGTCTTTGATCGTGCCACCTTTACGGTTCCCGAAGGGCCTAAAGATCTGAGGCAGCCATCTCCACACAGAGCCTCATTACAACCCGAGTGTGTGTCAGGCCGCCCCTCGCGCCGGCTCGTGTAAAATGCAAACGAGCCTGGTGACAGAGACGAAGGGAAGGGCAGCAGTTCAAAGCGCCTCAGGTGCCATCCTGCCTCATTGTCTCTGCCTTTTTCACAAGGAGGTGAGGTGTCGTCCCACGTAACATATCCCTTAATTGAAAGTGTGAAGGGTGGGCTTGGCATCTCCGCATTTAACTACTGTAAACCTCACGCCAGCCGTCGACGAGACGAGCGAGACATCCGCAGTAGCTGGACAAGACCGCATGACTAGACTTAATAGCGGGGAGCGGCAGACTCCATAGCAGCAGTGTCTCGTCAACTCTCTATTGTCTCCTATGTGTTAGCCTGGCTATGTTAGTGCCACCCACTCCTAGTGTCCTAAAGGGTTCTAGGACAATCCACATCTACAGAGCAAGCAGGAAGCAAGGCCAACGGCACACAATGCAGCCATCTAGACTCTTTGACTCCAGCTTAATGACAGCACTTAACAGGTACCGTTTCAGATGACTCCGTACCTCCTGCGTCGTTAAAAAACACCCTGTTCTTATTACAGCACGTTTAGCTTGGTCTTTAGTCCTCTTTTTTTGGAAAGGAAGAACACTTTTTGTAGGCATCACTTTCATTGCCCCATTGTACTCCTTTTCATGCTCCTTTTCCTGTAAATATAGCTTACAGAGAGCGGGAGAAGCATTGTTTACATTATATATATATACACATATAATACACACACACACACACACACACACACACACACACACCATTCTATCTTTTCATTTCCAATCTTATCTCATTTCCAAAGAGGTCTATGGTGCCACATCCTGTCAGAAAGGTGTGACAGTGGCTGTGAGGTGTGATGAAGCTAGCATAAATCAACCTGGTACAAGGGAGGATGAAGCATGGCACTATAATGGGCTATAAATAAGCATTAGCATCACAGAGGTTAGGTTCGGGTCAGGAGGGCTCCGAGTGAGGAGGCAGAGAGTCAACGTAGAGTAACTCGGCTCAGAAAAACCCTGACTGGTTTCCCAGCTGTGAGGCTCTCCATCTATATCATCATCTGTCCCTGTCTGTCTCAGCATGGATTACGCTCACTCCTCTGCGTCTAGTGAGCCCCTTGCTCTCCACACCTATGGCATCCAAGTCACTCAATTACTTCACTCAAGACCTCCACCCGACCTGTGGGTGGAGTATGTAAAAAAATAAATAAAAATGCTTTGATCCAGATTCAGAAAGCATAATATAAAAACGTTGTTTAGAACAAATAAATACGTAAAATTCAACATTCTCCAGTGTGCATTTCACAAATCAGTATATTAACATTACTGAATTTCAGAAATACATCTCATCCAGGAGTGTATTCACGTGAACACGAATACATTATAACCATATCAACGTATGTGTGTATATAAATCAAATCAAATCAAATCAAATTTTATTTGTCACATACACATACATACAGGGTACGACATGCAGTGAAATGCTTATTACAACGATCCGGCATGAGGGAATAGGATGGGGAGAAAAAGAAGACTGATAAATAAAGTATAAAAACTATATAAAATAAAATATAAGAACATATAAAGATATAAAGATATATATATATATATATATATATATATATATATATATATATATATATATATATATATATATATATATATATATAAATATATATATATGAAAGAAAAGGATGTTTATACAAAAAAATGCTTATGGCAGTAAACAGTGAAACAGTAAACAATAGACAATTTAAGTTGGTTCAGATTGTCCATAAAGTGTCTGTGTGCGGTATGGTGTGGTGTAAAATGTCCGTGTGCGGTATGGTATACAAAATATAAAGTGCACTGTGCTGTGCGCTTAGTGGTTAAAGCATTGGACGTTGTATCAAAAGGTTGTGAGAATAAATCCAGATACACCAATCTGCTGCTCTTGGGCCCCTGAGCAGGGCCCTCAACTGCTCAGTTGTATGAATGTGATAAATGTAAGTCCCTCTTGATAAGAGCATCCGCCAAATGCCGTAAATGTAAATATAGAAATGGTGCTGCTTAACACTATCAGCTGACAATCACTATACTGCCTTTATACTACTACATACCTTTAATTGTTTGTTGTTTTAATTGATTTTAAAGATACATTTTGATAAATCGTCATTTATTTTTAAATATATGAACTTGGTACTCCATACTACAGTATTGTTATAGAACATTGTAAAATCGATTTATTGATTAGATTTCACATGGTTTATATTTGTATAGTAGCTATAAACACTCACTCACTCATCATTACGCCGATCATTTCTTTTCTCTCTCTGTCTATGGGAGTTAAAAAAAACTCTCCTGTCATCAATTTTAAGACTTTCTGGTTCTGACCGTGACCTTTACAAAGCACCTTCCAAACATTCCTAAACATCTCCTACCAGAAAACATAACACTATTTACACATCTTTTCAATTCTGTCCAAGACCAGTGTAAAGCCCTCTATGTTTACACTATATAAACAAAAGTATTGGGACACCTGACTTCTCCAACAATGTGTTTTTTTTTCCCAAAACTGTTACCACAAAGTTGGAGGCACAGGTTGTTTTTAAATGTCTTTGGATGCGGTTGTATAAAACTTACCTACAAGTTAAACTAGGAGACCTAAACCTGTTCCAGAGAGACAATGTCCCTGTGCAGAAAACCAGCTCCATGAAGATTTACTACACACGGAGCGAAAGCCTGCAATGAAGCTCAGACCTCAACGGAGGTCATTGGAATGCTGACTGCACCCCCAGGCCTTCTTACCTACATCAGTACCTGCCTTTGTGGCTGAACGAGCAAAAGCACACTCCAAAATCTAGTGGAACATCTCCCCAGAAGAGGTGGAGGTTATTATAACAGAGAATTACTATAAGAGGACTATAGGTGTTCAAAAAGTAGGTACGAATCTTCTTCAGGTGTCCACACACTTCTGTTTGTAAAGCGTACTTATGTGATGTAGTGAATAAGATGTGTCACTTTACTATTATTTGTAAATAAGTACAATTTAATTAAAGTTACTGGTCTGAAAATCTATCTGAGGCAAATGTAAAAAAATTTGAATTTAAATTTAATTTACCCCTTTTTTTTTTTTTTACAGCGGGGGTGGACTGGGGGATTCTAGTGTAGTTCAAAAAGGACTATAGAAGGGGATATAAATCTTAAACTAGTTTTTAATTGAAGCTTTAAAAATTAAAGTGCAATAACAAATAAATGAACAAAAACATAAAAACAATACAGTCCATGACTTGGGTTTAATGAGAGCAGAGGTGGCAAAAGTACACACATCCTTTACTTAAGTAGAAGTACAGATCCTCATGTTTTAAAATACTCGGGTAAAAGTTGAAGTACTGATTATACTTTTTTACTCGAGTGAAAGTAAAGAAGTTTTGGCTCTGACATGTACTTAAGTAAAAAGTAGTTATTACTTCTACCTGTTTTAGCTGTTAACTGGACCTCACATCATAATAGATAGATAGATAGATAGATAGATAGATAGATAGATAGATAGATAGATAGATAGATAGATAGATAGATAGATAGATAGACAGACAGACAGACAGACAGACAGACAGACAGACAGACAGACAGACAGATAGATAGATAGATAGATAGATAGATAGATAGATAGATAGATAGATAGATGTGATAGCCTAGTGGGTTAATGTCAGGGTCCCCACGAGGATGAGTTTGAGAGTTTGATTCCTGGTCGAGCTGGTTGCTGTGTTGGTAAATAAAACTTCTGGACCTTGTCCCCCTCTGAAAACATTTCAATTCTGTCCTTTCTGTGTTGGATTAATTTCCTGGTCTTTAATGAAAGATAACTCTACCAAAAAAAATAAAAAACAAGCACTTCTGTGGTAGCTCAGTGGGTTAAGGCTTGTGCCTGAACATGGTCCTTAATATAGTCCATGCTGGTGATAAGGTTTTAAAGCCAGTCCTACATGCCTTCTTTCTTACTGCGCTGGCATGAAACAATGTATGAACCCTCCAAAACGTACACATGCTTTTCAGCAGTGTTCGCTCAGTGGTTTTAGGCTTGTGCCTCATCTAAACATGCTTCCCAATCTGATCTCTTCTATGGTTCATCGGATTAAGGCTGGTGCCTCGCTGATGGTAAGGATCAGGATTTGAATCCTGCTTGTTGCGATGTCGGTTATGTTCCTGCTTCCTAAATCTTTCTTTATCTTTATAGTCGTGTGTTGAAACGGTAAAAGACCTGGGAGTTATTTTAGACAGCAACTTATCTTTTAAAAATCACATCAAGTCAAGTTACAAAAACAGCCTTCTTTCACCTTAGAAATATTTCTAAGCTAAGAAATATGTTATCTATATCTGATGCAGAGAAGCTCGTCCATGCGTTTATGACCTCTAGAATAGACTACTGTAATGCATTACTAAGTGGATGTCCTGCATCATTAATAAACAAGCTTCAGTTAGTTCAGAATGCCGCAGCAAGAGTTCTTACTAGGTCAAGAAAATACGATCATATAACCCCAATCTTATCGTCCCTACATTGGCTTCCTGTTAAGTTTCGAATAGACTACAAACTACTGCTACTCACTTATAAAGCACTAAATGGTTTAGCTCCCATGTATCTATCCAGTCTCTTAACACGCTACAATCCGTCACGCTCCCTGAGATCTCAAAACTCTGGGCTTCTAGTAGTTCCTAGAATAGCAAAGTCCACTAAAGGCGGTAGAGCATTTTCACATTTAGCTCCTAAACTCTGGTGTTCGGGGTTCAGATACATTTTCCCAGTTTAAGTGTAGATTAAAAACATATCTTTTTAGCAAAGTCTACACATAACACACATCACACACATCACATCACAACCTTGTGCTCCAGAATATATGATCACATGCACATTATCAACTTGTGCTGTTAATATCATGAACAGCAGCTACGCTAATTCCTCTCCACTGCTTCTCTTTCTCTCCCCATCCCGAGGCATCCTGAGGTTCCTCCAGCTCCAGTCACGTCCCACCTCGTGAAGATTATGGATCTATGGATGATCATGGAGAAGTAGATGCCGAGTGGTTAAAGGCCCTGGCATGGAGAAGCTGATGCTGGATCTATGATGATCACAAATGTTGAGCTTTTTATACCAAAGACTGTTGAAAGAACATTCACTTATAATCTGATACTCCAGTACTCATGTTAGTTCTCTCTCTCCAGTGTTCTGTATTGTTGAAAGATTTATGATCAAACTCTTGATGTCACCCATATGAGGAGGGGTTCCCCTTTGAGTCTGGTTCCTCTCAAGGTTTCTTCCTCATATCATCTAAGGGAGTTTTT
Organism: Silurus aristotelis; assembly: GCF_946808225.1. Taxonomy (NCBI): domain Eukaryota; kingdom Metazoa; phylum Chordata; class Actinopteri; order Siluriformes; family Siluridae; genus Silurus; species Silurus aristotelis. The sequence goes on from NC_139585.1 coordinate 23,072,963, forward strand.
CCTTGCCACTGTCACCACGGCTTGCTCATCAGGGACAAACGCACACCATTCACCTTCACTGTTGTTTTCTGTAAAGCTGCTTTGAGGCAATGTCTGTTGTGAAAAGCGCTATACAAATAAACTTGACTTGACTTGACTTGTTGATGGTTTAAAGGTAGATAGACCTGCTCTAAACAACCTTCCTGGCCTGTCTTCCCTGGTGGTTCAGTGGGTTAAATCAGGTGTCGTGCTTTTGGTGGGGTTCAGGGTTCGAATCCTGCTTTCTGCCTGCCAGTCACGATCAGGATTCACTTCCTGCATCTTTCTTTAGCGATATATTTTTGTTTTTAATGGGTTGAAAAGAAAGATAGACCTGCTCTAAACAAGCTTCCAAGCCTGTCCTCACTGATAGTTCAATGGGTTAACGTCGGTGTCTCGCTGGTGGTGAGGATCAGGGTTCGAATCCTGCTTTTTTTCCCTGCTATTTACAATGTGGGTTCAACTTGTGCTACTTACATCTGTATTCGCTTCCTACATCTTTCTTTAGCGTTAAATTCTTGTGTTGATGGTTTGAAAAGAATGATAGACCTGCTCTAATCAAACTTCCCATCCTGTTTTTTTCTGATGGCTTAGTGGGTTAAGGCTGGTACTTTGCTAATGTTGGTGGTCAGGGTTCAAACCTGGCTTTCTGTCTGCTAGTCATGAGGTGGGTTAAATTCCTGATTCCTACATCTTCATATTCTTGTTTTGATGGGTTAAAAAGAAAGATAGACCTGCTCTAAACAAGCTTCCCAGCTTGTCCTTCCTGATAGTTCAGTGGGTTAATGCTGGTGCCTTGCTAATGGTGTGAATCAGGGTTCGAATCCTGCTTTGTCCCTGCTAGTCACGTTATGGGTTTGCTTCCTATGTCTGTCTTTAGCATTATATCCTTGTGTTGATGGTTCGAAAGAAAAGATAGACCTGCTTTAAACAATCGTCGCAGCCGTTCCTTCCCGATGGTTCAGTGGGTTAAGACTGGTATTTTGCTGTTGGTGGGGTTTAGGGTTCGAATCCTGCTTTCTGTGTTTCTGTCTGGTCTGAATTTCTTGCTTTGAAGCATGAAACGAAGGATAAACCCCCCAAAAAAAGAAGGTGAGTTGTGGGACTTGATGGCTTTGTGATAAAAGCCTTGCCTCTGAGTGCAGAGGTTGCTGGTTCAAATCTGGCTTGTCCCCACACTGGGTAAGCTGTGTGGAAAGTAGTGTCTGGTGAGCAATGAGGTAGTTGACTGTAAACAAAGGCTGTGAAGACCTGCTGCCTCACAGCCTCAGAAAAAGTGAGGGTGATAGGTTTTTGGCAGAAATTTTCCCTATAGATGCAAAACTAAGTCGATACTTTTTTAAACGTTTTTGCTTCATAATCCCCTGTTTTCAGCTTCTCAGACGCCAGGGGGGGCAGATGCCCGGATATTGCCCCCCTGCTTCAGGATACGCCCTCCGAAACCACATCCAACCTTCCACGCAGCCATTTCTGACACCCTCCGAAACCACATCCAACCTTCCACGCAGCCATTTCTGACACCTTCCTCACCACCGGACCCTTTCACACTTTTAACTTTGAGCCCTGCCCGGGGTTTGAACCGGCAACCTCTCAACCCAGAGGTAAAGCTCTTCCAATTGAGCCACAGGATCTCCTGCAAGAACCTGATTTTTAGGACCTTTTTTGGTTCATTTTAAAAACTTTTTAAACAATTTAAAGGAAAGCTAAGGGGTAGGAATCGAACCAGGTGAGTCAGATAGCAGGAACCACTTCACTGACCATTACACCAACACAGGAGAGGCAAACAAGCCTTTGTTTATTGGACTCTTGGTTTTTCTATAGTTAGGCGACCAGTGTTTTCTCTTAGATCATGATGGTAGAGGGTCAAAACTTCTCCTTCCTGTACATTCTCTCAGTAACTCAAAGTCTAAGAGAAGTGACTCAGGTACAAGAACCACATCTCCAACACCTGCACCACTGATATACCATGATTTACCAGCAACCAATTTTAATGATCTTTCATTGTTCTGTTTTTAAAAACTTCTTATAATGTTCAATATGAAACTAGAGGTAAGAATCAAACCAGGGAAGTCTTTCATCATAGATCACTAATGGCATTACTTCAAAACTCAAAACTTTTTTAGACATGTAAAGAAGCAGGAAAGACAGACAAAGACAAAGAGACACAGACACAGCTTTACAAAGAGTGAGAAACGAATAGAGAGACAGCAAGAGAGAGACATATACAGTGAGACAGAGACATTTACTAAAAGAGACTCAGAGACAATTAGATAGAGAAAATAGAGAGACAAAGATAGCGAGATATAGCCACTTCCTGTTGTTAGTGTTTATCCCGAGCGACTCTTAATGATCTCATTTACTAAATGAGCAGTAGTGAGTTAAGAGCTTGCTCAGATGCCCAAAACTGGCAGCTTGGAGGTGTTAAACATGTATCATATGTACAGCATGTGATATATATGTAAGCATATGTACAGTGATTAAATATAAAGGCTATATCAGTGCAGAGACGTGTGGACATCATTTAGAGCCTTTGCTATGTTTCCACACGGACAGTTAATGAGGTGATACCAGAGAAAATGCACCTCTTCAAGTCAAGTCAGGAAGCTTATATATATACAGTGGGGAAAATAAGTATTTGAACACTCTGCTATTTTGCAAGTTCTCCCACTTAGAAATCATGGAGGGGTCTGAAATTGTCATCGTAGGTGCATGTCCACTGTGAGAGACATAATCTAAAAAAAAACATACAGAAATCACAATATATGATTTTTAAACTATTTATATGTATGATACAGCTGCAAATAAGTATTTAAACACCTGTCTATCAGCTAGAATTCTGACCCTCAAAGACCTGTTAGTCTGCCTTTAAAATGTCCACCTCCACTACATTTATTATCCTAAATTAGATGCACCTGTTTGAGGTCGTTAGCTGCATAAAGACACCTGTCCACCCCATACAATCAGTAAGAATCCAACTACTAACATGGCCAAGACCAAAGAGCTGTCCAAAGACACAAGAGACAAAATTGTACACCTCCACAAGGCTGGAAAGGGCTACGGGGAAATTGCCAAGCAGCTTGGTGAAAAAAGGTCCACTGTTGGAGCAATCATTAGAAAATGGAAGAAGCTAAACATGGCTGTCAATCGCCCTCGGACTGGGGCTCCATGCAAGATCTCACCTTGTGTGTTTTTAATGATCCTAAGGAAGGTGAGAAATCAGCCCAGAACTACACGGGAGGAGCTGGTCAATGACCTGAAAAGAGCTGGGACCAACGTTTCCAAGGTTACTGTTGGTAATACACTAAGACGTCATGGTTTGAAATCATGCATGGCACGGAAGGTTCCCCTGCTTAAACCAGCACATGTCCAGGCACGTCTTAAGTTTGCCAATGACCATTTAGATGATCCAGAGGAGTCATGGGAGAAAGTCATGTGGTCAGATGAGACCAAAATATACCTTTTGGGTCATAATTCCACTAAACGTGTTTGGAGGAAGAAGAATGATGAGTACCATCCCAAGAACACCATCCCTATTGTGAAGCATGGGGGTGGTAGCATCATGCTTTGGGGGTGTTTTCCTGCACATGGGACAGGGCGACTGCACTGTATTAAGGAGAGGATGACCGGGGCCATGTATTGCGAGATTTTGGGGAACAACCTCCTTCCCTCAGTTAGAGCAATGAAGATGGGTTGAGGCTGGGTCTTCCAACATGACAATGACCCGAAGCACACAGCCAGGATAACCAAGGAGTGGCTCTGTAAGAAGCATATCAAGGTTCTGGTGTGGCCTAGCCAGTCTCCAGACCTAAACCCAATAGAGAATCTTTGGAGGGAGCTCAAACTCCGTGTTTCTCAGCGACAGGCCAGAAACCTGACTGATCTAGAGAAGATCTGTGTGGAGGAGTGGGCCAAAATCCCTTCTGCAGTGTGTGCAAAGCTGGTGAAAAACTACAGGAAACGTTTGACCTCTGTAATTGCAAACAAAGGCTCCTGTACCAAATATAAACATTGACTTTCTCAGGTGTTCAAATACTTATTTGCAGCTGTATCATAAAAATAAATAGTTTAAAAATCATACATTGTGATTTCTGGATTTTTTTTTTCGATTATGTCTCTCACAGTGGACATGCACCTACGATGACAATTTCAGACCCTCCATGATTTCTAAGTGGGAGAACTTGCAAAATAGCAGCGTGTTCAAATACTTATTTTCCTCACTGTATATATATAAAATTATAGACATTTTACAGATTTAAATGATGTATTGTTTTTATCTGTACGCTCAATAAAGACAGAAATTTAAGTTTGTGTCGCCATTATGAGGGAAAAACCCACAAAACGCCACCCAGAGGGTAAATTGTGAGAATCATGGTGGATTTTGGTGTTTGATTTGAGACTCAGAAATAAAAACAAAAGTTTACTGATTAAAAATATTTTTATCTGGAGTTAATATATTTATTTTATATCTAAGTAAAGAAAGGAAAACATTTTGTCTTGTTTAAAATCATTTTAATTTTGACAGCCAAATATATATATATATATACAGTACAGACCAAAAGTTTGTACAGACCAAAAGTTTGGACACACCTTCTCATTCAAAGAGTTTTCTTTATTTTCATGACTATGAAAATTGTAGATTCACACTGAAGGCATCAAAACTATGAATTAACACATGTGGAATTATATATGGAATTATATACATAACAACAAAAAAAAAAAAAAAAAAAAAAAAAAATATATATATATATATATATATATATATATATATATATATATATATATATATATATATATATATATATATATATTAATACAAAACTAATTAAAAATGTTGTTACCTAATAAATGTGTCCAGGCTGAAGATCCACATATAGAACACAAGCAGAGAAAAGATGATGATGATCAGGAATGTGTCTGTTCTCAGGCATGTTTACATCACTGACTCCCTCTGTCTCATCCACATTAACCCCAAACTTCTTACTGCCTTCTGTGATGAGTGAGAATCTGGACTTTATACACCAGTGGATTGAACGCGCAGTAACAGGAAATGGGTTGTTCGGCTGAAATCGGCATGCAGTGAAAATAAAAAAATAATATTTCACCAAATCAATTGATTAAAACTAAAGTAACGAGTCTGTTTTGAAAATGTAAGTAAATAGTGGAGTAAAGTACTGGTACCAAAAAAAATCTACTTAAGTACAGTAACGAAGTATTTGTACTCCGTTACTTCCCACCTCTGAATGTGAGTTATGCAGTTTTGCAGCAAAACATAAATTTTCCTGTTATAATGTCATCTATGATATGAGAAAATTCGCAAATGCAGGTTCAAAAGTCAGAGGGTGACCGTGCACATTGAACATCTTTCGATTCGACCGCATTTCAGCTCATCGATCAGTCAGTGCTAGTAGATACTGGGGTGCAATTGGTTTCCCCCACTTGAATTTTTTACTCAGTAACAGATATTATTTATAATGTAGTGCAATAATAAGTACATTATTAAAAAAATTAAAAAAGTACTTCAAAAAGTAATAGTGCACAAAAACAACTATTCAATTACCGGGAATGTAATTTGGTACTTTCCAACATGGCTGAAAGAGATTCTGCTGCTGCTGCTGAAGGATGTACCAGATGAAGGATGGCGTAGCTCAGGTAAATGTTTCGTCTCTCAATGTTTGACACAACTGATAAGATAAAAGAGGTCAAGAAAAAGTGTTCCCATGTTCTCATGACATTCGGATACGAGGAGTGTGTGGGTCCTTAGTGAGTTCTTTGCTTACAAGGCTTACGATTCATTACTCACGTTTTTATTCAATACAGTGTGAGCAGGGAGAAGAGTAAGTGTGGGCTAAGTTTCTCCAGAGGATTTCTCCAGAGGTTTTCTTTTAGCGATGATGGACGCATGAAATAAATGAAGCAGCTCGCTTGTGGAACTGAACCCTGTGGGAATCACAAGAACGACTGCTCGTGTATGAGAGTCTGCGTTCACTCATGGGGGCGATGGGAAATTTGAAGGAGGACAGGCAGAGCAGAGGTAACTCTCTGAGTGTGTGTGTGTGTGTGTGTGTGTGTGTGTGTGTGTGTGTGTGTGTGTGTGTGTGTGTGTGTGTGTGTGTGTGTGTGTGTGTGTGTCTGTGTGTGTGTGTGTGTGTGTGTGTGTATGTGTCTCACAGGCATGCTACTTGCTTTTGCCCTTCCAGTGAACTGTAGCAGTCTCCTATTCACTGCAGCTTTCCCAAATCCCATCATCACTTGAACTGATGAACATGAAACAGGTTTTTTATCTTTCCTGAGATGCACCATTACCTGTTCTTACATCATCTCACCTATTAACCTGGGCTTCTGATTGATTACAGAGGGTTGTAGTCATGTCCATGAATGAAGCATATCTTCTTTTTAAACACTCGACGGGAAAGGAATCAGAATCAGAATACTTTATTAATCCCATAAGAAAATTGTTTGGTTTCAGTTGCTCAAAGTAAAAGATCAAAGTAGAAATAAAAACAAAAATCACAGTGTATATTATGTAAAATAAAATGTGTAGCGTCATGAAATGGAATTTGTAGCAGCGGTGAGAAACAGATGGGAGAAAAGTCAGACTACATTAATAGTTATAAAGGTTATATGTAACACATGTAAGCACATGGTACTAATTATAACTAATACACTCTTCATCACAGCCACTTCTTTTTTTAACAAGATCTTTGGTTTACACACAAAAACCAATAATAATTCCCAGTGCCCTGGTGGCCACTAAGTGAATTACACATGTAGAATACGAAATTGTGTCCTTAATTTTAATATAGCAGCAAAATGACTAAGGTGATGCTGGATATTTAACACTTCCTGGATCGTATAGGGTCAATTCTCTCAAGCCAAATGTAACCTACACATGTAACCTTCTATTCTGTACCTAAGAGGGCAGGAAAGTAGGAGTGGGGTCAGCGGAGACAGCTGCTCTTGCTCTTAGCTGGTAGGGAGCAAAGGGGAGAAAGTCACTATGGGTTCATGTGCAGGCCAGATGAGTAGGGGGGTGAAAGCAGGGGGAAGGAGGAGTGGATGGCAAGGGCCAACGAGGAACATCGAGGAACATCAGCATCAGGTGGTCGTGCATGTACACAGAACGCTGGCCTGCAGATTTGGAGTGATTCATAAAAAAAGACGATCCTTATTGGATTTTGATGTGAAATATAAAATGCAAAAAAAAAAGGCCTGGCACAGTTTCAGTGAGTTATTGTTATGTTATGAGTTATGGTTATATATCTTGTCTGAATCAATAGGAACCCAGTGTGGTTTTCTGCTTCCTGAAGCTTTGGAGTGAAATTCTTTTCTGCTCACTATGGCTGGAAAGAGTGGAAGTTACTGTAGCCCTCTTGTTGGTCTCACCATTGAATAGGATTTCATAAATCTGCACCAAAAATCATACCCTATTCAAATTCCCTCAAAATCACAATTTAATGATGTTTGATGTACACATTGTCCTGTAGGTGATGATTCACTGCTGTCTAATGGTTGCTATAAAAAAAATTTGCAGGAAGATTCATTCATTCATTCATTCATCTTCTCCCGCTTATCCGTAATTCGGGTCGTGGGGGCAGCAGTCTAAGCAGATTCCCCAGACACTTCTCCGTGTCCAGGGATCGGGCTGTCAAGGCCCCCGCCTTCGACTGCTGCCCAATCCTCTCAGCACCGGCCCCTTACGATCCCTCCTGCAGGTGGTGAGCCCACGGGAAGTGCAGGAAGATTCAAGATTTTTATTTGTTACAAACATAGTTATATGCAGAGTAGAACTTGCAGTGAAATAAAAACCCAATTGGCAGTTGAGAAATTGGGCATTAAGCAAAAGGTCTATAAGTTTAAAATATAAAAGAATTAAAAAAAAAAAAAAAAAGGAAGTGAGAGAAGAAGAGAAGATGGACAAGAAGGAATGAGCAGGGTTATGTGTATTCCTATTAGTATACACATTTCCCAAACCATTACCACAAAATTGGAGGCACACAATTATATATGATGTATATGATGTATTTTCCCTTCACTTGAAATAGGAGACCCAAACCTCTTCAAGCCTGACAATGTGCCTGTGCCCAAATTCAGCTTCATGAAGATACGCTTTAAATGGATTCAAATGGTCTTCTATAGAGCTCTGACCTCACTTTTGGGATGAATTTGAACACTGACCACTGGCCTCATCACCTCACCTACATCAGTACCTGACTTTACTAACACTCTTGTAGCTGAATGAGCACAAATCTCTACAAGCACATTTCAAAATTTAGTGAAACATCTTCCCAAAAGAGTGAAGGTTATTATAACAGCAAATGTTGGAACGGGATGTTCAAAAAGCTCATACAAATCTCAAAGTCAGGTGTCCACAATCTTTTGTTCATATTTTGTACAGTACAGACCAAAAGTTTGGACACACCTTCTCATTCAAAGAGTTTTCTTTATTTTCATGACTATAAAAATTGTAGAGTCACACTGAAGGCATCAAGGGCTATTTGACCAAGAAGGAGAGTGATGGGGTGCTGCGCCAGATGACCTGGCCTCCACAGTCACCGGACCTGAACCCAATCAAGATGGTTTAGGGGTGAGTTGGACCGCAGAGTGAAGGCAAAAAGGCCAACAAGTGCCAAGCATCTCTCGGGGAACTCCTTCAAGACTGTTGGAAGACCATTTCAGGTGACTACCTCTTGAAGCTCATCAAGAGAATGCCAAGAGTGTGCAAAGCAGTAATCAAAGCAAAAGGTGGCTACTTTGAAGAACCTAGAATATGACATTTTTCAGTTGTTTCACACTTTTTTGTTATGTATATAATTCCATATATAATTCCACATGTGTTAATTCATAGTTTTGATGCCTTCAGTGTGAATCTACAATTTTCATAGTCATGAAAATAAAGAAAACTCTTTGAATGAGAAGGTGTGTCCAAACTTTTGGTCTGTAATGTATATGCACATACATGTAGTTCAAAAGTCCTTTTGTCCTTCAAAATTGTACAGTTGCTTATAAGCTGAGTGAAATTTGCGATTGCGAAACCCAATACACTCCAGCAAACAAATAAAAGAGTTTCTAATGATGTACAAACGATATACATTTTTCCACTCTACAGTATATGAGACATTGGTCTGTAACTATCTATTCATTTTCTCTTCCATTTGGTCTATTTCTGTATAAACGTACTGATATTGCCTCATACATGCGGTTTTGGCTTTCCCATATTCCGAGCATGCTTGATTAGAGTGACAGGATAATGCCTCGAGCTGTTTCCCAGCAATACTGATGCAGAGATTAGATGCAACAGAAAGCGAAACATAGCTGTGTGTCTTTTCTTTAGCTCTGATGTCTCCGGTCTCAGCCTAAAGAGACGCCTCAAAGGTGAGCCCAGGTCTTTCAGGCTCATTAACAGAGAGACTCCATGAGCCTGACTGACTTGAACTCCAACTTGCATTGCGCAAGTCAGAAAGGTTCAGTGAAAAACAGCATTAAGTATTGTGGGTCTACATTATATAGACATTATATAGACAAAGGTTCGGTAATGAGATTCAACATGGAGTGCTCATTTGTTTGTATAATAACCTCCACTCTTCTGGGAAGATGTTCCACTAGATTTTTTTAAAGTGTGCTTGTAGGGATTTTTACTCACATTCAGCCACAAGGGTGTTAGTAAAGACAGGTACTGATGTAGAATCAGCGATGGCAAAAGTACACACATTCTTCTGGTTACTGGACCCCACATCATATTAAAATAAAATTATTTAAAATGTTGTTACCTAATGAATGTATCCAGGAATGTCTCAGTCTGTTATGTTTACATCGCTGACTCCCTCTGTCTCATCCACATTAGCCTATCTTGTTGCCTTCTGCCATGCTTGTTAGCTTCATAGCCTAGCATACGTCTGTGGTGTGTGTGAGAGCCAGGAAATGATACACCAGTGGTAGGGCTGAGAAATTCTCTCAATGAGAAGAAAAAAGATTGATCATGTCACCAAATAGATTTAAGCTGAAGTAACTTGGCTGTTTTAAAAATGTAAGAAGTAGAAAGTAAAGATATTTGTGTAAAAAATTTAATGAAAAAAAAAAAAAAAAAGTACTGATACCAGAAAAATCTACTTATGTACAGTAACAAAGTATTTGTACTTCATTCCTTCCCCTTCTCGGAGAATGAGGAGCCAGGGTGCAGCCAGTTTTCCAATTTTAAATTTGAAGGTGTTTATTAGGGTTGATATCAGAGCTCCATATAAGGCCACTCAAGATCATCCACTCCAAGCATATCTGCAGGGAGCTGGCTTTGTGCACAGAGAAATTGTCATGTTTTAACAGGTTTGGGTGAAAGGAAAATTTTAAGGATATGCAATTGTGTGCCTCCAACTTTGTGGTGACGGTTTGGGGAAGAACCACACATGGCTGAAAAAATGTTGGTGTCCCAATACTTTTGTCCATATAGTCAATGAATGACACGAAGACTCTCAAGAAACAGTTCTTTTTTTTCATGAGCAGGTCTATAAGGACATCTCATTTCAAGTTACATTTCAGTTTTAAATATCCAAATAATCTGTATGCACACACGCATAAATCCGGCAATTAAAAGCGTCCGTGTGGAAACATAGCAAAAGGTTCCTTGATGATTTACGTAATTTAAAACACCATAAACACCATGAGTATGGTTTCACTAATAATAAGCATTCATATTTATCTATTCCTCTGTTGATTACAGTATTAAAAACTTGCAGAGTATTAATTCAACATACATTTAGAACAGTTTATAATGTGCGAGTAAGTTACGATTAATCACGAGATAATATATCTATATATATACACGTTATAGTATACAGGCCGACACCCATTTAAATGAATATCTTCACTATAGACAAAATAATTTCCTATAATATTATTAAAAGATCAATATAAGATCATTCAACCCATTTGTATTTTCAAGCTTGTATTTTTTTATTTTATTTGGCAGAAAAGTTGCTTATTTGTAAAAAAAAATTATAGCCAATATCTGCCAATAGAACAAGAGTATTTCAAGTATTTCAAGGTTGATATGAATGTTATTTGTAAATATAATAATAAGTAATACTGGATAACGTGGCCAATTTATATTCAAGGTTTTTCTACTTTTTTTTTGCAGAGCCTGTACAACTTCCACACATAATAATATAATAAGTCTACTGTGAGTAAAATGAAAATAAAATCCCACAAAAAAAAAAAACATGTAGACATAAAGTCCTATTTAATATCCTGTGAAGTTATTCCACATAATTATGGGTTTTATATAACGAGCAGCGATAATACGTTTTCTGCTTATGTGACACCGCTATAGGAAGAGCAGTACTCTACATGTTCAAGTCCAAACCTAATGTCACTAATAACTAATAAAACACTACGTTGATTTGATAAAGTATGACAAACTTGTTTACCACCTGATTGAACAGATACTGTTTAGTTACTCATTATGTGGATTGGGATGTAGCCCTGCAGGGAAAATTGGCTCGAGAGCATTCTGTAGATTATAAACTAATGCAAAGTTCGAATAGTTACATATCCACAGGCCAAGCAGTAAAAGGTCTTGATGTTTTGTTTTCTGTTTGCCTCAGAGGAAACGTGCCAACTTTGTTGAGCAAAACAAATGAGCCCTGATAAAGTTCATGGTTACACTGAACTTTTGAACTTTTGCCCGTATGTGACATTGCGCTACAGTCTGAATCGAGTGCTTACAGTCGAACTGTTTAGGATGTTTTGTTCGCTTGGCACCGACTGAGCAAATGCTAAAGAAGCTTTGCCACTTCGGTCATTAAGATTATTTTTCTTTCTTTCTTTCTTTCCTTTTTTTTTTGGCTAAGGCCAAGCACGCGTGCTTTCTGAGTAAACAAAAACACCCAGCTACTTTAAAGGTTCATGAAAGTTCACAGGTTTGAACTCTCTTTGACCCTCTTTCTCAACTAGCCCAGATGAACCATTCCTGTTGGGAGATGTGATGTTACTCATAAGCCCTGGCTAATCACATGAGTCAGCACTTGAGTTCTTTCTTTAATTACCGATAAACGGTTTCCTCTAAAGTGCTGCACGGTGCGTTCGGACTTGTGCAATATTTCCAGGATTTTGCGAGCATGAAAGAGGTATCACTGTATTCCTCTGAAATTAACCTTTAAGAATTTGCATGTATAAAAACGTATTAACAAACATGGCCTTCAGTTGTATCTCCCTCAATGAACCCTGAGTATTATTTCCTTGCTTTATAAATGTATAACTTTCTTGTTGTTTCATTACAATCAATACCAGTAATGGGTTTCTGGCACAGTTACCAAGCACGCATTAAAAGTCGATCATGTATTTGACGTAGAGCTCTTGTTGGGAACATTGGCATTGTGTGTTGAGGAAGTGTTCTTCTGCTCCTGTTTGTGCCAGGTTGAAGTTTAATGCATATGAAAGCGGCTAACTTCAAGCGGAGCAGCTCGAGGCCACTGTCGGTCGTGAACTGTGAGAAAGGTTTAAACTTGCCTTCAGAAGCGTGGCAGACATTACGGTTGGAATGCCGCAATAGCAGATGGTGTCTTAGGAAGCCAGTCATTAAGCCTCGCCTTGGCAGATCCATGTGGAATTGGTTGCTGTAATTCTCGCCTGGATATCTGGGGGTGTTTTAGAACTGCTTTGAAAAGAAAAGCTTTCGGAGCGTTAGGAAGAGTTCTGACAGAGATAATTGTTTTTTTTTTTTAACCTCGTTATGCTTTGAAATATGAGCAGAATGCTGATGATTTCAATGACTTCCTATGAAAGAGTTACTGCGGACCTCAAAACATGCATCATAACAATGAGCACAAAGACGTTCTAAAGACACGAAGAGTTTATGGGATGTCTACATTTCAGTCAGAGTGAAAGTTAAAAGATGTGCAATATAGAAGTTTGGAAAGACCTGACCATGATATTGGCATGTTGAACATCTCAATCCATGTTGAGCCATTTTGCAGTAATCATTATTTCTTTAATAGCCTGGGAAAGCTTTATAACTCGATTTCAGAGAGTGGCTGTGGGGATTTGTGTTCATTCAGGCACAAGAGCATTAGTGAGATCAGGCTGATGTTAGTGGAGAAGGCCTGGGGTGCCAGTTCATCCAAAAGGTGTTGATGACTTGGGTTGATGTCAGGCCTTTGTGAGTTCTTCTACTCCAACCTTGGCAAAAACCATGTCTTCCTGGAGCTTGTTTGAGACATTTTCATGCTGGAACAGGTTTGGATCTTTTAGTTCCAGTGAAGGGAAATCTTAATGCTGCAGCATAAAAAATAAATCCTAAACAACTTAGTACTCTCAAGTTTGGGGCAGCTTGAGGAAGGCTCACAAAGAGCTTGCACCAACCTTTTGGACATTTGTGGAATTTGGTAGATGCTTTTATTATATATTATTCTTAACATACATTTATTCTACTGAGCAGGGAGGGGTTAAGGGCGTTGCTGACAGAATTGGGAGTGTTAGCTTAGTGGTTAAGGCACCGACCTTTAAATCCAAAGGGTGTGAGTTCAAATCCCAGCCATAGCAAACTACCACTCTGGGCCTCTGAGCAAGGCCCTTGAGTATGAATGAGATACAGGTATGTCCTCTGGATAAGTAAATGAAAATATCTGCCAAATACTGTAATTCAGATGGTTCTGGGAATAGCACTCACAACCTTCTGATCAAGAGTCCAACGTCTTAGCCTACTGAGTTACCATTTCCCTAAGGAGGAACATGAGAAGAACATGTACACCAAGCTCAGGTATCAATAAAACCGGTGCAAATCTGTGATAGTATTAATTTGAAATGTGTTTGTTCGCTGCACTTGTGATGACGAAGGGCTAGAATGTAACCTTTTCACATCTTTGCTGTGATTTGAGGCACCACAAGGATTAATTTTTTTTTACACAATACTGTTACATAAGTGTTTTTCCATCATACTCAGACATGCATCCAACTCATTAGGAACAAAGGTGAGAGTCATGCCACTTAACCTGACACGCTACAGGTACAAGCCATTAATCTTTGTCTTTCCAAACCTGACATGTGATGCTGTGGTAGTCGAGCAGAAAGAGCATCCCATTTTCATTCCAAAGGTCTCCGGGACTTGGTTTTCACTTGCTTGATTTTATTGTTGATGGCTTCCTCTGTTTGTTCTAAAAGCTTCCTTGTGACATGGTACTTATTTAGGCTACAGTTTCACTGAAAACTGAGAACGCTTCACTGCCATATATCCTTACCAGCCCAGTTGAAGGATGGCACTTTGTCTGTGTTTGAACTGTAACAGAAGAAACAGTGTATATATAAATGTGGATGTATAAATCTTATCATTTGTGGATTAATCATTAAATGAAAATCCACCATCCATGATAAATCCGTTTTTTTTTCTATTTTTGTGCCATTTAATTATGTAACATATAATAAATTGAACGGTTTTCAGTTACAGAGTGATGCGTTTCTCCCATTTCACTGTCTTCTTTTCTTCTTACATCCCCCAGGCATTACGAGTCGTTTCACATTCGTTTTTCAAGCTCATTTGTTTCTGAACAGACAGACCTAGGACTCGCAGAAGCTCCAACTCTTGAGAAATGGACAATTTAATGTGCCCATGAGGTCATGCCTCTTTTTGTAAATGACTGAACTTTTCCTGACCCTTGGGACCTGTGAAAAGCCCCCTCTTGATTATAAATAATAGCAGTGGGTCGCTAATAGGTAATCCGAACGAGAGCTGAAAAGGTCTGATATGATTCGGCAGGAGGGCAAGAGTGCAGCAGACATGTAAATGCTGTTAGGAGCGCTCTCATTGACTTTTGTGGTAATGAAAAAGCCATTTTCACGTTGGTGCTGAAGAACCGTAGCTTTCAAGGGCACAGCGCTGTATCCTGTCTATTGTAGTCAGGAGTTAAGTTTAGTCGGAGCGACTTATGTTTCAGGGGACGTTCGAGCTGTGGTGGTACTACGGCGTTATCTTTTAGGTGCTTGTTGAACCCGAGAGTCAAACAGAGTTCAAATCACAAAATCGCCTTGTGCTTTTCTAAAAGGGAGATTTCCTGCGCCATATGTAAAACCCATCACCATATATTTCCAAATTCACCTCTAGCGCTCGGAGGATTTACCAGGAATGTGTTTTCTGTCCTTTAGTGTCAAGAAAACTCTGTATTCAAAACTACAATGTAGGCTTTTTGTGCAAATAGGACGGGAATTGTTACAATACAGGTCTAGCTGCAATTACATTGATTTACTTGACCCCAGGCTTGGGGAACTCCATAAACACAAGAGGCTCTGAAATGGCTTTCATTTAGCTGCTATAAATTCCGTATATACTCGCATTATTTAGACAAAAAAATGGCTCTGAGAATAAAAAGTTCCGTTGTCAACACTCAATGTTCAACAATGGGCCAGGCAGAAGGTTCTTTACAAGGTGATAGGAGGAAAAGTTCAGCTGCATCTATCACAGGGCCCGGACCTGCGCGGATAGGAGGGCTGGACATAAAGGTGTCAGCCATGCAGCGGGGCGAATGTAAATCAGGAGCCCGTAGAACGGGGCAGAGAAATGGCTAACGCAGGCATCTGCCAGGCCCCTTCTCTTTTTCTCCTTCGCTTTTCTCCGTCTCTTTCCCAGTGTCACGCAAGGACAAGTCTCTTCCACATGACCCCTGTGTTCTGGGAGACAAGCCCGCCCAGGCAGTCTTGTTTTTCTCTTATACTGTTTTCTCCTCTTCTTTTTCCCCCCTTCTAATGCTGTAATTTGTGATTTTTATTTATTTATTTTTTTTGCAAAAAGAGGGCGAGGCGGCTGTTAAGCTCGTTATTCTATAGCGACTGGTCTTCATCATTCCATTCAAGTCGCCTCCTGTCTCATGCATTCATAAGATTATTGTTCTTTTGTGGAAGATACGGCTTTGACGATCACTTGCGATATCGGGAGTGCATCGTTCACCTTTTCTCCTTCGAACTTCCCTTTCTGGTGTGAACTCTAAACTGCTCTCTTAACTCCTTTACAGCCACTGTTACCAACCTAACACCAAGATGATTTTTATACTTGCAGGCTTTTGTTCATTCAGCATTCAGTTACTTAGATAAAGATCGGTCCGGGTCGGGCCGAAGACTCTGGTCTGGTCTGGCAATTTTGAATGGATATCTTGGACAGAGTAATTGATCAGCTATAGAGTGGCCCTTATATTTAATTCATATTTAGACTTGTTTCACCAAGACCAAAAGCTGGTTCCTCAGACGTACAGGGAGTCTTTAACCGGTTCAGAGACTTTTATATTGATTTCTCTTCATAAATATATGTTTGTGTATATATATGTATTTGCAAAACAAGTCTGCAAGTAGATTTTTCCCCCAATAATGTCAGTTTTATTAAATAAAAAACATACAACAAACTGTCAATTTAAATTAAGTTGCATTCAGTAGAACACACTATACGCATATATATATATATATATTTTTTTTTTCCATATATATAAAACTACATTACAAATTTACATTATATACCTCAAAGAAATACAGTGATTGATAAAAAGAGTAGTGCCCTTAGTTAAACAATGGAATTCTATACAGATTTGATATAAAACATCATACGTTACAGTTCATCAGCAAAGTTTTAAAACACACACACACACACACACACACACACACACACACACACACACACACACACACACACACACATCTGTACAATTCCCTTGCCAACAGTCTGTGCCTGATTTAATGCGGATATTAACGAATATAACGGCAAAACTTTGTGGGAAGATTGTCCACAGGGTATACAGTTGGGCCCGTTTTCATTGTCGGCGGTCCATTTAAAAGTGTCCAGTTGCAGTGCTGTGTTAGCTCAACTAAAAAGATCTTGAGCAGCATTTTGGCAAACTCCTTTCCCACACACATCCTGGCTCCTCCTCCGAAGGGGATGTAGTTAAACCTGGAACTGTCTTCCAAGCCTTTAGCCATGAATCTCTCAGGCTGGAATTCCTCTTTGTGCGGGAAGATATCTGCAACATCGTGGGTATCGCAAATGCTGTAAATGACATTCCAGCCTTTGGGAATCTGGTAGCCCTTGGAAAAGAAAGCAGAAATCATTATTATTATTATTGCTACTACATTTGTCCATTATATCTCATAAAATAAGCTTTATGGTACTTCGAGTAACACTGCCATTATAAATGGAGTATCTGGATAAGAACTTACATTGAGTTCAAACGTTTTAAGTGCAACACGGAATCCCCCAGGCACGGGTGGGTTAATTCGGAGGGTTTCCTTAATGACACAGCCGGTGTACTTGAGATGTTCCAGCAGCTTCATGTTAACAGCTCTTTCTGGCAAATACATGCTTGAAAACTCCTAGGAAAAAAACAAAAACAACCATGCTTAGCATTCATACAAATCTTTTTTTTTTTTTTAACACACTAATTCCTAAATAACAACCTTACCTTCTCTTCGAGCTCCTCTCGGATCCTCTGAATCACCTCTGGATTCAGTCCCAAGAACATCACCAGAGACGTCGCCGTACTAGCGGTGGTCTCGTGACCGCCGAAGAGAAGTTCGGTCGCTGCCTCCTTCATCGCCTGAGAAGAAGAAAAGTGATTTGTTCATCAAACCGGTCTTAAGGTGGTGCCTTTCGACACTGAAACACAACGTGTGAACCTAACGAAGGTTACCTGCATGCTCAGGGGCTCATCGCTTCTCCTGCTGTTCTCAATAAGCTGCTGGAGAGCATCCTTGTACTTGGGCTCGTTCTCGTTGTCACCATCTTGGATTTTCTTCTTGATGTTCTCCTCGATTTTGGCGTGGATGAAATTCCGTGCTTTAAGACCCTAGATCAGAATCACAATTTTGGTTAAAAAAAAAAAAAAAAAATGTAATAACTAAATTAGATCTTCTAGCATGACAGTGTCAATGTTGAAGGTATTTACCCGATACAAGCCGCTGAATGGGACGTCGATTGGAAGGGAGAAGAGGTTTTTAATCATTTCTTCAAACGCTTCAACAAGCTCTTGCTCGTCCCTCTTGATCTGCTCGGGATCGAAGCCTAGTAGGATCCTCATGGCGATGCGGAACATGAGGCGCTTCAATTCCGGGTACACGAGCACAGGCGCATCGCGCTCCATCCAGTCGGTGACTGCGCAGCGCACCTCCTCCTGGATCACCGGGATGTAGTGTTCGAGAGCATCCCGAGAGAAAGCCTTTAGGATCGCCTGCACCACACACACAAACACACACGTGAGACACGGGTCAAATTTGAAAATAGTAATCAGAGTTGCCAGATTGGACACACACACACACACACACACACACACACACACGTCGTAAACCTGAGTCTGTGTCTCAAATCAGTTACTGTCCCACTAAAAACTTTACTATTTATTAATTTATTAATTTGGGCGCACTTATTAATTGAAATGATGAAACACACTAAACTTGTGCGTGGACGCGCGGTTTTACGCGACGCGAGTGCGCGGATTCCTATGCGCCCTTTGCGCTTTACCTTTTTCTTGTTTCGGTGCAGACTCCCGTGCACGTTGGAGAGAGTGTCTGATCCCAGGATGGTCCTCACCGAAGCGGGCCATTGCACCGCGACCAGCTTGTGTTCCCCGAGCAGGATCTGGCGCACGTTCTCAGCGCCCATGACGCGAACCGTGGGGTTTCCAAAGAGGTGCGTTTTGTAGATAAAGCCGTATTTTTGCCGCTTCATACGCAGGAACTTTCTTCTCTGTAAAGTAAGTAAACGTGGAGTTAAAAAAAAAGAAAACGCATAAAAACAAACAAACAAACCCATGATCTCGATCTGGATCTCG
This sequence comes from Silurus aristotelis, assembly GCF_946808225.1. Classification (NCBI taxonomy): domain Eukaryota; kingdom Metazoa; phylum Chordata; class Actinopteri; order Siluriformes; family Siluridae; genus Silurus; species Silurus aristotelis. Next base: position 23,091,766 of record NC_139585.1, read on the forward strand.
TGGTTACCTGGAGGATGAGCTGGAGAGTCTCTCCAATAAAAGGCAGCCCCATGGTGCCTGGAGGTAGAGGGTTCGTGGATCCTGGATCTACTCCTCGAATCACCCAAACTTGCCAGAGCTTCACCGCGGCGAGAAGCAGGAGCACAGGAAGGAGCACCGTGCACATCAAGGTTACCAACAAAGTGTACAAACCCATGACCCTAGAAGCTGATTCAAAGTTCTTCTCTTATAACTGATTCTCTGGTTGTGTCTCTCTTTCTGGTTTCCATGCACCCTTTTATACACATTCCCCTCCTGTCTCGGCCTCCTCGTTACCTTGGGTCAGATAAATTAGTTCACACAAAGTTCATCTTTAATTGTGGTGTCATCTCGCCCCGCCCCTCCCCCCACCCACACCCCACCCACCCAGGACCCCGAAAAGCCGCTCCGAAAAAACCCGCAGCCATTTGTTATGAAGGCGCATTCTAATACCACCTCCCGGAGAAGCGGGACAATCCGAGGATTTCACTTTGAAAAGGTGTTAATTCCTCGGCACAAAGGGAAGCGTCCACGGGTTGCTTTTGTTTCCCATATTCCGTCGTTTACACTCCGACTCCATGCCATGCTGAAATGCCAGGGTTGGAGAAACAGAGGGAGAAGGAGAAGGGAGAGGGAGAAGGCGCGTCTTATAGAGCAAGTTTGCGCATTTCAGTGCGTTCAGGTTCCTACTCCGTGTGTCATCATAATTTTTTTGGTGGATCCATACACACTTTTGAAACAAAAATTTGGTGCGCATTAAATTTGCGACATGCACCAAAATTATTAATAGTGCGCAACAAAAAGTTGCGCGCGATTTTTACGCGCAGACTGTTCAGTGATTTAAGACCACCAGCAGGGTAACACCATACATTTAGTGTTTCACATGTGCAAATATATTAAATAAACGTACATATAAAAAAATTAATAAAAGTCCACCACCATATGTGCGTGTTGGAGCGCAATCCATGCGCATTGAGCACAACCAGGATAAATGTAAACAAATACACATATTAATGCGACAATAAAGGAATATACGCGTCTCAAACTTAAAACTGTTCAGGTGTAATTATTGCTCTTTAGTTGCACGTTTGCCTGGTGGTCCATTATGCCGTCTTATTTGGACATGCGCGGTTTGGGACGCGGCCAATATGATAGCTGGTGGTGGGTTCAATCTTGGGTCAGTTTAAAAAAAAAAAAGTACTGGAGCCAAAGCAAGGTTACCGGTAGCTCTTCATGAAGAGTAAACATGCAGAACCACCCACAGCATGTGGAATTAGGTGATTCTTCTGCCCACTCTTCTGGCTTTTTTTTACGACAGCTATAACGCAGGGGGGGGGGAGAGAAGGGGACCAGGCATCTTAGAGACAGAATGGCTCCAAGTTTTACACCTTTCTTTCCCCTGGATTCTTTGATGTGTGGTGGCACTTGTACTTCTGCAACTCTCCTGGCCTGAATTTCACCTTTTTTCCCCCTCATTGTCCCAAAGTTCACGGAGTACACATTACACTCCCCGGTGTTGAATTTCCTCTCCAAGTGTCTTCGAATAGTCTCCAACTGGACTTGATCTGAACCGTCCTGGATAAAAACACACAAGAAGGTCCACCTTTACACTAGGGTTTGGGTATTTCCCAGTTTTGAAATTGACTTGTGAGCTGAGTAATGGTGCTCATGGTACTTCCTAACAACGCCAGAATCATAACAACGTGCGAAATGCTTCAAGTGGTGCCCTTTGCCCTCGGTGTGCCACTACCTGAAGTTCAAGTATAGTTCATTTGCACAGTAAAGGAGATAAGGTTAGGAACCGTTCATGTGTAACACCCTCTATTGAAATTCATGGAGGTGGGGCCCTGATTGGCAGATCTCTCCAAACTGGCACTGTGGGACTTACAGCTTAAGGAACAATACACTGCACATTGTGCAGGCTTGAGAACTTCCTTGATGTTTTCTAAAGAGACAAAAAGACTTGATTTTTGCATTGCATTTTAATGGGATTACGGGCTGCTTGCTCGCTCAATGAGACACCGTGTCTGATATTATTTCTTTCATATAAGGGGTTCTCTATATCTCTTTGTGCACCCATGCAAGAACTTTCAGACTCCTCCAAAACCTTCTAGTCAAATCCAAGCATTTAAATTTCAGGCTTATTATTCAAACTATGTCTAAATGTCCTGGTTGTTTTGGACCTGGAGAGCTTCTCACCCCAGATATTTTTATCATGCATTTTCATATTACTGGATTTACTTTCTATTATAAACGCAGATCTTCCTGATCATGGTGGGAAGAGTCTGAATTCCTCCACTTGTAGGACTATTTAGTTCATTTTTGGAGAACTGAAAAGATAAAGATCTTTCTACACTGGCAGACAGACAGACAGACAAACAGAGAGAGAGATAGAGATAGGTATCTTGATTCGTGCCTGATGTAATTCACCTATTAGAGGAGCACAGGAACCTGCAGAAAACCTTTTGCAGAAAAGTAACATTTATTTCTTATGGGCTCTTCTAGTTTTAACAACATCTGCATCGCGAGTCCGGTATCACTTCTTCATGAGCTTTGTGTTCATTACCCACAGGGACACACACGTGACTCGTGCGCTCTAACGTCATCTGTGCACAAGGTGCAGTGTGGGTCCGCATTTAATACTGTGTGTGTGTGTGTATTGGTGTGTATGGTTAAAGGGTTAGAGTCCGCCCCCTCCTCCTCCTCCTCCTCCTCCCCGCGCTGTGTGCCTGTGTGCGTTCCCCCTGTGACCCGCTGCTGACCCGCACACACAGACCCTGACATGCGGCTGAACTCCAGCACCAGCCCTCGCCAAGTTCACAGTCCATCAAAGGAGAAGATAACGGAGGGCGAGCGCCACTAACTGCGGCGGGAATAAGCTCTATTATCTCCACACACACACACACACACACACACACACACACACACACACACACACACACAAATTACAAAGGGAGCAGACAACACACCTGACACTCTCTCTCTCTCTCTCTCTCTCTCTCTCTCTCTCTCTCTCTCTCTCTCTCTTTATTTATTCATTTATTTATTTAATTGCATATAACCTCTCTCCCTCGCTCTCTCTCTCTCTCTCTCTCTCTCTCTATCTATCTATCTATCTATCTATCTATCTTCATTTCATTGCATATAACCCCTCTCTCTCTCTCTCTCTCTCTCTCTCTCTCTCTCTCCGTCCCGCTATCTATCTATCTATCTATCTATCTATCTATCTATCTATCTATCTATCTATCTATCTATCTATCTATCTATCTATCTATCTATCTATCTATCTATTTTCATTTATTTATTTATTTCATTGCATATAACCTCTCTCTCTCTCTCTCTCTCTCTCTCTCTCTCTCTCTCTCTCTCTCTCTATCTATCTATCTATCTATCTATCTATCTATCTATCTATCTATCTATCTATCTATCTATCTTCATTTCATTGCATATAACCCCTCTTTCTCTCTCTCTCTCTCTCTCTCTCTCTCTCCGTCCCGCTATCTATCTATCTATCTATCTATCTATCTATCTATCTATCTATCTATCTATCTATCTATCTATCTATCTATCGATCGCTTACACACATAGACAATAATTATAATAATAATAATAATAGTAATTATGATGATGATGATGGTGATGATGAGGGTAGCAGGTTTTTTTCTGACTCATGCACTGCTCTATAATCTAGAATAAACCCAGGCTGTGGTCTGGCTGGAGGTTTTTGCTCAGAGGCGACACGTGGCGCGACTTTGATACTGAATCTGCGGCCAATGGCGACGCGAGCGTCTTTGATTTATCGGTATACTGGTAGGGGAGGGAGGGGTTACATCATTCTCTCTCTCTCACACACACACACACACACACATACGCGCGGTTCACTAAAGGGTCAGCTGGCCACTGTCTTCAAGGTGTAACCTCCCCCCAGGTCTTTAATGTGCCCTGATGCATTAATTCATTTCAGCAGTTCATAACAATTTTCTTAGATGAAATCTAATGATCCAATGATTTACTGTAATAATACTATAGTTTGTAGCAGATGAAATAAAATTAATTTACTTTAAGGAACAACCTTAATGCATGTAAATATGCTTCCATATGTATAGTGTAGTGTTTTCATATTTCCATATTTCTCACTGTGAGATGAGCAGTATATGAAATGTAGTTCTTCAGAAGGCAGGGATTAACACTTGAGCAGATTACACGTGATTCTGTCAAAAAAAAAAAATCTGATTCTGTCTAAAGAAATTTGGATCAATATTTCAAGTCATATTTTTCTCATACACATGTGGTGAATGTGTGTTGTTTTGCGTGTCACAAGTCGGATCTTGTTCATGATCACAGGACACAAAATGTCCCGAAGCACTTCTCATAACTCGACAACAGAAACTTTCAGAGTTCGTAGAAGATGTTAGTTTCGGGTCGGTATCTGAAATCAGTCTCTAAAATCCATAGAAGTGGAATGAGAGGAATTGGTACATATGTAGTAGCCCAGGCTTGGAATACATGTGGTAAAGTGAGAGAGTAATGCAATGTGACCTCTAATTACATCATATTCATGCAGTTATCTAATCATTGTAAGCAATCATGAAGATACAAGTCACCAACTTCATTTAATGTTCAAATCAAACATCAGAATGAAGAATAAGTGTGACTTTAAACATGGCATAGTTGTAGGTGTCAGATTGGCTGCTTTGTGTACTTCAGAAACTGCTGATCTCCTGGGATTTTCATATAATTACATATAATGGTGCAAAAAACAAAAAACATCGCACATAACTGAACAGAAACACCTTAATTATGGTACCTTAAAAAAAGTCAAAAAGCACTATTTACAACTGTGGTGTGCAGAAAAGCATCTCAGAATGCACATGTTGAACCTTGAGAGGAATGTGCTACAACAACAGAAGGGAAGAGTGGAACCCAATGTGACCTTCTGTTGTTGTAGCACATTCATCTCAAGGTTCAACATGTGCATTCTGAGATGCTTTTCTGCACACCACAGTTGTAAATAGTGCTTGTAAATAGGAACAAATTGCTGAATTACATGGAGGAAAAAGGGGGAAAAGTTACTTGGTGTTTTTCCCCTTTTTTCCTCCATGTGATTCAGCAATTTGTTCCATCCAGTGGCAGGCGGTCAGGGCCAGCAAAGCCTTCTCTGCTGGCCTAAACACTATCAGAAGCACTGACCATGTTTTTACAACATAAATTCTAATATTTGTTTCATGAAATTGTATTAATTTATTCCAAACAGTTTATTCTCTTTATTTCGTAGCGTATTTCTTGGCTGCACTGCTTCAGTACGTGTATGTGGATGTTAGATTTTTTTGTCCAATCAGTTTTCAGCCTCTATGTGTTGCCATGCCAATCTAATCTGCCCAGTGCCTTCAAAGTCAGTACTGCTGGCCTTTTTTTTTTACCTTAGTCTTTATAAGAAATAGCTTTGTTTCTTTAACCAATCAGATTTCAAATTCGTGTCACAGGGCATCTAGCTGGCCCAGAATAACGTTAGCATTTTTCCATCCTCTGATTGGTTGGTCAAAGGAAAACTGTTACAGCCAAGTTCGACTGGCAAAACACGTGTGTAACATTAATACATAATCTGCACACATTAATACAGCTGAGTTAGACTTTTTATGCCTACAGAGAAGGAGAAGTTGATTTGGTCTCGGACATACTTAAAAATACATATTCAAGAAAAGCTAGACATCGTGAAGACCCCAACCCCAAAGCTAGTTAGCGTGTCTCAGCCCGGGAAAGGGTTTGTTCACCACTTCCAGAACAGCGAATACGAGCGGTACCAGCGGTAGCCTCTGAGGAGCGGTGCAAATTATGTGTCTGTATCTCTGGTGAGTAGGTTGGATTTTATTAAAATTTTTATGTTTTTGTCATGTTATTAGACAAATATTGATTCTGAACTGCTCCAGATGATGATGGTGGCACAGTTGCGGTTGTAGCATAGCGGTTTGGCGCTTGCTTTAGTAAAATGGTATTCACCCTCCATATGAGAAATGACTCTCTCTCTGTAATGCCACGCGTTGTTATATTGCGTTTTTGTATAGTATTGATGGTTTCTATAATCGCAACATGATAGTGGTGGTACTAAGAGGTGGATTAAGTCGGGTACGTCCCCACTGAAGGCCCAGGTACCAAATGCACGGCCCACCACTGATTCCATCAAGTGCGTATTCTTACCTCACAACTACTGTTTTTCAGAAGTGTCTCCACCTCAATCAAGATAAAGTGGTAACTGAAGATGGATGAGTGATTGAAATCTCTTACACACATTTGTACTTGATACACACATGGCATTCCTGCTCTATCCGATTCCTCAATATTACCCAATGCTCACTTTGTGTGGAGAATCAAAAGCTGCTTATTTTTGTAACTTGTTTTTTTTGTACATGTAATATGTATTATTGATATTATTATTACAATGACACCTATTTAGTGTACAGTATGTTCTTTAGATTCACTCTACCAGTGACATTAAAATTATGTAAATTAATCCTTTAAAAGACATTAAAACTTTTTTATACCTGAAGTTTCCAAACACACAAGATCGAAGATAACATTATTTATAGACCTGCTTAATATTAAATATGAATATTTATTACCATAATCTAGTGGTTAGGATGCGGCGCTCTCACCGCTGTGGCCCGGGTTCGATCCCCGGTCAGAGAACCAAACCCCAGCCATTAGGGTTGCACAAGCCTTAGTGCCGGTCCCAAACCCGGATAAATTGGGAGGGTTGCATTAGGAAGGGCATCCAGCGTAAAAAACGTGCCAAATCAAACATGCGGATGATCCGCTGTGGCGCCCCCTAATGGGAGAAGCCAAAAGAAAGTTTGTATTACCATAACAATAATAAATAAAAAAACACTATACAACTGTTGTATGTGCATTTTTTAACCATTGCATTTCACATTGTCATTTGTAGGTTATAATAACCTTCACTCTTCTGGGAACATTGGACAGAACCACGTGTCCCAAATATGTTCAGTAGGGTTAAGTTTAGAGCTCTAGAACAGTCCACTCAAGATCCGCCATGTAAAGCACATATTTATAGAGCTGGATTTGTGCAGAGTCACATCATCATGCAGGAACAGGTTTTGGGTCTCCTAGTTCAAGTAAAGGGAAAATTTTATGCTCTAGCGTCCAACGGCATCTTATACAATTGTGTGCCTTTAACTTTATAGTAACAGTTTGTTGAAGAACCACATATGGCTGGAAAAAAACAGATGTCCCAATATTTGGTTCAATACTTTTCTAAAAATTTCTTTTAATTTTTTTCTGATAAATATTCTGCAATAAATGGACATTCGGTGCAACCCAGATGAGGATGGGTTCCCTCTCGAGTCTGGTTCCTCTCAGGGTGTCTTCCTTATGCCATCTCAGGGAGTTTTTCCTCGCCACAGGCTCCCTCATCAGGGACAAACTTACACTTATAAAGAAGATATGAATTTTTTTATCACCACATTATCAGTGCTTTGAGACAATGTTCATTGTTAAATACAAATAAAAATAAATTGAACTGAATAAAGTTTTACCTAAAAAAATAAATAAAAAAAACCCACCTCCATTCTTTTGCAAATCTATAAAACAGACACTGGACATAATCCTGTGAACTTACAAATTGTGTTCTCCAGCACAGTGTATAAGTGAGATGTAGTGATGGTAGCATCATATTCAAACTATCATTGGCTCCTGGTTGCTTCTTTGCCTAAAAAAAAGTCTTGAAAAGTTCAGGTGGGTGATTCCTTATGTAACAAACACGAGTCTGATGAAATTTACTGAGGTGTGTTTGGATTTTCATGTTCTAAAGGAAATGGGAAATGAATCCATATATTAATGACGTATATGTAAATTTCACTCCAACCACCAACTTTGGGAATAAAAGAAGATGACGCGTTGCAATCGGTCGATCCAGTTTTATTAATGTGAACGAAAACAAATGGGAAAACTCTGTGTCAGAGATGATGCAGATCTTTAGCAGCAATCTTCAATAAGACTGAGAATTCAATCAGAAAGGCAGAAATAGAACTAGTGCTGTTTTAACTGGAGGGAAAACCGTGGCATCACTAAGACTTATGAATAAAATTTCACGGTTTTTTTTTTTTTTTTTTTTGTACGTTATCATGTTTAGGGAAGAGAGCAAGCCGGACCCCTGCTCTCACTTCTGATTCGGAGAATCTCTCGGTTCCATTTAGTCGTTTGTACAATGACATTTCACAGGCATACATACATATATACACACATATATATATATATATATGCAAATAACTTACATATACATATGCAAATAACTTAAATTATATTTGGTGCAAAGTCTGCGGGAAAGTTCGAAAGAGCAACTAACGTCACGACGAAACGTGACGTCCAGACCGGTTATTGCTCGCTTTTTTTTTTCCTTTCGCCGTCGAAAGCGTTGGAAACTCGGACGAAAAAAAAAAAGCTTTAGTTTCCCCCCTTTGGAATTAAAAATAAAATTAAATAAATCAATTCCACAAAGCGTTTCGAGACGCGAGCAAATGTTTTTTGTACACAATGAAATGTTTTTCTTTTCTTCACAGCTGAACGCCGCTATTCCCTTAAAAGAATAAAAAGGTTCATATGCGAAAAATTATATCTTCAGCCTTAAATTAAGAGAAAAAATAAAAAAAATCACACACACACACACTCATGCAAGTTTTTTTCCCTTCACCACAAATTGACACACTGGTTCAGATGTGTGGGAAGCATGATTTTAGAATAGTGTTAAATATCATTTTCGAATATCTACACTAAAAACTTCATGGCCCCTCCCCCGCTCCGGAGAATCTCTCAATATGAACATCTGTCTCACGTGAGGACGTCATCGTTCATACGCCGGTTCTCCGGGGTGCTTTTACAATATACAAAAACAGAATCCTTGGCCGTAAAAAAAAAAAAAAAAAAAAAAAAACGCTAAAAGAAAAAAAAAAAACAATTAAATGGTTGCATTCGATAAAACCGACCTCTCGTCGTTTTTTTTTTCTCCAGTATTTACACTTCGAGATTCAGTCTGAAATAAAGCGTGACACAGAGGGGAACGTTTTGGCAGAGGACACTGGGGATGCGTGGCCCGTGTGTGAGCGTGTGTTAAAGAAGGTGCTGTAGTCTTGAAGTTGGTCTCGATTTTGCACCGCTCCGTGCTTTAAGTGTGTGGGATTGGGAAGTGCAAGAAGGAGAACACGGGAAGGGAAAAGGGCGCTTATGAGTGCTGCGACATGCCGTTCACCAAACTCCTCAACTGCTTCACCACCGTCTCGATCAGCTTCTGCTTGTCGCGGTCGTTCTTCCGGAACTGTGAAAAGATGTTGTTCTTTTTGCTCGTGTCCTTCATCCTGGAACGACAACGCAAACAGGATTACGATATATGTGATGTATAATACAAAATGACTTACAATCACCTCAATGAGAGTTAGGGGCCTTGCTCAAGGGCCCAGTAGTGGCATCTCAGTGGTGTAACTTAATCACTAAGCTTTCATATTTGTCATTTCATGACATACTTCACATGCTGAATAACATTATTAACAGCCAAAAAAAAGCTGAATAAAGCAGTTTTTTTCTCCTCAACGTTGATCAAATTTAACATTAAAAGTGTTGTGATGTAAATCTGATTAGTTGGTTAGTACCTTCTTATCATTTGTTTTTACTTCTACGAAAGGAAGTAATGAATAAAACACCACATAATGGTGGATTGGTATTTCTTTCTATAACAGCACAAGCCGATATTTAAGAGGTATTTTGTTTATCTACAAAATTAACATCAAATGTTAAATTAAATGTTGTGGGATTTCTGCATAAACAAATGACTTCCCTACTTTATCACTTACACTAGAGCAGCTAGAGCAGCTATTCCCTTACAGGCCTGTATGCTTTTTTTCCCCCTTTAATTTTATAAACGAACTATAAAGTGCAAAGTCCTCTACTCTGAAAACTGCAAAAACAGATACGGGTTTTCCTTCAAAGTGAGTCTGACACTGGAGACTCCTTCCAAGAATGCAAAAACAACAACAAAAAAGTCTTCTTATAGAAATGTTGTGCTGTATGTAATTTTAAACAGTGGCTCAATATCCAATAAAATAAAAAAAACCTCTTAATAAATCATACACTGTTGTATGTAAGGTCATATCAATCACATATTCCACAAAACATTCTTCAACCCGGTAGCTCTTCCACGGCCCGGTACTGGGTGGTAAGCCGGTTGTTTGGGACTTCTGCTGTACAGTAAGGTTTATGTGTGTGTGTGTGTGTGTGTGTGTGTGTGTGTGTGTGTGTATAGGATCGTTTTTCTTTAGTGTATGCAAGTACATTTGGAAATTGTAAAACTACCTACCCCCGGTTGACTCTGTCGCAAGTTAGCATTGAGAAAGAGAGAAAATGTTAGATGCAAATGGGCAATCTTTACTTCACAGCAACACAGGGATGGAAGCGTCTTTACAACATATATTAGGACAAGCCGGGTTTGTAAGTAATGAAAGAAATTGTTAACATAACATGAGGAATACTGACTTCTCCAAAAGTGCAAGTGCAGTGGACGGGTTGACCCGGAGATACTTCGAGGTGGGCTGGCCATAGTCTGCTAGGTAAGTGGACCAATCCCACACCATGAACAAGTCCAGCAGCTGCAATAGAAACAAACGAATCATTACAATACAGTGAGGAGGAGAAGTAATCGCATTCAGTTGTGCAAAGAAGGGTAATCTTATTTCGTTACAAAAATAAGTGAGGCACGGTTGATTGAAAGTGGGTTGGGGAGGGTTTGGGGTATTTGAGCAGCCAGCGGGGGTTACTTGTGGAGAATTGTGCCTGGATCTGGCATTCAAAATGCTAAAGGAACAGCAATCCCTTGGTGACCTCTGGATAACCTGGAACAGGGATTAATCCTTGCTCTGCTTAGGCCTGCAGTCATACTGGTACACGCCTTCGGAGTACTTCACACCCCTAATTGGGAAACTCAAGGTCTCAGACACCTTGAAAAGAGAAGTCTCTCACCAGAGTTTGAGTACAATGTATGCTAATGGCTATAAAGCACTAGGGGGATGATTACGGCCAGAATCGTTCATTACAGAGGGTCGAGTTTAGAGCTAATTCCATTTCACACCTGCTATGCGCTCTGTTTGCCGAAGCGTCATGTAGTGCCGTTTGCAGTTCCTGCTGGGCAGCATTACACTAAACGAAGCAGGACACCAGGGTTTTAAAACACAAATGTCTATTCCTGGATATTTGTATTTAAGTCTGACTTAAGGCTCAGAATAATTCTGGAGAAGTCCAAATAATGGAGTGCAGCCGTGTCCCAGTGTACTCTTATACTATCAGGTGAAAGAACTGCATACCTATAGTTCAATGTCAGTGTGGATGAAGTACGCAAACCATGTAGTTTGTAAGCATGAGTTAAAGTAGAGATACACTCTGTGAAATATAACTCCAGAAAAAGTGACGCCACCAAACGACTGATTACGCAAAATGTGGTTGAGTAAAAAAAAAAGATATTTGAAATGTAGTGAAGTTGAGGTAAAAGTCTCCCCAAATAGAAAAAACTTCAGTAAAGAACAGATACGTGAAAAGGCTACTTCCTTACTGTTTCACCACTGGTTTCATTTACTAGTGAGAATCACTTAAATGAAGATCTCGTCCCAAGCACACAAACACACAACCTGTCTCAAGCTGTAGGAGTGTCCAACTAGTCCACCTCTTACGACCTGGGGTCAATTTACTTATCCTTTCCTTTATTAATTCTCATTCATTCATTAAAATAGAAACGACTGCCGGCTTGACCGAGTATCATCATCTATCTGTAGGTACTGTTTCTGTTAAATCCTGATCAACACGTTCCTTTACGCCACAATTAACACAATTCCATAGCGACTTGCTTCGCTGAGGGAATTTTATTAAAACTCGAATTAAAGATCCAATAAGATTACAGATGAAGCAACAAACTGCATAAATCATCAGCACCAGGGCTTTTTATCCGCACCGTATGACTGCTCACACGCAACCTTGTACCCAGAGTTCAGACTCAGTGCAATGAATTCAATAGAGTTTCCAATTAAAAAAAAAAAAAACAACAACCATAAATCTAATCAGTCTTTTGTCTGAGCATTATCTGCCCTGAAAAAATGGTTTTGTGGTTTTAAAAGGAAATCAGTTGTCAGTTTGTTCCAAACATCTTGGAGAACATCCAATGGTTCTTCACACTTTGGGATTTAACTGCTCCTCTGTATGTTACACAAATGACACTTTTATAACAACACAAAACTTTTCTCTGCCATGCTGACTTTTGAGGGAACTGTCTAGATTGTGCTACAAGTTATTCTGACAGAAATAAACACCAAAACTATCAACCAAGATCAAATTTAGACATTTCCTACCATAATGCTGTGAATTCAAGAAAAGCAATGACTCAGTTCATATCCAGTTCAGACCTGCTTAAATAGCTTTAAATACAGAGCCTGTCAAAAGTTTGGAAACACCTAGTCTTTTATGGGTTTTGAGGGACACGTGCATGTTGCTTTTGTTTATATGCAACAAAGTGGGTAAAAACACACAAGAATTTAAAGTGAGGGACTGGAAGAAAGTTATGCAGACAGATGAGTCCTGACATCTCAAACAGAAGAACTTATTTAAGACCGAGAACAGGAGAGATGATGTTAACAGACGTCCTCGTCCCCACAGTCAAACAGAGATGGAAGCATTATGGTTTGGGGTTGTTTTGGAGCAGGGAAGGTTTGAGATTTATTCAGGAAAGTGAAAGCAATACTGATCCAACATGGCTACCATTTCGCACTTCATCTCACGCTATGGAATTTCGTCTGGCTAATTGGAACTTTACCATACAACAAGACAATAACCTGAAATGTACGTCCAAGCGCTGTAGGTGTTATTTAGAGAGCAAGCTGGAGTGTTATCCATCATGGAATTGCCTACCCAGTCACCTAAATCCCATTGAATGTCTCAGGGATTAACTGGATCACAATGTCGGAAAAAAATCTCCCTTTAAAGAAACTAATGACTAGATGAGTGTGTAAAGATGTATTCATTTCCATTTAAATACTATAACCTCTAGACATTTATATATTTGTTCACTCAAAGTAAATCTTCATAGCATCAAATCACCTGGTTTGCTGCATATAAACTAAAGGAACGTTCTTTTATAAACCGTTGAAGACTAGGTGTTGCCAAACGTCTGACAGTATGTTAAAAACAAAACAGTGGTTCGAGGGTACGACCCACAATGTTGTATAGAGCTCAAGTTACAGATAACAAAGGCTTAAAAATTGTTTGAAAAAGCAGAGAGTAAACAAAAGTGTCCATTAGAGATCAGATGATTGGCAGTGACATTGTGACCCCGGCGATCGGGGTCAGTATGCTCTCAAACATGCCAATTCCAGTGGATCCATCTTAGGGTCTGCCTGTGGCCCTTGTCAAACTGATATCCAAGTATCTCCCCCACAGCACCGGGTTTTCTGGTTCTGTGGATAGTGAGATGAGTGGCGTGAACTGAGCAAGAGGTTAAACCTTACGGAGAAGGGCAGGGTGAGGCGGTAATGCCTGACCACTGGCACTCTCCTCTTCTCCTTATCTGAGACTAAGGTGCTTGACCCTGTCCTGAGCCCTCACTCTGACTGCTCTCTCTTCGCTTGAACCAAAATCAGAGAATACCTAAAGCACAACAATCCTTCTGACATTTGAGCCAGTCAATGGAATGCCTTTACCACTCATCACCAGCTACTTGATAGGCTAGAAGAATTCCCTTTTTTTTATATTCCACCACTATGGAAGTTTCTCACCGTTGCTTCTTTAAATTATGTGTTCTTCATCTATAAGAAAATGAAGATCTGACGACACAAACAAGCATGTACGTAGCAGGGACGGTTGATCAGCTGATGATATATAATAATGAATGCTGTTTGAAAGAAAATAACTGCTTGCCTTATCATGCCAGGTTCTGTTACGACTTGTAGACACCCATTCAAAAAGATACAGTATCTAACATAAGTGAGTACACCCCTCAAATTTCAGCAACTTTTAAGGAACAATACTATAGAAATGGAACTTGAATATATTTAAGTCATTGTGCAGTTTGTGTAGCAGTACAGATTTACTGTCCTCTGAAAAACACTCAACATACTGCCATTATTGTCTAAATATCTGGCAACAAAAGTGAGTTCACCCTAAGTGATAACAGCTGTACCTCATGTAACCATGCAAAGCCACATGTCCTATTTCTAATGTTCATATTTTTGTCTGCTTGACAGGACCATATTTTGTGTATCGTGTATTAGAGCTGTTTATATTTGGTGCTTTGAGTACAATTCTCTCCACAAAGATGCCATCAGTAACACCCTGGTCAGGGTCATACAGAGGTTTTCCAAAATGGGCTTGGAAAACCTCCAGGATGGGCTGCTTTCTGTTTGCTGCAGACAACCTGTCCAAGAGCATGAATCACTGGACCCATGTCCTGTGGTCTGATGAGACCAAGATAAAATTGTTTGGCTGAGATGGTGTTCAGCATGTGTGGCGACGCCTTGGTGAGAAGTACCGAGATATTTGTGTCCTGCCTACAGTTAAACATGGTGGTAGTAGCATCATGGTCTGGGGCTGCTGGTACTGGGGAGCCACAGTTCATTGAGGGGAAACATGGACTCCAACATATACAGTGACATTCTGATGCAGAACATGATGCCCTCCCTTCAGAGACTGGGCCGAATAACAGTTTTTCAACCTGATGACGACTGCCTCGATGAAGGTGACCGAGTGGACAAGTATGTTTCCACATTAATCGAAGTATAGACCCTATTGAGCACCTGTGGAGCATCCTCTAGTGGAAGGTGGAGAAACGGCACGTGTATAACATCCATCATCTCTGTGATGTTATTATGGAAGCGTGAAAGAGGATCCCAGCAACAACCTGTGCAGCTATGGTGAATTCCATGCCTAGGAGGATTAATTCAGTGCTAGATAACAATGATGCTCTCACAAAATATTGACACTTTGGACACAGTTTTGACATGTTTACTTAGAGTGTACTAACTTTTGTTGCCAGTTATTTAAACAGCTGTATATTGATATGTATTTAGAGGACAGTAATTCTGTACTGCTATACAAACTGCACATTGACTACTCTAAAATGTATCGATATATAGTTCAATTTCTATATTATTGTCCCTTGAGAACATATAATGAAATGGTTGCTGGAATGTGAGGGGTGTACTCACTTTTGTGAGACACTAAACAGCTATACTGTATTAAATTACATTTTTTTTATTATTTACCGTTCAGCGAATGCTGAAATTCTTAAGAAATGAGCAGCATTACAAGAAAACCGTAGGTTTCCGCTTTATTTCACCAGATTTAGCCATTGAAATTAAAGAATGCAGTGATGTGTATCTTTAACTCAGCGACCTCATAGGACACTTTAACCAATAAACAAGCAGAGAAACTATGCATAGGCTATGCTACAGTACTGTACTTTACTACAGTACACACTATAAATGTGATATTTCTACGAATTTACACAAATTTCATCTCGCTATATTCTTGCAAATGTTTTCTGTGTGTTTAAAGAGTGTGGGAGGATGATTTACGGCTTAAACACAATAATAGTAATACAAATGTATTGTAAAAAATTGTGATTTTTGGTTCCTTCTACTAAGCAAAAGAGAAAGAGTGTGTGCTCAAAATGTGAACATCCATTACCCCATCGTATCCAATTATCGATATCATTCCAGTCACATAATCAGTGTTCTAGTGAATATTAAACACCATACAGATCACTAAATCAAATGAAACTAAATGAAAACAACAATGACTTCTGTTAAGATTACTGTAGCTTCTTCATCACCTATTGGTTTGTAAAGCTTTGCTGCTGAGGTCGAAGCTTACCTGTCGAAGGTCAATGAACGCCAGCTGAAGTGTGTCCCCCTGGAATCCTGGCACTGGCTCTGAACTGGCAAATACTGCAAAGATAACAAGGAACTAATGTAATCATTCTCAGGCCTCAATCACTAGCCATTATTTATCTTATTTTCTATTTTTATTTATCTTAATATCTTATAATATCTTTTCTTTAATGGATAGATATTAGGGGTGTAACGGTACACAAAGTTCGGTGCACGGTTTTTAAGTCACAGTTCGGTTCAAATTGTTAGTGGGGCAGAAACGTAAAATTGCTTGTCGTATTTTTTATTAGTTTATTAGTTTTATTATTAATAAGCGCAATTTATTATTATTAAATTGAAAATGATCTGTGAACATCAAACGTTTACATTTTGAAAACAATTTAAAATAAAATGCCTGCCTGGTTAAACAATATATATAAAATAATATTTTACGCTAGTCCTAATGATCCTTTTAGCATTTTCATGCATGTGCAAAACAATTTTTATTTTTATTATTATTATTATTAATAATAATAATAATAATAATAATAATAATAATAATAATAGCACTCAAATTGTTAATCGAAGACTATACAAATTTTACTATGTTCCGTACGTAAAAAAGATCACAACCAAAACCGAACCGAAAGTGCTGAATTTCGGTATGTATACATGTACACTTACACACCATAATATATAGTCTTTTTTAATATATCTTAATTAAAAAACATTACCACATAATGAACTGGCAACCAGGTACTTATTTCACACAGGCAGAACGATATGACAAATTTGTTCTGGAAACGTCCCAGTGCTTTTCTTGGTAAAAAACATGTCTGGGGAAAATGTCCCAGTGTTCTGGTTGTTGAAAATGTCCCAGAGTTTTTCCCTGGTAAAAATTTCTCTGTTTTGCCTGGTGAAAATTTCCCTGGTAAAAATGTCCCGGTGTTTTGCCCATAAAAAATTTGCCTGGTAAAAATGTGCCAGTTTATGCCTAATGAAAAAACCCAGTGTTTCTCTTTTTGAAAACGTCCCAGTGTTTTGCTCGGTGAAAAAAACGTCCCAGTGTTTTGCTCGGTGAAAAAAACGTCCCAGTGTTTTGCTCGGTGAAAAAAACGTCCCAGTGTTTTGCTCGGTGAAAAAAACGTCCCAGTGTTTTGCTCGGTGAAAAAAACGTCCCAGTGTTTTGCTCGGTGAAAAAAACGTCCCAGTGTTTTGCTCGGTGAAAAAAACGTCCCAGTGTTTTGCTCGGTGAAAAAAACGTCCCAGTGTTTTGCTCGGTGAAAAAAACGTCCCAGTGTTTTGCTCGGTGAAAAAAACGTCCCAGTGTTTTGCTCGGTGAAAAAAACGTCCCAGTGTTTTGCTCGGTGAAAAAAACGTCCCAGTGTTTTGCTCGGTGAAAAAAACGTCCCAGTGTTTTGCTCGGTGAAAAAAACGTCCCAGTGTTTTGCTCGGTGAAAAAAACGTCCCAGTGTTTTGCTCGGTGAAAAAAACGTCCCAGTGTTTTGCTCGGTGAAAAAAACGTCCCAGTGTTTTGCTCGGTGAAAAAAACGTCCCAGTGTTTTGCTCGGTGAAAAAAACGTCCCATTGTTTTGCTCGGTGAAAAAAACGTCCCATTGTTTTGCTCGGTGAAAAAAACGTCCCATTGTTTTGCTCGGTGAAAAAAACGTCCCATTGTTTTGCTCGGTGAAAAAAACGTCCCATTGTTTTGCTCGGTGAAAAAAACGTCCCATTGTTTTGCTCGGTGAAAAAAACGTCCCATTGTTTTGCTCGGTGAAAAAAACGTCCCATTGTTTTGCTCGGTGAAAAAAACGTCCCATTGTTTTGCTCGGTGAAAAAAACGTCCCATTGTTTTGCTCGGTGAAAAAAACGTCCCATTGTTTTGCTCGGTGAAAAAAACGTCCCATTGTTTTGCTCGGTGAAAAAAACGTCCCATTGTTTTGCTCGGTGAAAAAAACGTCCCATTGTTTTGCTCGGTGAAAAAAACGTCCCATTGTTTTGCTCGGTGAAAAAAACGTCCCATTGTTTTGCTCGGTGAAAAAAACGTCCCATTGTTTTGCTCGGTGAAAAAAACGTCCCATTGTTTTGCTCGGTGAAAAAAACGTCCCATTGTTTTGCTCGGTGAAAAAAACGTCCCATTGTTTTGCTCGGTGAAAAAAACGTCCCATTGTTTTGCTCGGTGAAAAAAACGTCCCATTGTTTTGCTCGGTGAAAAAAACGTCCCATTGTTTTGCTCGGTGAAAAAAACGTCCCATTGTTTTGCTCGGTGAAAAAAACGTCCCATTGTTTTGCTCGGTGAAAAAAACGTCCCATTGTTTTGCTCGGTGAAAAAAACGTCCCATTGTTTTGCTCGGTGAAAAAAACGTCCCATTGTTTTGCTCGGTGAAAAAAACGTCCCATTGTTTTGCTCGGTGAAAAAAACGTCCCATTGTTTTGCTCGGTGAAAAAAACGTCCCATTGTTTTGCTCGGTGAAAAAAACGTCCCATTGTTTTGCTCGGTGAAAAAAACGTCCCATTGTTTTGCTCGGTGAAAAAAACGTCCCATTGTTTTGCTCGGTGAAAAAAACGTCCCATTGTTTTGCTCGGTGAAAAAAACGTCCCATTGTTTTGCTCGGTGAAAAAAACGTCCCATTGTTTTGCTCGGTGAAAAAAACGTCCCATTGTTTTGCTCGGTGAAAAAAACGTCCCATTGTTTTGCTCGGTGAAAAAAACGTCCCATTGTTTTGCTCGGTGAAAAAAACGTCCCATTGTTTTGCTCGGTGAAAAAAACGTCCCATTGTTTTGCTCGGTGAAAAAAACGTCCCATTGTTTTGCTCGGTGAAAAAAACGTCCCATTGTTTTGCTCGGTGAAAAAAACGTCCCATTGTTTTGCTCGGTGAAAAAAACGTCCCATTGTTTTGCTCGGTGAAAAAAACGTCCCATTGTTTTGCTCGGTGAAAAAAACGTCCCATTGTTTTGCTCGGTGAAAAAAACGTCCCATTGTTTTGCTCGGTGAAAAAAACGTCCCATTGTTTTGCTCGGTGAAAAAAACGTCCCATTGTTTTGCTCGGTGAAAAAAACGTCCCATTGTTTTGCTCGGTGAAAAAAACGTCCCATTGTTTTGCTCGGTGAAAAAAACGTCCCATTGTTTTGCTCGGTGAAAAAAACGTCCCATTGTTTTGCTCGGTGAAAAAAACGTCCCATTGTTTTGCTCGGTGAAAAAAACGTCCCATTGTTTTGCTCGGTGAAAAAAACGTCCCATTGTTTTGCTCGGTGAAAAAAACGTCCCATTGTTTTGCTCGGTGAAAAAAACGTCCCATTGTTTTGCTCGGTGAAAAAAACGTCCCATTGTTTTGCTCGGTGAAAAAAACGTCCCATTGTTTTGCTCGGTGAAAAAAACGTCCCATTGTTTTGCTCGGTGAAAAAAACGTCCCATTGTTTTGCTCGGTGAAAAAAACGTCCCATTGTTTTGCTCGGTGAAAAAAACGTCCCATTGTTTTGCTCGGTGAAAAAAACGTCCCATTGTTTTGCTCGGTGAAAAAAACGTCCCATTGTTTTGCTCGGTGAAAAAAACGTCCCATTGTTTTGCTCGGTGAAAAAAACGTCCCATTGTTTTGCTCGGTGAAAAAAACGTCCCATTGTTTTGCTCGGTGAAAAAAACGTCCCATTGTTTTGCTCGGTGAAAAAAACGTCCCATTGTTTTGCTCGGTGAAAAAAACGTCCCATTGTTTTGCTCGGTGAAAAAAACGTCCCATTGTTTTGCTCGGTGAAAAAAACGTCCCATTGTTTTGCTCGGTGAAAAAAACGTCCCATTGTTTTGCTCGGTGAAAAAAACGTCCCATTGTTTTGCTCGGTGAAAAAAACGTCCCATTGTTTTGCTCGGTGAAAAAAACGTCCCATTGTTTTGCTCGGTGAAAAAAACGTCCCATTGTTTTGCTCGGTGAAAAAAACGTCCCATTGTTTTGCTCGGTGAAAAAAACGTCCCATTGTTTTGCTCGGTCAAAACGTCCCATTGTTTTGCTCGGTCAAAACGTCCCATTGTTTTGCTCGGTCAAAACGTCCCATTGTTTTGCTCGGTCAAAACGTCCCATTGTTTTGCTCGGTCAAAACGTCCCATTGTTTTGCTCGGTCAAAACGTCCCATTGTTTTGCTCGGTCAAAACGTCCCATTGTTTTGCTCGGTCAAAACGTCCCATTGTTTTGCTCGGTCAAAACGTCCCATTGTTTTGCTCGGTCAAAACGTCCCATTGTTTTGCTCGGTGAAAACGTCCCATTGTTTTGCTCGGTGAAAACGTCCCATTGTTTTGCTCGGTGAAAACGTCCCATTGTTTTGCTCGGTGAAAACGTCCCATTGTTTTGCTCGGTGAAAACGTCCCATTGTTTTGCTCGGTGAAAACGTCCCATTGTTTTGCTCGGTGAAAACGTCCCAGTGTTTTGCTCGGTGAAAACGTCCCAGTGTTTTGCTCGGTAAAAACGTCCCAGTGTTTTGCTCGGTAAAAACGTCCCAGTGTTTTGCTCGGTAAAAACGTCCCAGTGTTTTGCTCGGTAAAAACGTCCCAGTGTTTTGCTCGGTAAAAACGTCCCAGTGTTTTGCTCGGTAAAAACGTCCCAGTGTTTTGCTCGGTAAAAACGTCCCAGTGTTTTGCTCGGTAAAAACGTCCCAGTGTTTTGCTCGGTAAAAACGTCCCAGTGTTTTGCTCGGTAAAAACGTCCCAGTGTTTTGCTCGGTAAAAACGTCCCAGTGTTTTGCTCGGTAAAAACGTCCCAGTGTTTTGCTCGGTAAAAACGTCCCAGTGTTTTGCTCGGTAAAAACGTCCCAGTGTTTTGCTCGGTAAAAACGTCCCAGTGTTTTGCTCGGTAAAAACGTCCCAGTGTTTTGCTCGGTAAAAACGTCCCAGTGTTTTGCTCGGTAAAAACGTCCCAGTGTTTTGCTCGGTAAAAACGTCCCAGTGTTTTGCTCGGTAAAAACGTCCCAGTGTTTTGCTCGGTAAAAACGTCCCAGTGTTTTGCTCGGTAAAAACGTCCCAGTGTTTTGCTCGGTAAAAACGTCCCAGTGTTTTGCTCGGTAAAAACGTCCCAGTGTTTTGCTCGGTAAAAACGTCCCAGTGTTTTGCTCGGTAAAAACGTCCCAGTGTTTTGCTCGGTAAAAACGTCCCAGTGTTTTGCTCGGTAAAAATCTCCCAGTGTTTTGCTTGGTAAAAATCTCCCAGTGTTTTGCTTGGTAAAAATCTCCCAGTGTTTTGCTTGGTAAAAATCTCCCAGTGTTTTGCTTGGTAAAAATCTCCCAGTGTTTTGCTTGGTAAAAATCTCCCAGTGTTTTGCTTGGTAAAAATCTCAGTGTTTTGCTCGTTAAAAAATATGTCCGTGTTTTGCTCGATGAAAATGTCCCAGTGTTTTGCTTGATAAAAATGTCCCAATGTTTTGCTCGGTGAAAATGTCCCAGTGTTTTGCTTGATAAAAATGTCCCAGTGTTTTGCTCGGTGAAAATGTCCCAAAGTTGAATGAATAAAACTGGATCGTGAAATGACAAGCCCTTTTCAATTCTCGATTCAAAGCCAGCGAGAGGCCTCAGGTATTCCCTGTGCTGCTAAACCCTGGTATGAACTCTGATTCACCCCGTCTTACCAGCTTCAGGGCCCTACAGGGGCAGCTACAAACCACACACACATTTTTCTGCATGTGACAGTGATGTAGCATACAGGCATACAGGGCACAATGCATCTCCCTTTGTCCTTCATGTGTTTATTTAACAGAATGATGTTTTGATGTTTGCAGTCTGCCCCGCATGAGATCAGGATATCTATGTATAATATATATAAATATATAACAGTTTTCCTAACTGGGAGACACAAACCTGTTCCAAACCTGACAATTTCCCTGTGCACAAAACCAGCTACATTAAGTTTTAATCAGGTTTTTCTCTCCATGAGCTGTTTTTTTCCATCAGTGTTGACTTGTACACTTCCCGTCATATACCGAGTATATTCCAAAGAAACTGACCCACAGTGAAGACAAGGCAAATCTGGGCAGCCGAAATGTCAAGAATCCATGAATAAGATATATGAAACAGGTCTTTAAACTCGGTCCTTTGAGCTTGAGAGCTTGAAGAATGAAAACGAGAGGTTTGAGAATGTGCGCCATGCCTCAGATGTGGACCTGTTTATTCTGAAAGCGGTAATTACGCCGTCTGGGCGAAATCCACTAAAGGACACGGTGGCGAACGAAATGGCGCAAAAGACGTCACGGTGAGCGACCTCCTCAAAAGAAGTCTTTTTGGGTGAGAAAAACCAAAACTGCTGGCGCTGGCAGCAACAGTGGGATAACATCTATTAAAATATGCACCATGTGGTCAAATTCACACACAACAACAACTCTTTATGCTTAGCTAAAGTTTCTAGATATCTACAGATTACATTCCGGTCACAGATTAAATCTAATCCTCGGACTGAAAAAGCGTTTTCAGTGGAAAACTCCTCTGACTAATTTCAAGCCAAAAACTTTTTGTACTGTATTTAAAGTAATGGCCCTTAGTCACGTTAACTTTCAAAGACATTTTATGCTCCATCACTAACCATAAAACCAGTAGAACCGTTAGTAGAAACTTTCAAAGACGACAATTCGGTATCTGTTATAATGGTTTTCTAATAAGTGGCTCAGTGTGACATATTACCCATAATCCTACATTTCTTTTTGCCTAGCTACCACATGAGCCAAGCTGGGACAGATGGGTAGAGCTAAAAATATTTTACACTGTCACACCGATAAAGTGTAGTGACACAGAATATCGCCCGAACCAGCAAAAAAAATCAGTAGGAAAATCCTATTCTTTAGAAACGTGGCAAGTCTGAGATGCTAAATCCATTTTAAACAGTTTAAAGGTCTGCCATAAACTATATGGACAAAGGTTTGTGGACACCTGATGAAAAGAATTCTGATCCTATTCCACATTTAATCTTTATTTACTGTAATAATGAGAAGGCTTGGGGTGCGTTCCAATTCATCCCAAAGGCGTTCAATAAGGTTTTGGTCAGATCTCTATAGCGGGCCACTCAAGATCTTCCATCTCCAGAGCTTTGTGCACAGGAGAATTGCCCCAATAGATGAGATGTATTCTCAGACATACTCTAATCTCTCCAATATGTATTTTGATTAAACATGAAGGTATTGCCACCCTCGGCTGTCTCACACACACACACACACACTCAGGATACAGACAGCCCTGGGTATGATTTCAGCCCTACAAATTCTTCAACAGTAAAGTAATGAACATTTTCACAAATCAACACTGTAACAGTATCTAAAGATGTACATGAAGATGACATTTTTATTCTCCCGTTTTGTATTAATGAAGGGTAAACATGCGCTTTCGTGCTCGTGCCGTGGTTAAGATGCACACTGACACAGTACTCACATTCACACTGGATGACGTCCAGGTTGAACTGCTGGATGGCCCCCATGCTGACCTGCTTGAGCTCTGTGTCCAGTAGCATCTGCATCATGGAGGTGGCGAGGTGCTTGCAGGCTGACATGCAGGCTGTCTGAGCCACTTTACCCTACACACACACACACACACACACACACACACACACACACACACACAAAGACAGCAGAGGTGACATCAAGCAGTGTTGTCTTTCTCCTCTGTGTGTACTATATATTATAATTTTATATATATATATATATATACACACATATACACAGTACAGACCAAAAGTTTGGACACACCTTCTCATTCAAAGAGTTTTCTTTATTTTCATGACTATAAAAATTGTAGAGTCACACTGAAGGCATCAAGGGCTATTTGACCAAGAAGGAGAGTGATGGGGTGCTGCGCCAGATGACCTGGCCTCCACAGTCACCGGACCTGAACCCAATCGAGATGGTTTAGGGGTGAGCTGGACCGCAGAGTAAAGGCAAAAGGGCCAACAAGTGCCAAGTATCTCTCGGGGAACTCCCAAGAACTTCAAGACAGTTGGAAGACCATTTCAGGTGACTACCTCTTGAAGCTCATCAAGAGAATGCCAAGAGTGTGCAAAGCAGTAATCAAAGCAAAAGGTGGCTACTTTGAAGAACCTAGAATATGACATTTTTCAGCTGTTTCACACTTTTTTTGTTATGTATATAATTCCATATATAATTCCACATGTGTTAATTCATAGTTTTGATGCCTTCAGTGTGAATCTACAATTTTCATAGTCATGAAAATAAAGAAAACTCTTTGAATGAGAAGGTGTGTCCAAACTTTTGGTCTGTACTGTATATATATATATATATATATATAT
>NC_139585.1:23118448-23248448 GCF_946808225.1 Silurus aristotelis
TTTCGACAAATTGAAAAACGTGTTCGCAAACGTACTTCGTATGCAACATGGTTGTTCGTTATGGATTTTCTAAACTGCCTCTTTTAAAAAGTTCCTAAAAAGTATTAAAACTCTCATTGACTCTATGACACTTTGTTCCACCCTGCTTCCAAAATACAAACTTCTATACAGCACAAGTTCACACTGTATGAAGCAGTGCATGAGGCTGCTCTTTTCTCTGAAATAATACTCAATGTACTAGGAGTAGAGCACTAACTCTGCCCTGTACTATATCAGTATGAGCTAACAAATAAGTGTGACTGGGTGGGGGATCGTGAAGACGAATGTGCTCTGCACTAATGGGACCTTAACACATGAATTCTGGGAAAGCTACAGTATTTCTATAAAAATGTATATTTCATACTAATTATTACTACAGAAGTGGTAGCTCAGTGGTTTAGATGTTGGACTTCTGATCAGAAAGTCTTGAGTACCAGCACCACCACAAAGCCAATGCTGGGCCCTTGAGCAAGGCCCTTAATGCTCGGCTGTATAAAGTCGCTTTGGATAAGGGGTGTCTGCCAAATGCCATTTCTACAAATCCATAATGTTTTCTGTATAGGCTTGAACTCGGCTTGGATTTATTGGTACTTGGACTTTGGTCTCACTATATATTGCAAAATTACTATATAATAATGTTTAAGTTTTCAACTCAACTCAACTCAAGTCAAGTTTATTTCCATAGCGCTTTTTACAACAGACATTGTCTCCAGGTCTTTACATCTATTTTCCCTCTCAATCTGGTCTTAATTTTACCCCCTCAACACTCTGCTAGTCTTGTTCTTGGACTTCACGATGGCAGTCTCGGTGATAGTCCTGCTATGTTCACACAAGCAAGTGATAAGTCCAAAGGCAATCAATAATGTTGTAGCCACAGGGCCATTCGAACGACAGCAGCAAGCGACAAAGCGACAGCACAACAAGCAACGTTTAACTGCAATTATGCAAATTAGATATGACATGATAAATCAAGCCTAATGAGCGACTCAAATGATTCCTAGGACCAATCCCGAGGGACGTGTGGTTCTAGTTTTCTTCAGTTCCTGAATCAGCACTTCAGTTCCTACCTGCTTCATGTTTATTGTTACTGATGCGGTTTCATCTCATCCTGTAATATACGAATTCGGGTGAAAGTGTGAAGAAGTAACACTCAGCTAGCCAAACAAAGCTAGATCAAAGACTAGCATGTATAGTGTATAATGTGCATGAGGGCCCATTTATAGGGGCGATCTACCACAGAAACAAACTATAAGCGTAACATACATTATAATATAAGTATAATAAATAGTTTTTAACAGACAGTTCTCACTGAGGCATAATGTTAGGTGCTGAAACACCACAACAATAATGCAATGAATGCAATATATATATATATTTATATACACACACACACACACACACACACCAATCAGGCATAACTTTATGACCATCTGCCCAATATTGTGATGGTCCCACTGAGCTGTAGTAGCTTGTCTGTTGATCAGCCTTCACTCCCCATGTGAACACCCCACAAGAGCTGCAGTTTTGGAGATGCTCTGACTCGTCTAGCCATCACAATTTGGCACGCTTAAATCCTTACGCTTTTCTACTTCCCACACATCAACATTGAGGACAAAATGTTTACTAGCTGCCTAATATAATATCCCACCCACTAACAGGTGCCATTAGGAAGAAATAGTGTTATTTACTTCATCGCGCATAATGTTATAATGTCACAATTTTATGCCTGGTCATTGTGTGTGTGTGTGTGTGTATATAAAAAGTGTTTGTGTTCCTGATTTCTTTTTTTTTGCATGTTTCTCACATTTTAATGTTTTAGATCATCAAACTAATTAAAATATTAGTAAAAGATAACACACATGAACACAACATGCAGTTTTTAAATTGCTTTTTTTTTTTGTTGAGGTAAAACAAAATCCAAAACTACATTTCCCCCTAAACCTAATAACTGGTTGAGATACCCCTTAGCAGCAACAACTGCAATCAAGAGTTTGCGATAACGTCTGCGATAAAGTCTGTTACATCTATGCAGAATTGTTGTAATTTAGAGGTTTTTCGAGAATTAACCGCCTTTTAAAGGTCGTGCCACAGCATCTCAAAAGCATTCAGGTCAGGACTTTGACTAGACCACTCCAAAGTCTTCTTTTTGTTGTTCTTCAGCCATTAAGAGGTGGACTTGCTGGTGTGTTTAGGATTAGTGTAATGCTGCAGAACCCAAGTTCGTTCCAGCTTGAGGTCACGAACAGATGGCTGGACATTCTCTTCCAGGTCTTCCAGGTCCTGAAGCAGTATAACAGCCCCAGACCATCACACTACCACCACCATATTTTACTGTTGGTATGATGTCCTTTTTTCTGAAATGCGGTGTTACTTTTGGAAGGTGTGGGACACACACCTTCCAAAAAGTTCACCTTTTGTCTCATCAGTCCACAGAATTCCCAAAAGTCTTGGGGATCATCAAGATGTTTTCTGGCAAAACCGAGACAAGCCTTCATGTTCTTTTTGCTCAGCAGCGGTTTTCGTCTTGGAACTCCAATGTGGCTGAATTACAACAATTCTGCATAGATGAGTGGACCAAAATTCCTCCACAGCGCTTGATTGCAGTTGTTGCTGCTAAGGGTGGCCCAACCAGTTATTAGGTGTAGGGGGCAAACACTTTTTCACACACGGCCATGTAGTTTTGGATTTAGTTTCCCCTCAATAAGATAAACCTTTATTTAAGAACTGCATGTTGTGTTCACTTGTGTTATATTTGACTAATATTTAAATTAGTTTTATGATCTGAAACATTGAAGTGTGACAA
This sequence comes from Silurus aristotelis, assembly GCF_946808225.1. Taxonomy (NCBI): domain Eukaryota; kingdom Metazoa; phylum Chordata; class Actinopteri; order Siluriformes; family Siluridae; genus Silurus; species Silurus aristotelis. Next base: position 23,121,291 of record NC_139585.1, read on the forward strand.
ACATGCCAACAAAATAAGAAATCAGGAAACACTTTTTCACACCACTGTATCCGTGTATATGAAATGCTTAGACATTCAGTCTACTTAATCTCCCAGGATGTTTCAGACCACACCTTTCATCTCCCCTAAATGATCAGGCTGCATTCTGACCTGAGACTTGGAGCAAACAAACAAACAAACCCCCCCCACAAGACAGGCTTTGAAAACGGAAAACCTCTCAAGTCAAAATCCATCCTATGTTGAGCAGATTCTGGCATCCACATAAGACAGTCAGGGGGAAAAACCAGATCAGCTGGGCATGACATTTGATCTGGTTCATTTCTAGGTACAACAATGTGGAGAAGGAAGCAAAGCAAGCCTAGAGGCGAGTCCACACAGCGGACACAAGCATGCGCTTTTTTCCCCCCCAGTTCTGGGAAAGGTGTGTAAGGAGGGGTGTTTACTTACCGACATCGCAGCATGATCATTGGTGTTATTCTGAGCAGAACCACAAACAAAATAAAAAAAACAAGACAGGGAAAGAAAGTATGGCAACAATAAATGGACAGATAAAGAAAAGTCTGAAAACCAAGCATGCCCGGTAGAAAGAAATACAAGGCTACAATCACTTGGAGGAAAAAGAGAGAAGACATTCTTAGAAGAAAAAAAAAACCCAGACCAAAAGAAAAAGCAGCAGAGATCAAACAGGAGGCTGATTAAGTTTTTTTTTACAGTGGGGGTGAGCTGGAGAGTAAAGCAGGCAAGCACTATGGGTTTAAAAATGGCTAATTTACCTTTTTCCGCCGTTTAGATTCGTGGTTGCATCGTTTCGAAATATATATAAGTCTTATAACGTGTGAATGATGTGCTTCTAAGTAACCAGGAATGCTTACAAATGTTCTGATTAATACAATAAAGCATTGATATCTAATATGAGCTGCTACTGTAATCCTCTGTATATCACATACACTGTACGAACAAAAGTTTGTGGACACCTGACGATACGTCTTATTACTCATTTCCTGTTATAATAACAGACACTCTTCTGGGAAAATGTTCCACTGGCAAGATTTTAGAGTGTGCTGGTGGTCAGAAACAAGGCTGTTAGTAAAGTCAGGTACTGATGTAGGGTGAGGTGAGGAGGCCTGGGGTGCAGTGTACTTAATGGAGTGTACAACAATCGACACGCGCATTCTACCGCGTCCTATACGATCGTGTGCCTCCGACACTGTGGTAAAAGTTTGAGGAAGGACCACATATGGCTGGAGAAGTCAGGTGTCCCAATACTTTTGTCCATACAGTGTATTACAAAGTTAGAAATGAATCTCTTTTCACTTCCTCAATCCTGCATTGGGAATTTTAGGAATTTTCGCCTGTCCCATAAAACGATAAGCTTACAGTGAAAGAAAACAGATACGGACGTGAGACAGACACAATGGTCCATCTCCCTCTCTCACACACGTACACACACACAAAAAAAACACGCATTTGAAAAAGACAACCTAAACACAGACGAGCACGACACCTGCGACGAGGTCGTGTGTGCTCAGCGAGGCTCACCGGCAGGTGTGTGAAGACCTGGAAGGTGCTGCGCAGAAAGTTGATGAGGTCCATGAGGTAGCCGCTGGCTCTACCGTCCGACTCGGCCATGCTCCACTCGTAGTCAGCCAGCTGAATGAACTCGTCGATCTTCTGGTTGAGTTTGGTGTAGATCTCACCTTCTGCTGCATGCCTGGCATCCTGAAGACAAAAACATTGTCTTGTGAAGGTTGTTTTTTTTTTTTACTACTTATTCCTTTCATTCCTATAATCAAGGCGTCCTCAAACATTTTTTTTTTTTGTGAGGGCCACATAGAGAGGGTCGGTCTGTAACAGAAGTAGATTTCGACCCCGCGAACATCTCGAACCATCTAGTACCAGTGCCAATTGGATACCACTTCATGTGGGGTTTGGACCTCTTTGAGTGTTTGAAGGCTCTGGCATGGAGAAGCTGGGGTTGGATCTGTGATGATCGCAAATGTTGAGCTATTTTATGAGTTGCTCCGTAGCTCCTGGTTCTATAACCACACATGACTGTATAAAACTGTAGAATGGCAGTACTCATAATAGTGTAGTTTGGTGACTTCTGCTTTAATCCCATCCCATAAACACTATGCCACAACTAGAACGCAGTTCTTACTGGGACCTTCTTCTAAGAAGAAATAATTTTTTATTGCAGATCTAAAAAAAGGCATCTGGAATTGTTACAGCAACGTTTGTTTACTCCTGGGGGAAGCAACTACGACGTCAGTCCAGATGGCGTCTTGTTGGTTTACACTCATAAAGAAGTAAAAAAAACACCATTATTACACACCAGGAGTATCTCTAACCTTGAACGTGGAGAGGCCGTAGAGTCTGGTGGTGTGAATGGTTTCTGGAGAGACGTTGGTAATGTTGGTGATGAAATCTTCCAGGTATTTGCACGCTTGCTCCAAGTGGGTGGTATTTATGATGATCTGAACCAACTGCAAAAACAGACACGTAACTACGTCACGTTCCCTGAAAACGTACGAGTGTTTCTATGTTTAGAAACGTGACTCTGACCTCGGTGAGTCCTATATGAGGCTTTCTGATGAGGTTCTGTAAGCAGCAGCTCAGCGTCCTCGTCAGCAGCAGGTTGGTGGATTTACGAAGCATGTCGTCGATCTCGGTCGAGCTGAAAAGAAAAAAAATGGACGAGTTATGAGAAGGTACGGGGCAAAAAGCCAACACGTGGTGCTTGTATAGCATTCATTTCTAGTGTCATCAGCACTTTGTTTGGCACACCTACACCTATCAGGCATAACATTATGACCAGTGAAGTCAAAAACAATGATTATCTCTTCATTATGGCACCTGTTAGTGGGAGTGATATAACATTTTGTCCTCAAAGTCAAAGTGTTAGAAGCAGGAATAATGGGCGAGCGTAAGGATTTCAGTGAGTTAGACGAGGGCCAAATTGTGACGTCTAGACGACTGGGACGTCTCCAAAACCTGCAGCTCTTGTGTGATGTTCCCGATCTGCAGTGGTCAGAATCTATCAAAAGTGGTCCACGGAAGGAACAGTGGTGCACCGGCGAAGGTTGGCCCTTGTGGTCCGATCCAAATTGCTGAAGAAGTGATTGGTGTTAATGCTCAATGGATCAGGACTGTTTTGGCAGCAAAAGGGGGACCAACGCAATATTAGGCAGGTGGTCATAATGTTATGCCTGATCAGTGTAGATCTCATGTTGGTGGAAAATAACGTATTACTAAATATCCTGGGACTCGTGTTTGTGCTGGCTCTTGTTTCACAAGGGGGTAAAAATAGCCTTTAACCTTAACCTAGCTCTTACTGTCAACCCACTCAGCAGCAGCAACTAGGTGTGAGTATTAACAGGATGCTGCTAGAGTGTTGCTTTTGCAGATAGTTTGCAGACTGTGTGTGTGTGTGTGTGTGTGTGTGTGTGTGTGTGTGTGTGTGTGTGTGTAGGTATTGATTGGAAGGGAGTGGTTTAGGTAAGCAAACAGTCAATAGAGAGGTCCAGAGGCCACTCATTACCACTCCCTTAACATGACAAAGAAACAATTAGAGAGGAGTGTGAAATGTGCTGTAATTTGCATTGACTGCCCACAAGGGAAAGATCGACTCTGAAAGATCCACCACACACACACACACACACACACACACACACACACACACACACACACACACACACACACTTCACCCAATCACTTTTTCTCCTGACAGGAAACCACAGGTCTCACTGAAGGTACTAATTAGAATTAGAGAACCACAAAATTAGGGTTCAAGCCAAATACTTGTTCAAGGAAAAATACTTAAAAAGAGCAAATATTAGCAGACTGGCTATAAATGGGTCAGAATGGAGCTTCCCATGGAGAGTTTGATGAGGGTTTAATTAAAGTCGCTTTCTCCAGCCATATTTCAGATAAGAGCTTCGCAGGCTTGAGCTGACAAGAGATGACTGACAAAAGACCAAAGCTGCTGCTCAAAGCCCGGCCGAAAGACGACCAGATGCTCTGTGATAAAAACCCTATCTATCTATCACTTCTTGATCGATTTGTTTGGGCAATGGAAGTCATTTGGGATAAAGAATGCAAATAATCTCATGGTTAAGCTTTCACTTTACCTTGAAGAAATAGCTCTATCTCTTCTCTTTAGCTCGGACAGCATGTATCCAGACACCTATAATGTGGACTAGTTTCAAAGTGTATCCGTATGTAGCCGGTATATGTCCTTTATAGTTCCTGTTATCACTTACATTATAGCAGCTATAAACTATTCCTCTCACTTATTTGCAGCTTATCATGCTAGGAGGTAACCGCATAGACGTTCTCATATCGCAACTTATAGTTAATCAATACTCTTACACATTTATGTTCATGAGGAATGCCTGCATGTGATGTCCACGTAGCTGCTATAAATCTAATGCAGCCAGAGCTGCTAAAATTACACAACAATTCAATTCTTTTTTATTTGTAGAGCGTTTTTAACAATGAACGTTGTCCAAAAGCAGCTATGTAAAGCGGTTATAAAGTCAGAATGTATAAGTTTAGGGCCTATAAGTTCGTTGCCAAAGAAAAACTCCCTGAGATGTCATCTATATTTATGACAATTAGCACATGCCCTTATCCAAAACAATTTACATTTTATCTCATTCACACAACTGAGCAGCAATGAGGATAAGGGCCTCGCTCAGGGGGCTCAGGAGCAGTAGCTTGGTGTGGCTGAGATTTAAACTCGTGACCTTCTGATCCAAACGCCTTAACCACTAATCTACCGCGTCCATAGCGTTAGAGAGAAATTTTGAGAGGAACAGGACTCATCTCTGTGCCACCGAATGGTCTTGACAACTTACGACCAAACATAATTGAGCATTCTACAAATATTGGTGTGGCTTAACAAACTGAGGTGCATGAAATTAAGTCACGGTCGTTTTACGTCGATCACTGAATCTTTCCGTCATTCGTAACAGCGTCCTACAAAGCGCTTCTGATTTTCCAACAGAGGGGTTCAGTGGTTATAATCAAGCCATCAAAAGCAAACCTATAATAAACAACATTTGGAAGTTCTAAGCTAAAAAGTGGACCACCCAGCATTTTGTGCGTTTATGAGAATTTTGCTTGGTGAACATGAAGTGCGCTCACCTGCGATGTAGTGATTCGGAGAATTTTAAACTGGCATAGATGAACTCCTTGACCTGAATGTAAATCTGAGGCACTGAATGGGACATGGGCAGCTTCTTTGGAAATGGATGCTGCGTAATAAATCACAAGGATATCAAAACTGCATGAAAAACTTTTAGAATGACACAAAATCTGTGAGGTGAAGTATCCTGAGAAAGCTGAACAAACCTTTTCGATCTCTGCATCGTGAAAGGGGAATCGACTGACCACGAGCTTGTACTCTGCCTCGGTTTCTACAGGGATGGGGCTGTAGTTGTCCAGCTCGAATATTTCTCTGCCGAAGAAAACAAAAATTGAAAACCCCCACCCGCAAATGCTTCAAATGACTCTTTCCATGATAAAGAATTTACACGCACAGGGGCTAAAGTATAAAGGGCGTATTACCTGAAGACCAACGACCACTTCTTCAGCAGCGTTTCATTGTACTGATCTCGAATCTCAAACAACAGGTCGAAGAGCCTGTTCACGGGGAAGCCGTAACTCTGGTCGCAAGATGCGAGAAAAAAACAAAAAAACAGCCGACATGTCAAAACCATGAATGTGGTACGACTGTTGATTTAAGAAATCGTGTGTACATATACAGTATCGCAGAGCGACTAGTGCAAACTGTAAGGAAAACACTCTCGGTGGGAAAACGTTAGGTGCGAAATACCTGCAATGTGTCTGCAAATATAACGATCAGGTTCTTCAGCTCTAGGACCAGGTCAGGGTCGTTGCAGTAGGACTGTGGAACATGAAAGAATTCGTGTTTGATGCAAAAACATAATATTAGAGATCCTGCACATATTCCCCCTTTGACTTCATGAGTCATAGATTTTTGTATCGGCTCTAAAATATACACTCCATTAATCATATTGATATAGCTTTTATATAGAATGTATAGTTTTATTCATGGCTGTACTTTGAAAGTCAACAGCTGGAACCAAATTCCTTGTGTGTGTGTCAACACACTTGGCCAATAAACCGGATTCTGATTCCGATATTTATTGAATTGAACATTATACATGAAACTCCATTTGACAAATAAAATGACGATGCATCATGTGATACCACAAATCTCAAATGTGTAGTCAGAAGGTGTCATTTTCTTGGACCCTCCCTTATACATACACTATATAGACAAAAGAATTGGCTGAACTTTCCAGCCATATGTGGTCCTTACCCAAAATGTCACCACATATTTGGCCACAAAGGATTAACTACAGAAATGATTTTGTACCTCTAGGTCGTATTAGATCAGCTATAATGGTAACCGAAGATTAGTTTTTCATTTCACGATGGAAAATTTTGCGTTAAATTTCCTCTTACTGTGAAATAAAGTGCGCCTTTTTCCACCCTAATCACCGGGAAATCAGCACCTGCTCTAAAAACAGGCAATTACATAGCAATATTCAACGGGATGAGATTCCAATCTCACACTCTAACTCGCTAACTGGCAGCCAGTCACTTATTGATCAAATACTCTGGTGTATTAATGAGTCATTAAAATCCATTAGCATCAGAATAAGTGCAGTGCGGGTGAAGAGAGGAGCGCGGTGTTTGACCCGGGGGATGTAGGGATTAGTGAATGCCTGCACACACAAAGCTTTTTTTTTTTTATATACACAGGCTCATCCACTGACCGTGCACCCATTGTGCCATAAGGCTTTATAAGAGTGAAGTCTCAGCACTATTCTCTATAGGAGGTGTGTACAAGTCAAGTCAAGACGCCTTTATTGTCATTTCAACCATACATATCTGACGCAGTACACATTGAAATGAAACAAGAACCCTGATGCTACATACAACAACAATCAGAAAACAGAAAACACACGGCTGAGGACTAGTAAGTGTCCTCGCCACATAAAGTGTATCGTGTGCAACCTGGTGCGAACAGTACAATATAAAAATGTCGATCATATTTGTCTCTGCCTTAATACATTTTCCTCTCTAGAATGAGAATATCAGGGTTTTTTTCTCTCATGTTTCACATCACATTATTTTATTTATTTTTTTTTTTTTTAAAGAAAGCTATAATTATCATGCTTTCAAAAAGTAACGTGTTTTTTTTCCCCATGGGTCATGTGATAGTGTCCCCTAGTGGGCATGCACGCAAGAATATCGCATATCGTGCCTCTGTACAGCATCTAAATGTGCTTGTGCATGTTTGGGGAATTCAAAATACCTCAAAAATATATAGAAATCAGTCCTAATCAGGGTGGCGAGCTGTCGACATGGAGAATACGCCGAAGATTTTGTCCAGAGGTTTTGATGTTTGGCATAAACACAACGTCCAGTCAGGTTTCAAAATGTACCGTGTATAAAAGCGCAGATTGTGAAACACTTTTACATGCATACATTTCTTTTGACTCGGATTTGAGCTGGAAATAAATCAAATTTGAATTACAATTGATTCAAAAATTTATATCATATCTAGTTTAAAGCTGACTACTGGAAATTCTGCTCACACCCAAAAGTTACCAAAATTATCCATATCAGGAGTGTCCAATCTTTTCCACCAAGCGCCGGTATGGGTGCGGGTTTCCATTCCAGCCACATCCAATTCTACCTGTTTAATTGTAATGATTGAAATTTTCAATGACTATCTGGTGTGGCTCTTGATTGGTTGGAATGAAAACCTGCACTCGAGGTGGAACTTTGTGGAAACGATTAGACACCCCTGATGTATATAATTGAACGGATTGAGACTCTTCATACCACAAATGCAAATGATGGAACAAAAACCCTAAAAGAATTAAATATCTACAGTACATTCGACCCCGATAACTTCATCCTTCTGCTTTTTCGACATGAACAAGGCTCCTCTGTGTGTACCATGTCTACAGGAAGGTCCTCCTCAGACTGGCATGCGGCATGGGTGCTGCTGTTTTTTTGATTTATGATCCCTCGCTCTAGCGTGGTTCCCTTGTTAAACATTGACATAGGGAGCAGTAGCCTGCCTCTGGCTGCCACTGCGAGTGCGTAAATCATCACGCTAAATGAGCGTCGCCTGAGCTGTGACGCACAGCGTCAGTCCACACCTCAGGCAGCACACCTCGTCCCGTTTACACAACCCGGGATGGATGCACACACAGACAGACACAATAAAATCCCGGGGCACACTTTCTCCAGAATGCAATCGCATCCTTGTTTCTAAAAACAAACAAACAAAAAATCACATTTACACTATAAGACTGTATAAATTGTAAACATTCTCTCAGGTCAATCTAGTATAGAACATGATCAGGATGGTCCGGTATTAAAAAGGCTTTAGTCCCCCACCCTGCTTTTTTATTTATTTTCAAAACAAGGCATTTGGAATGATAATTGCAACCATTTCCTGGTGAGCCTTTTCAGTTGCCGTCTATTCAATCGGATCTAATGGAGAGGTCAGTTGGGCCTAATGAGGACAGATTGCAACAATAACAGCAGATTAAGTGTGAATATTCTAAACCACTAGGGTTGACGGTGTGTTTGGAGGGCCCAGTCAGTTGTAAATCAGAGAGGGATTATGCAAACGCCCCATGGCTGGGGCTCACAGCCTGGGTCCTGCAGCCCGGACAAAGAGGTCAAGCCGGCCCTCTCCTGCTGCTAGCTAACTTTCAATCACAAAACAAGAGAGGTAGGGGACTGAGAGTAGGCTGTAGAGGTAGCTGGAAGAGCGAGGGGGTCAAAAATAAATCCCCTTTCACTACATTCATTAAGGGGATTAAATCAAGGTGTGCGCTAGGGGTGTAAGAATATATCGATACACGTATTGCGATATTTTGTTTGCCGATACTGTAGTGATTCTCAAAAACAAAATATTGAAAAAAAATAATAATTTACAAGAATCATGACAATTGTTTAGCTTTGAGTTTATATCCCCAACGCTAGGACGTGAGTACACCAGTCACAGGGACAATACTATAGAAACCAAACTTTTAGAGTAGTCAGTTTTCAGCTTATATAGCAGAATGTATTTACTGTCCTCTGAATATAACTCAACATACAGCCATTAATGGCTGAATAACTGGCAACAAAAGTGTGTACACCCTAAGTGAACCTATCCAAACTGTGTCTAAAGTGTTGTGTGAGCACCATTGATATCTAACACTGCCTTAATCCTCCTGGGCATGGAACCAGAGCTGCACAGGTTGTTGCTGGGATCCTCTTCCACTCCTCCATAATGACATCGCAGAGATACCATGGTGGTGGAAGCATCATGGTCTGGGACTGCATGAGTGCTGCTGATACTGGGAAGGCATCATGTTTTGCCTTCCCAGTATCAGCAGCACTTATGCAGTCCCAGACCATGATGCTACCACCACCATGCTTTACTGCAGGCAAGATAAAATTTTCTAGCAATCCTTTTATTTCTGAACTTAAACAGTGACAGGACGTACGAGCATAAGGGCACGGCAATAATGCCATCGTTAACATCCACCTGTTTCCAGGGGGCGCTGTAGTAAAAGCGATTATGGGTCAAACTTTCACCAGAAGTAATACCACTATTGACTTACCAGCCCCGAATGCAGTTTTCTTCCTAGACTGCATTCTCTACCTTTATAGAAGTTATAGTCTTTCTTGTTTTTTATTTTCTTTCTTTCTTAGGATTGTAGCTTTTAGATGTAAAACACCAGTTAGTGCTCAGATCATGCTTCTAATACTAATGCAAATTCTAATAATATACTACAATCATCATCATCAATCCCACTTGATGCCATTGAGGTGTGCTATAATTAAGGCTGGTATGGGATTCATGGCATGGGTAGGTTTAAGGGATTAGGGTAAGCAGTGTCATTTTAAATGCAAATGCAGATCCCACTGTGCTAAGGTTTGCATATGGTGGTGTGTTCGTAATGACAGCTTTCCTAAAATGATATCCTATTCCGAAAGAAAAATTCCAATATATCGCCTTGCTCACAGTATCGCAATGTATCGTATCGCAAACCCTGTATCGTGATATGTATCGTATCGCCAGACTCTTGCCGATACACAGCCCTGGTGTACACTGTATGTAAACATATTTGCTACTCACAGAGTGTGTGCGGAGAACGGCGATGATCTTGGACAGGGCCATGTTCCACAGTTCGTCCGTGAACGCCCGGGTGACTAAACCTTGCGTGGCATGCAATATGTGGTCCTCCACGACAAAAAACCTAAAAAGAGAAGAACGATTCATCACCAGCGTTCAGGAAATGTATCATCACATAGGTTAATAAAGTGAAAGTGGAATCCTACCCAACAATCTGGTTGAAGTACTTCCTGTAGCCCTCCACTGTTTCATGCTGGGAACAAAACAAGAAACCCATTTCAGGAACGGCTTACTAATAGAGTGGTGATGTTCGAAGATATAGAAGATACTTACCATGTTTGATTGGGGCTGCAGCACAAGTCTTGCTTGTTTCTTCCTCTGCTTTCTGTAGTAATTTTCAAACGTCTCTCGGTCACCCTAGAAAAGAGCCACAACAGGTGACAAGTAATAAATGGAAAAAAACACACCATGCCTAAATATAAAAATGTGGTTTAATGAGCATATGATAATTTAAGAAATGACACAAGAAGATTAATACAATTAATACATTAATACAGATATCCAAGCTCCCACCTTACTGCCACCTACTGGGTGTAAAACGAAACACACCTTTCCCACACTGCAATCTAGAACGCTAATGAAAGAGGTATTTTTGTGGTGACTTGAGCATCCTGTGATGACAGATTTACCCTCTGTCTAGTGAGTAAGACGGATAAGAAGGTGGGGGCAAAAGCGGGAACGCGTCCAACAATTCCTATAATCATAAACTCTGGAAGTGGGAGTTTCCACTTTTGGCTGCCAGCAGAACTGCAGGTGTGTCAGGCATGTGTGAGTGGTGCCAAAGGAATATGATGTGTGAATCGCATCAAAATATGTTGTTGAAGTGCGCTAAAACCTGGACCAACATGTTTTGGCATGAATGTGCATTTACATCATTGTATGAGAAGAGAGAGAGAGAGAGAGAGAGAGAGAGAGAGAGAGAGAGAGAGAGAGAGAGAGAGAGAGAGAGAGAGAGAGAGAGAGCTGCCAGGGCTAACAGCTGGGGAAAACAAGGACAAGCAGTGCTGAGTGAAAGAACTGCGAGGTACATTACAAGTCTGGCTAGGTTTCTTTTCTAACACTGCAATAATAAATCATTCAGCTGGAAGCAGACCAATTCCTCATTTTTCTACCCAGCATGTTCATGATAACACCTAACCTTTTTCTGAACTGAGCTGAAGGGCTGAATGATTATGTTGGCTGCAACAAGACATTCTGCAACAGTGCAGACTTGTAGCAATAACTACAGATAGTCTTCCATCAACTGGGCTGATGAATCGAGACCTATTGCGGTCATTGCTCACCATTCTCTTGAAGTGAAGTGTAATTCATTTGGAATTGAATGATGTTTTTTTGACCATTTTACATGATAAGCATTAGTGTTTTGTCGAATGAAAAAACATCATTAAGATATACTGACAACACATCCAATAGAGAATGTGAAAGGCATGAAAAACGTTTCCAGAAACTATTACAAAGCCTGAGACAGCAACCAAGACCCAGACGATCTATGAGACTGAGACTAACTACTGAGACACAGACCAAGAATGAGAACAAATACCCTAACCAAAACAAAGCACAAAGTCCCAGACCAAGACGGTGCACCCAAAACAGAGACTAATCCACACTGTGCGATATTTTTATAGTCCTTGCGTTTGTTGCTTGTCAGACTGTAACATGATCCTCATGTCACACTGCAGGATCTCAGTTGTCATAACGTCAGACTGTGCTACAGTCAGAAACCGATTACAACAAAAAGGCTCGTTCGAAGTTTGACATCATCAATCACTGACACTTTCAGACCCGCATTCTCTCGCTAATGGTAGCTAGCAGCAAATAAAAACAATTTGTAGGTTAACTTTCCTGACATGCCTTGATAATAAAAACGCATACACTCATTTTTCCTGCAAAGCGCCATAAACACTTCTTTTCCCTGCATAACTCAATAAGTTTCTCTTCCTTCTTTACTGCCCACTTGACTCGTTTCGACACTTTCCCCGAGTTGGTTTGAAGTTGTTGCGCGGTAACTGCGTCATCAGGTTCGGCGCTCCTGCAACAACCGCATGGTGTGACGGTCGGCGTCGGAGAAGTCCCACTGCCGGAAAAGTGTTTGAAATCCTCAGAATTTCCTCCAAGGAAATTCTAAGCACTGGGACTCATTCAATTCTAAGCACTGGGACTCATTCCAGCACCCATAGCAAGACTTAGCACTGAAATTGAGACAAGACAAAGCAAAAGAGTCCGAAAGCAAAATCAAAAGCAGTCGAATCAATGATGACCCAAACCAAGACTAAGGACTAAAAACTAAATTTTTTCCTCTTTGTTTTGGACTTAAGTCCACACAGAGACTTTCTTTCAGACAAGGAAAAAAGTAGCTTTTTGAAAACTATTTGATGTCACCCAAATGAGGATGGATTCCCCCTTTGAGTCTGGTTCCTCTCAAGGTTGGCAAGTGTTGAGCTATATTATGAGTTGCTCAGTAGCTCCTGGTTCCATAACCACAAATGACTGTATAAGACTGCAGAATGGACATTACTCATAATCTTACACTCCACTGCTCATGTTAGTTCTCACTCTCCAGTGTTCTGTATTGTTCAAAGACTATAATCACACTCTTGATATCACCCAAATGAGGATGGGTTTCCCTTTTGAGTCTGATTCCTCTCAAGGTTTCTTCCTCATAACATCTAAGGGAGTTTTTCCTTGCCACAGTCGCCATGGCTGCTCATCAGGGATAAATACACATCATTCACCTTCACTGTTCAATTCCGTAAAGCTGCTTTGAGACAATGTCTGTTGTGAAAAGTGCTATAGAAATAAACTTGACTCTGAAAACGGAAGTTTTTTTTAAAACGATGACACGTTGTCTCATGATTTGGCTCTGCACAATACAGGAAAATACACATTCCAGTGTGCAACTTTTGGGAAACGACTAAAAAGTGAAGTGTGGACGCAGAGCGTTTTTAGACAAAACGCCATTTCAAACGAATCCGGATTAGTATAGACTTAGCCTGAGACTCAACACAAGAACTCATACCATGACCATACAGCAAAAAAAACCCCACCAAAATCCAGACTAAGCAATAGAATCGGAACATAGACCTGGTCTGTACCACCATTTTGTCCATCCATAACTGCCATTAAAATTTTCAAAATGATTTTGTCAATTGTCTAGTCAATTTGTTGCAGATCTATAATTCGAAGCCCCTCAGTTGTCATCAACCGAGCCATTCATGGGCCAAGCTTGTGCCACTGACCTCTCCGCCACTCAGTGACTCAGCAGTTTTATAACCTCTATGCCCGAATCTCAGGCCTTTCTCACGAGTGGAGGTTACGGATCGGTCAATCCTATTAGACCCTGGAGTGTTTCCCTGCATTTATTTCCACTGTGTTTAAAGACACAGGATTGGTGTTGAGCGAAATGCGTGATCGTGAAGTGCAACAAAGCCATAATAAAGCCACTCTAAACTCCTGATAGTTTGCACTGGGTTCAGGAGAGAAACAATAGACATAGAACGCCAGTCTAAACTATCAAAATCCCCCTGCCAGTAGAAGCCATTCAAGATTTGTGAGCTACTTTGTGGAGATGCAATTCATTGTCAAAACAGAGTGAAATGACTGAGCAGTGAACTCAGCAGGAATGTCTCTCAATGGAAAATCCTTTCATAACTTCATAAAACTCCTTTGGTGGGGTAGATAATACTGGGGATGTGCGACGTACCAAAACGGTGTAGATGTGAAGACACCGGTAAACAGGAGAGAAGTCCACTAGATCCTGCACTGTTAACACCTGGGAATCGAAAAATCAAACATAGATCATAAGCTTGACATTATGACAAAGCAAAACACTCCCTTTTGTGACAGTGAACTCTACAGATAAAACAGGGGTCGCCAAACTTTTGTCTGTAACGGCCACACCATTTTTCCTTTCTTTAATAGGTCGATCTGTATCAGAAAATTGACTACCAGTATTATTGTGGAGATTTTATTATGATTTAAAATGTATTTATTATGTCTCCTAAAGTAAGATTAGTTTAGGAGACATAATAAATACATTTTATTATGTCTCCTAAAGTAAGATTAGTTTAGGAGACATAATAAATACATTTTATTATGTCTCCTAAAGTAAGATTAGTTTATTATTTTGTTATGCACCATACAGACAAATGAGCATAACTTTTTAACAGACAAACAACCGATCAAAAGAGCAATATTACCATCATAATGACATTTTTTTATATTCACTGCTATTGAAATCATTTACTTACTTATGCATATGCATAATATTGGTGGGTGAATCTAACGAATGATTAGGCTACGTTAATAACTATAGGTTACTGATAATTTGTATCGTATTTGCCGATAACCGATTGATCAACCGATTTTAAAATGGATAGATAAAAAGAAACATAACACTTAAATAGAACTAAGGTTTATTACAAAACTTAAAACACTACCGTGTCATGGAAATGTGCCAAAGTACATAAATATAATTTTTTAATTAATAATAAATAATAATAATATAGCGCTCTTTATGCACATCTTGCGTGTAAAAACAAACAGCACGTGGTGTCAGTGATTCGCCTCTACTGGCTGCTTTTGGAATGACAGCGGAACGGAAGCCGGAAAAACTATCGGTATGGATTTTTGCCAATAGTTGGTAGTTCCAGCAATCAACTATCAGTGCCTCGACATCTATTAATTACGAAAATCAATTTTTTGAAAGCCAAACTTTGGGGACCCCTGCTTTAAAACAACCAAATCTGCCATACTTCCTCATCAGCCTCCTCTTCGTCGACTGCTTCCTCGGCAACCAGGCCGTTGTGCTGAAGCGACGTTCTGCCATTGAGGCTGTACAGGGGTTTAGCGCAGCCGAGACTCGCCTGCTTGTGCACAGCGCTGATAAACGTCCTGTTCTGCTGAGCCTGGAACAGAACATCAGACCGGATGGAAAAACTCACTGAACAGCACAAAGATCACAAAGAACTACTAACTTACTTCTACAATGCATTTCTTTCCTCTTTGTTCAATGAGGTTCAATTCATTCATTCATTATATATTTTTTCTCTCTGTATAATATAAAGTCATTTGAAAGTGTGTAACTCTAAAGCAAAGCTTAAAAAAAAAAAAAAAAGCACACTTTCCTACCTGTCTCATTGTATTTTCACCGATCTTATCCGAGTGCTTTCTGATACTCTCCAGGAAGTCTTTCAGGTCCGACATAGAGATCTCCTTAATCTCCTCACGGAGTTTAGGCAGCGTCTCGGCCATGATCTGACAAAAACGATACTGGCTCACTCGAGGAATAGAAATGTTCTCTAGCTGCTCCATGGTTTTCAGTGCAGCGTAGTATCTAGGACAGAGATCGAGAATGTCAATAAGGGCATTACTCAAGTACACGATAAACTAAAGCTTATCTTACAAGTGAAGTAGGAGGCAAGTGGAGAATCTACAACACACAATAGAAACTTATCATGGTCATGTACTGTAATTACAATCGCAATAGAAATCACAGTAATGATTTTTCTAAAACCGTTTCCTTCACAGTGCAAATATGATAAAGCAATTGTGGAGCAAGTGTATAGTTAGTCATGCAATTTGGTACAATTTGGAAAAAAATCTATTATATTTCCATATGTTGTGTCTTTTAATTCCAGTATACAAGTAAAGTGCAACAAAGGTCTATTTTTCAAAAAATATCATGTGGAAGTATTTAGAAAACCCAACATGTATAACTAAACTAACTGTAAACTTGATTAAAATTTATTTTCCATGTATCTAAAGCACAAATATAGCTTAAAGCCTTTCACATGCAAAAAGGAAGACACTAAACTTTGTGGAAGATCTTGAGTGGCCTGCTTTAGAGCTCTGACCACATTTGTAATGTTCAAAAAGCATATTTTAATCAGGTTTCCACAAACTTTTTACAACCATGTCTGTCTTGATACACGCCTTTAAGCTGGGGTTTTATAAGCTGTGGTTTTTTAACGTGATTTTTCTAACATTAGTTTGATAGTTTATATTCTGATGATACCAAAGCCATCCATGGCCAGGACTAGAGGTCGACCGATCGTGGATTTTACTGATACCGATAGCTAGGTTGGATGGTACTTGCCGATAACCGTTTGATCACCTAATAGTTTTTAAAATGGATACTGGTTTTAAAAAACAAAAACACTCCATGTAAAGTAGTACTAAACATTAATTAAAACAAACAAACCAACCAACCAACCAGTACTGAATCTTGAAAATGTGCAAAATGAAAATATGAATTTATAATTATATAATAAAAAATCAATAATAAATATTATATAACGCTCTCCGTGCAGCGCACAGTCTCGAGTGTTTAAAACAGCCTGTGGTGTCAGTTATTCGCCTCTAGAGGCCGCTGTCGTAATGACAGTGTTCCTTTTCGGTTGCTCCAGCAACGGATGCAAGCCAGAAAACGGTATGGACTATCGGTGCTGATTAATCGCCAAAACCGATTCATTGGTTGAACTCTAACCAGGGCTATAAGAGAGCAGTGCTCTTAGGAAGGGGTGGCATGCACTATCTATGGACAAACTTGCATTAAAAGCAGTTTGGCTGCATGCCTGATGTGTATCAATTGGCTATGACCACATTAGGGAGAATATCAGGGCAGAAAAAAATCCCAGAAAATCCTTCTCCCAAATACTCAACCGAAATATCCTTCTTTTATTATCGTATTACTTCTGTCTGCAATTATATACGCCCAGCGAAATCCATTTCCGTTCCCACAGTATAACATTTTTAGTTATAAACACATAAAAAAATACATACATCTCTGTGGTTATACTTGGATTCTCTTTAGTCACCCATAGTACTAATTAGTTACTTGATATTTACCCAGTGATTGTGGATCTAAGAAGAGCTTAAATGTACAATATACAGTCTATAAAAGCACAAATGGTGTCCACTGAACTCATAATAGCGTCTGGCACTAGGTCACTGCAATACCTGTACGGTTTCTCATTAAGCAGACATTTCCTGATCATCCATATAAGTAAACACTTAAGCTGAAAAGTGAAGCTGATCCCCAATATATGCTCATATTTCTTCCTAATGATGTTCCTGATGACGCTTTCATTCCACTCAGCTTTTTCAATACACCCATTAACTAATGTTTGCACCAGATCGAGCTCCGTGCCCTTCCCAGGAAGCATTAGCGTGAAAGAGTCACCGCTTGAATAGAGCAGGTCCCGGCCCAGCCATTAGCGAGCAGGGGCGACCCGCGCATTAACGCAAGTACGCACTGTGCTAATTGACTCCATTTGGAAGAGGCCTGCGATGGGCGAGCTGCTGTAGGCTAGTGCTGTGAAGAAGGGCACATACAAGGTCAATTGTCCTTGCGTTTGAATAGGTTACTCATTTGATGATGTGTTATGACCGGCCGGGATGGAGCTAATGGACAAAGGAGGGTCATTATTTTGAGGTTCGGTGTGACCTTGCATTGACCCTGTGCCTCTTTTTTGAATGTGGCTTAACATCTTTTATTTTTATTATTTTTTTTTACCTCAAACAAAAACATGGTAAAACAAAACATTTGACGATGATAAGAATTGTTACCTTTTGGATTCAAGCTGTTCCTTCAATTTGCTGTACATTTCCAAAACTGTACAGAGACAGAAAATAGGACAGGGGCAAAATATTATTATAAAATAACAAGAAATCAGCATGAAATGAAGTATTGAAAAACTGTAGTTCATTATAGGAAAGTTTTTGGATTGCTGGCCTTTTTATCCCCTACATCTCTCACACAGGGAAACACAAACCCATTAGCTAACCCGCGTAAAAGCTTCAGTGTGCTGGCCAGCTTTATGTTTCCGTTTTAAAGGAATCTACCTGACTAGGATAAAATGATAGCAAATATATTCAAATAATGCAAACACATTTAATTTCCCAGAGGATGACTTCAGCCTCAGTCTGATGCATCCTGTCTGAACAAGGACATGGAGTTGTGAGTCCTTGACATATACTCAGTCATTACGCTGCATTTTTACTACAAGTCTTTTTCTTCTCTCTCTTCAAGTCTCTTTATTTAGCATGTCTATTTTCTCCCAATCTGTTAAATTTATGATGGAGGGGTCTGAAATTGTCATCGTAGGTGCATGTCCACTGTGAGAGACATAATCTAAAAAAAAAAATCCAGAAATCACAATATATGATTTTTAAACTATTTATTTGTATGATACAGCTGCAAATAAGTATTTGAACACCTGAGAAAGTCAATGTTAATATTTGGTACAGGAGCCTTTGTTTGCAATTACAGAGGTCAAACGTTTCCTGTAGTTTTTCACCAGGTTTGCACACACTGCAGGAGGGATTTTGGCCCACTCCTCCACACAGATCTTCTCTAGATCAGTCAGGTTTCTGGCCTGTCGCTGAAAAACACGGAGTTTGAGCTCCCTCCAAAGATTCTCTATTGGGTTTAGGTCTGGAGACTGGCTAGGCCACGCCAGAACCTTGATATGCTTCTTACAAAGCCACTCCTTGGTTATCCTGGCTGTGTGCTTCGGGTCATTGTCATGTTGGAAGACCCAGCCTGGACCCATCTTCAATGCTCTAACCTCCTTCCCTCAGTTAGAGCATCTTCAATGCTCTAACTGAGGGAAGGAGGTTGTTCCCCAAAATCTCGCAATACATGGCCCCAGTCATCCTCTCCTTAATACAGTGCAGTCGCCCTGTCCCATGTGCAGAAAAACACCCCCAAAGCATGATGCTACCACCCCCATGTTTCACAGTAGGGATGGTGTTCTTGGGATGGTACTCATCAATCTTCTTCCTCCAAACACGTTTAGTGGAATTATGACCCAAAAGTTCTATTTTGGTCTCATCTGACCACATGACTTTCTCCCATGACTCCTCTGGATCATCCAAGTGGTCATTGGCAAACTTAAGACGTGCCTGGACATGTGCTGGTTTAAGCAGGGGAACCTTCCGTGCCATGCATGATTTCAAACCATGACGTCTTAGTGTATTACCAACAGTAACCTTGGAAACGGTGGTCCCAGCTCTTTTCAGGTCATTGATCAGCTCCTCCCGTGTAGTTCTGGGCTGATTTCTCACCTTCCTTAGGATCATTGAGACCCCACGAGGTGAGATCTTTAGCTTCTTCCATTTTCTAATGATTGCTCCAACAGTGGACCTTTTTTCACCAAGCTGCTTGGCAATTTCCCCGTAGCCCTTTCCAGCCTTGTGGAGGTGTACAATTTTGTCTCTAGTGTCTTTGGACAGCTCTTTGGTCTTGGCCATGTTAGTAGTTGGATTCTTACTGATTGTATGGGGTGGACAGGTGTCTTTATGCAGCTAACGACCTCAAACAGGTGCATCTAATTTAGGATAATAAATGTAGTGGAGGTGGACATTTTAAAGGCAGACTAACAGGTCTTTGAGGGTCAGAATTCTAGCTGATAGACAGGTGTTCAAATACTTATTTGCAGCTGTATCATACAAATAAATAGTTAAAGAAATCATATATTGTGATTTCTGGATTTTTTTTTAGATTATGTCTCTCACAGTGGACATGCACCTACGATGACAATTTCAGACCCCTCCATGGAGATATGGGTTTTTCGGGTTGGAGTGAAAACTCTTCAGTGGCCTGCTACAGAGCTCAGACCTAAACCTTATTGAAGACCTTTGCGATGAATTGGAACGCTGACTCCACCCAAGGCCTCCTCACCTCACCTACATCAGTACCTGACTTTACTAACACCCTTGTAGCTGAATGAGCAAAAATCTCCACAAGCACACTCCAAAATCTACTGGAACAACTTCCCAGAAGAGTGGAGGTTATTATACCACCAAATGGGTAAATGGGCAAATGGGTACCACCAAATTTGTCTATATAGTGTATATCTTTATACTAAAAATGTATGTTGAGTAGTTGTTATAGTTACAGCATTGAGATGCATCCTGCTGTAATGAAGTATTAAAAAACTACTGTATAGGTAGACAAAAGGGCGGATGAGAACCTGATTTATTTTAAAGCGCTAATAAAATGGACTGATTTTGAAGTCTATCATTAAAAACCTATGACCATTTGTTATTGTACTGTATTAAAATGTGATAAAAGGTGTGTGCGGTGGTTATGCCACCGTCCTAAATCCCGAATCTTACCCGGAATACAGAGCTGCAGTTTCTCCACCGTTGTGGCCATGTTCCTCTGCTGAACCCTGCAGCGAATCACCTCTTCTGTCTGAGTCGTCACCTTATATAAGAGAAGGTCAAAGAGAACAGAGCCCTCGGAATTAATAAGACAGTTCGATGGGTCTTATCAAACAGTGGAAAGTGTTTAGAAAAGCCGCCCGTGGCAGCACCGTACCTCTCGCCCGGCGTCTTGAAGTCTTCGATTGGTGTCGGTCACTTGGCCCTTAAAACATAAGATCACTTTGGTTAGCCAAAGAAATGCACAATGGCACCGTTGTAGCTGCTCACCCTCATAATCAGATCATGCTTGATGAGGAGTCAGGAACAAAGGGATGCAAATTCAAATTAAACTGTGCGGCGGGAACATGAACTTTTGGTCGGCGCAGAGCTATTAAGCGCGATAATCGCTTATGACAGCCCTTTCTAACAGATTCTGTGACAAACTTCTCGATTCCACTTGGGATTTTTGAACTCCGGTTGCTCCTCCGGCTTCTGTCAAACAATTCAAATCGATGACCCAATTGACCACTGGGCCCCATTCTGATAACCTCAATGAGCTCTATGAGCCATTCAAGAAACGGATTGCATTTTCTGGTAATTAAGCCTTCGTATTCTGTACATTTTTGGCTGATTGGAAAACGCCGGGTAGCTGATTAAGGTGAAGGGACCGCGTGACCGTGGACTTTCCCACAGAGCACATCCCATTAGGTCATCGTAATAAGAAAGGGCATTTCTGGGTTTATTAAAACTCTAATTAATCCTCGGACAAAGAGGGTACGGTGACCCCGCTGATGCAGGGTCTGCACTCTTGTTATCTGAATATGCTTTATATAATTAAAAGCTTTAGAGAGACACTCCCTGTGCTGTTTGCTGCACATCTTCCCCTCTCCGATGTGTAAAGAGAGCTAAAGAGGGTTGGCCTCCGATTTCGGCTCGGAGCAGCTCCCAAACTTCTCATCATTATTTTTGCTTATAGGTTAAATTCATGGTTGCCATTCATAAACTTTACCACAGATCATAAGCATATAGCTTCTGCATTATAAATAAGTGGCATGTGCTAAAACCTTTTAAGATATTTTTTACGATAAAAGTGCGTTTTGGCTCGAACAAAAAACCTTCAGAACATACAGAAAATGTCTTTCTCAAGGAATATCTTGCATATTTGAGCAAGACAATGATAACTGCATCTATTACAATAGCACGGCGCGTAGTTGAAGAGTCCGGATGCTGAACTTGCCTGCCTTTCCCCATTTGAAAACATTCGGAGCAGCATGAAACAAAAAATACAACAAAGGACACTCCGAACTGTTGAGCAGCTAGAATAGTGTCTCAAACCCATATGGGACAACATTCGTCTGCAAACACTTCAGCAACTGGTCTCCTCCGTTCCCAGATGTATACAGACAAAGGACGTGATGCTACACATTGGTAAACATGGCCCCGTCCCGACTTAATGAGACCTGTTGCAGCCATTAAATCCAAAAATGACCTTAATTTTCCTTAAAATGGTAGAGACTCCGTCTAAAAACAGAAATTTAGAAATCATTGGAAAATAAATCAATTTAAGACCTGCTACTTTCTGGTAAACAGATCCACCTATTTCAGGACCCGTTCGGTGAACTCCGTTTAATGTCGAGGGCGGCAAACGAATGGAGCTTGAATGCCATTTTAATCCTGCCCTGAAGCCTCTGACATTCCTCAAGCTGAGAAGAATTCAAATCAATACCAAGACTTTAAATGTGCTGCTCATTTGCTTTACTCAATTTTTTTATTTTCCCACATACACACCTCAAAATCTGTTTCTGTATGTTTGTACACTAGTTTTATAAAATATGGACAAATGTACTGGGACACCTGACCTTTTCCAGCCATATGCGTTTCTTCCGCAAACTGGTACTACAAACTGCATTCAGAATGCTCTTGAAAAGTCTCTACTTTCTAGTCAGGAAGCTACAGAGCCAAATCTCAGTAGGCAATAAGAGCAATGGGGAGGTTAAGCCCCTTCCCACTCAAGTCAGGCAGCGCATTCATAAACCATCACCGAAAAGGAAACATAGAAAATGATGAATGAAAAGAATATAGTATACCGAAGACCGAATTCAAATCACCGTTCTCACCGTTTTCTCTGTAAAAAAAAGCCCAGGTTTCCATTAAACCTGATGCACTCGACTATATTTTCCATTGACTGCTAACATTTAATATTCACATGACATACCAGCAAAGCTCAAAAAACCTATAAAACCAGTTGCCACACACATTCTCCCATCAGCATTCTCGCTAATACAAATGTTCTAATATTCAGAGACATGGTATTATTATTAATATGGATACTCCATCTGTCTGAAAGACCTTTTTTAAGTTTGAATTAAAGTGACCAGTCCGCTTACCATCAGCTTCTCTGCATCCGCTCGGACCTTCAGGAGCTCTGTGATGGCGTCGACGAAACCCTGATGATGGAAGTTGCACATCTTCTCGATCTCTCGGTCATGGTTCCGTATTCGTGCATCCAGTTTTTCCATAAACCGCTTGTGTGCGTTCGGCTGGTCATCGTACACGGATCTGAAAACGACAAAGGTATAGTTAGATGTTTATTAGGAACGTGCTTTCTTTAACGTGAGCATGATGAATTGTTATTTTACATGAAACGCCTGCAATTTATTGTACACTAAATGGACAAAAGTTCGCATGAGCTTTTTGAACCTTCCACATTTATTCCCCATTTGCCGTTATAATAACGTCCACTCTTCTGGGAAAGATGTTTCACTAGACTTTGGTGTGTGCCTGTAAATATTTGTGCTCATTCAGCCACAAAGTCAGGTAGTTGAGGTGAGGAGGCCTGGGGTACACTCCAATTCATCCCAACGGTGTTCAATAGGGTTTTATAGCAGACCACTTATCTTCCACTCTAGCCCATGTAAGGAATATCTTCATGGAGCTTCCCTTGTGCACAGTGACACCGTCCTGCCGGATCAGGTTTGGGTCTCCTATTTCAAGTGAAGGGAAATTTTCATCCTACCGCATCCAAAGACGTCCTAGACAACTGTATGTCTCCAACTTTGCGGTAACAGTTGGGGAAAGAACCACATATGGCTGGAAAAGTCAGGCGTCCCATTACATTGGATATATGGTCTAGGTTTAATTTATTTAAACAAAATGAGTGCACATTTGTTCAATCCTTAACCATACCTTAATAAACAAACTGCACTAGCAAACAAGATCTATATTAGCAATACTTGTTTCAATAGCGAAAGTTCGTTTCCAATATTTAAAGTTCATATATTTAATATTAAAAAAAAAATACAAATATAAATAAAAATATAAATTTTTTATTAATAGTAAAGTATTCATGACCACATCCTGCAAAGGTGCCGGTGATGTTAAGAATTTCAACAAGATATCAGTAGATGATCACGTTAACATTTTTACACGTTTCAAAATCTAGTTCTGTACAGACATTTACTATGCAAAACTTTCTTTCGGCTTTTCCCGTTAGGGGTCGCCACAGCGGATCCTCCGCAGGTTTGATTTGGCACATGTTTTTAGGCTGGATGCCCTTCCTAACACAACCCTACCCATTTATCCAGGCTTGGGACCGGCACTAAGAGTGGCTGGGGTTGGTTCCCTGACCGGGGATCGAACCCGGGCCGCAGCGGTGAGAGCGCTGCATCCTAACCACTAGACCACCAGGGGACCACAGACATTTACTATGCAAGAAATGAAATAAAAAAGTTGATGGTTTGTAGCTTTGCTCAATGTACAAATTGTCACTTGGTCAACCAAATGCCGGTAATTATGGGTAAAATGCCGAGATTTGCATCGGCGCATCGACATAAGAGTTAACGATGTGATTTGCGTCGGTAAAAACTGATTTATTCATGTTATTCTTAGTAGATGCGCTATACTTTTATTATTTAGAAAGTGACTGATAAAATTATGACTGATATTTTCTACGTAGATTGATTTCTCCTCGCAAAACGGTTTCTCAAGCGCCTTCTCTCAGCACCACTGCTGCTGAGTGAATGGCGTATCACAACACAATATGAATGTCTTTAAAATCACAAAGAACACAGATTAACATGGCAGAGGTAGAGCTGCGTCTTCCCGGAGACAGAAAAGAAAATGAACGTCTGGTTTTATTACTTAAGAACATTTATTTTTTTTGTGTGACTGAACTAAAGAAATCAAAGAACTATCTGTACCATATTGCATTGCACAGCATCATAGTGTATTGAATCATATCGTGTTGAATCAAATCGAAATCGGATCGGGGATGAAATTCGGTTTACTTGAATCCGTCCCAATGCGATTTTTCATCCTGACGTGGTTGACGGGTTTTGTTCAAGTACCGGCCATCTGAAAGCGAGAAACAGATTCAGAACCAAACACGGCATGTGTTTTGGATTGCGGGTGATCGTCGAATGAGAGAACACCGGATATGATTCGCAAAACATCCTCAGCGCCAGCACCGTGTTCTCTACGCTTGAGTGATTTTTGTCATTTCTACACATACCTGGCACAGATCTGTTTATTTTTCCCCATCACTTTCCAATTTCTCCTGAGTCAGTGAGTTTCAGGTGTACATTTAGGAGTACATATCTGACTCTACAGGCCTCTCAGACAAAGTTGTTTTTGCTTTTTGTAACCTAAAATTATGCAGACTGTAAAACCAAACCTCGGGGGACTGACCAACGTGAAATTGTACCACGATGCCGCTCCAAATGATGGCAGCTCCAATTCCGGAGAGTGGCATCAGTATTAAGGTAATGTACTGTCCTTGCAGAACTCGGCAAAAGCTGGACAGGAAATTTTAACAGGTGTTTCATGCTGTGTTGAGGGCTGCTGGAGTGTTTGTGTGCTTCACCTCTCTGGCTGTGACTCAGATGCTCCAGATGGCTGTGCACAGGGTCATGCTCACTGCGCACACGTTACATAAGATCTGAACTCACAACCTTCTGGTCATTTGAGCATCAGCAGAAAATCACAGAGCCTTCGACATGATCATTGCTCTGCAGAATCATCACTGCTTTCACACCACTGTGACAGAATAAATAACATGCATGCGCTTTTATTTGAATTACGTACGATGAATATTCAATACGCTCTTTCATTCTCACAAATCCGATGGTACAAAACACACCGAAACTGTGCTGCACATCCAATCCACCTGAACTGACGCTGCAAACAGATTCGATTAGTGCTCCAGGAGCGCCTCCTTGTGGCTCCGAATGGTCAAATCGTTCTCCTGTTACTCCACCGAATATAGTTTATTGCTTTCCAAACTGTAGTTCACATCACTGAGCTACATGTCTGGATTGTACCCGTTGTATTTGTTCATCAAAAAGAATCTATATATAACAATATTTACCTCAGCATTTCCCAGAGAAACAGGGTGTTGGCTGTGACTGTGGTCAGGTGTCATTTGTTTAGCAAATCTGAATGCAAACAACCCAGAGCTTCACCCAGACAACAGACGAGAAGGTGGTCATACAGGGCTGAACACACGCCATTTGTTTTCATATAAATACACGCAGTAAATGGATTGCTAAAAAGTCTTGTGAAAGTGATGGACTTTGAGCTGTTGTCATAGTAATCAAAACAGAACTTTATGATGATTATACGTTTTATTACATAAGATTTATAAACACCACAGCGCTGTTCAATTCTCCATTCTGATTAGAAATAGTTCAATTACTGTAATGAAAGTAAACCCAATCACATGTATATTATATTATAGTACAACACTATATTGAGTGTCGGCCATTCTGTAGCAGTGTCAAAGCTCTGACTGAACAAATCCGTTCCTGACAAAACCCAAAAATGCACTCTGATTTCGTGTGTACATCCGACGTGCACTCCTCAAAAGAAAATCTTCTCAGGAAAAGATGTAAAACCAGATCGAGCGAAAACAAGTATATTTGATGCCGTTTACCTCAGGAGTCAGCTTGAGGATGCTGACAGGACCCCCCCCCCCCCACACACAAAAAAAAATGTCTCAATGGAAATGTACCCATAATGTCCCACATAAAAATGTTCTGGACAAAATGTTTATATATTTTCTAATTCTCTTTAGTCTTTAATTTATTTAAATTCATTAATATATATATTTTTTTTTATAAATAGAACACCAATGTGAAAGAGTTTTTGACAAATTTCTGCTGTTTCCATTTTTTTCAATAATAATAATCATTTCTATAAGATACGCAATAGCGAATAAACATGACAATCCAGTTGTTTTGCCCTCTTTATAATGAACAATATACTATAAACGATATTCTGCATATTAATGCATGGTGTTCAACCTTCATGAAGAAACGTATCAGACCACCGGTGTCTGAATTCGATTACTCATTTTCATTCCTTTCTTCCAATATCATGAAGACAACATTGGGGTAAGACCACTTTTCCTCAGGCTACTTACTATAAAAATACGTATTGCTATCCTCTATTATTCCTATAGTTTATTTGCAGTAAGGTTACTTATACTGAGATCACAAAATGCAAATACCAGTGAAGATGAATACACTTGAGAAGTTTTAAACCCTGACCCAAGTGGACAAAAACGGCAAGTTCAGGTACAAGCCACACTGCAGTGTTCCTGCAACCGTTTCCACACAGGAAGTGAAGTCTGAGGGTTCAGGCTGCAGGTGCTTCCTGTGAATCCGGTACAGCTTTTGTTCAGGAGGTAGTGGAAGCTGGATGGAGTTTCAACATCTCGTATATATATATATTCTTTATATGAAAGCTAGACTTCTATTAAGGAAGGCAAGACAAACCCAGGAACAGAAGAAACAATACTTTCTTATGTATATGACTTTAAGTTGAAAATGTGAAAGCTCGTCAGATTCAGATGAAGAGAAAGAAAGGACACCAATTCAACCCAGAAGCAACGTTAACATTTAAGCTACCCTTCCAGCTATCCTATGTGCTACAAAATGCTTTAAAGTGCTATAAAAGTGATCATGTCCTAGTAGCCATGGCATCTCCGTGTATTGGCCACATGTCACTAACCACACACACCTGATTCA
Source organism: Silurus aristotelis (assembly GCF_946808225.1). Classification (NCBI taxonomy): domain Eukaryota; kingdom Metazoa; phylum Chordata; class Actinopteri; order Siluriformes; family Siluridae; genus Silurus; species Silurus aristotelis. The sequence goes on from NC_139585.1 coordinate 23,148,705, forward strand.
ACTTTAGTATTCACAACTGTTACATATTAACGCATGTATAAAGCCTCACCCTTTACATACTTTATAAAAAAAAAGTCTCTTTCGGCTGCTCCCATTAGGGGTCGCCACAGCAGATCATCAGTCTCCATACCCCCCTGTCCTCTACATCTGCCTCTTTCAAACCAACTACCTGCATGTCTTCCCTCACCTCATCCATAAACCTCCTTTTTGGTCTTCCTCTTTTCCTCCTTCCTGGTGGCTCCATCCTCAGCATTCTTCTACCAATATACCCCATGTGCCTCTTCTGCACATGTCCAAACCATCTCAATCTCGCCTCCCTCACCTTGTCTCCAAAACGTCCTACATGCGCTGTCTCTCTAATAAACTCATTTCTAATCCTGTCCATCCTCATCCCTCCCAACGTCCTCAACATCTTCAGCTCTGCTACCTCCAGCTCCACCTCCTGTATTTTACTCAATGCCACTGTCTCTAAACCGTACAACATCTCAGGTCTCACCACAGTCCTATAAACTTTCCCTTTCACTCTTGCAGATACCCTACTATCACAAATCACTCCTGCCATCACTCTTCTTCACCCACTCCACCCTGCCTGCACTCTTTTCTTCATTAATGCATGTAACTCGCTCACCTAACATTATGTTATATTAACTTTGCACATGTGATAAAACAGGTGATAAAACATTTGCCCCCTCATCCAGACATCAGAAGCTTGAATCCCACTGCTGACACAGACATTCCAGAGTCTAAAACTGCGTTCACAGAGACATTCTTTTTCCAATGTGAGCCGTCAACTTGAGGAGGTATCGTTGACGACTAGATGTGGGAAAGTCCAAGAAACAAAACCGAGAACAGTTTAACGTTATGCAACTATGAAGCAACTTGGTACATCGACTACCAGTGGGTGAGAAGACTGATTGCTGATCTGCTGATTTGTGGAATGGTAACGCGTTAATCCCCGAAAGATTAAAAAAAAAAAAAAAAAAAAAAAAAACACCTACTGATGACATCACAGTACAGCCACTGGTAAATTGTGTGAAAGTAAAGTTGGCTCACTTTTACTCACTCTCCACCCTCATACTTTTCTCCATCCACACGTCTATGTATCCATCCAGTCATCGGGGATTCATAGAATTTTATCCCTCCATTGAGTAAAAAGTAACCAATCAGGGGTGTCTGTGTGCATGTGGAAGAGGGCTCATAGGTTCCAGCCTTCCGATTTCAAAGCTGTTGTGAGAATAAGCGAAACCTTACTGGAAGGTTGGAATTGGTCCAGACTAAACTGGTGGAAAATCTGATGGAAAGAACTAAGATCAGCATGCCTCAGCAGTTTCTCAGCACGCATGCTTCCTTCTACAAGAGAGACGATGACAGGAACAGATGAACCCTGTTTCGCCGAAGCAACGCTTTCCTGTATTTTTCCCACCTTTCAATTTCACATGGAGCGTGAAAGTCACAAATGCCTTTAGCACACAATTCAGTCAGTAAATGATTCAACATGCCTAGAGCGTTTTATTTTCCTGAAAAACAATTCTTTAGAAAATGCTGATGCTTCCAGAAGTGGAAAAGAGAGACAGCGAGCGTCGGCATCGCCTCGACCTGAACGTTTCCTCCTTCCTGTTATTGCAAAGAGTGAAAAGACATTCCTTCCTGTCTTCTTTTAGACGAAACGGTGAACCTTTTCCGCTTCTGTTCCATTCGCAAGCAGGAAACACGCTTTAATGACCGCTCGTAAAAACGCAAACTCCAACAGAGACGATCGCTCAAGCTGTATTTGGATCATCTACAGAATAACCAAAGCCATGCTGATGGAAGATCAGCGATTGGTTCAATTTGTGATTACCGCGCCGGATTCATTAAAGGGCGTGCTAATGCAGGATAGTAATCAGTGACATGGTAATGTAATGTGAAGCAGATCGACCATGACACCTGAAAGTTATTATCCGATAGCAAAACTCAACCCTGACACGTTTTATTCTTCTTATATCACAGCCACATGTTCATTATTAATAAAACAGAGACTCCTCGTTGATCTTATTGCTCTATGGTTGCATTTCAAGTTGTAGAGTGTCTGACTTCCTGTTGTCTTTGGTCGTAGCAGCTGTAAATGGTCTTTCAGTGGTAGATTAGTGGTTAGGGGTTACTTTGGGTTACTGATCAGAAGGTCGGGAGATCAAGCTGCCACTGTTGTGCCCTTGAGCAAGGACTTTAACCCTCTGTGCTCCACGGTGGTTGTATCCTGGCTGACCCTGAGCTCTGACCTCTGACTGACCACGCTTTGAACCCCGCGGCTTAAACAATGAAGCGGCTAATTTATAGATTTTTTCTGGGTTTTTCCCGGTTTCACAAACTTCAAGCCAAAAAACTGAGCCCCATAACATTAGACCAATAAAATTGCTGAACGGGTTCAGGTGAACCAATGAAATTCTTTATATTAAATCAGATGCGCTCCCACTGAGTCTGTTGTGAAAAGCGCTATACAAATAAACTTGACTTGACTTGACATCATAAATATGGATGATGTTCCTCTGACGTTTGACCTGCCGCTCCCTCGGACTGTCTACAGGAAATGTGAATCATTCGTCACGCTGAAAACAACCGGGCATGAAAAAACACACTTCACCTGTGTTCTGAGCTGCACGGCATCGGGAGAAAAGCTTCAGCGATGGTGATTTTTAAACGCACGACGATGTCAAAGAGAGATCTCAGAGAGAAATAGTTGTGAAAGGAAGGAGGAAGACAGTGAACAATGACTTTCTTGGTAGGCTACTGTTTAGATACAAGCCGTGTAACAGACACTGTTTTTCATTAAAGCCTGTGTAAAGTTTATTAGTTTCAGTGTGGACATGCTTATAGACAGGTGCGGCTTATAGACAGGTGCGGCTTATTTATGTTCAAAATAAAAATCTTTGTCAAATTCAGTGGGTGCGGCTTATATTTTGGGTGCGTTTAATAGTCCGAAAATTACGGTACTTATTTTCCCTGTTTCTTTGTTTGTATGCCTTTAAATTCCTCTCAGAGTCTGGTGCTATTCTAAATCTGCAACCTAGAAAACCGGTGTTGATTTATTCATTGATAGATTTTGTACGGAGCTCTGGATAACGCCGCCTGCTGACCAATAGCGGTTCTAACTTTCTCTCAATTTCTCGGAAACTCCTCTTTCTTGAAGACTTCCCAGTGACGGAAAAAGCTTTACCTCTGACTGTTGCACTGACACTGGAGACTCCACATCAACAACGACACCCAGGCAAAGGAGCAAGAGCGTATTAGAACGAATGCCGCATCATCACCTTCTGACCAATCAGAACGGAGAATTCCGTGCGTTGGGCTGAACGTTATTAAAATATAACGGGTAACGCCGTTATTCCATAGTTGTAAACGTGAGATAGGAAACCGTATGTTTTGGTTTTGACTTAAGATGAATATTCACATGTAAGTTCACGAGGCAGTGTGGTGGCTTTTGAAGGGGTTCATACTCGATATGTAGCAGAAATGCTGAAATTAAAGGACATGTGCCTACTATAAAAGCAACCTACTTCTTCCTGGACATCTAATCAAACATAAACTTGTCTTTACCTAATACTAAATTTATCTGGTATTTCATAAAATCTACTTCCTTGAAACATAAGAACTTGTGAAGAAAACAGAAGTCAAATTTTTTTGCAACAATCTTTACAATATGCATGTTTGATCATTTTTACCACCTTTGAGCAGGATCTTGCTCAGGGGCTCAAGAGTGATCGTTTAGAGGCACTGGGATATGACAGAAGTCCAAACTTTACCCACTGTGCTACTATTTCCCTCAGCTAGAATATGATCTAAAAGGGGAAAAAGCCAGAAAACTTCCCCTAGTAGACACTACGTTCTGTTATAGAGGAACATCACAAAGCAACAAACACTCCTGAAGTGGAAGTTACGCATAAACAGATCTCCGTGTTGCCAAATTTGTGGTTCTGACATTGAACTGGCCCTCAAGGTTTCAATCAGTTTCTGTTACCGGATGTTGTTTTTGGCGCTGGATCAGAATTAAGATTTTTTAATTAAGTGTCAAAAAATATTCATGTTTTTAAACCTTATTTATATTAGCATTTTTTTGCTGATTCACAAAACGTGCCATTTTCTATGATCAGAGTGAAACGCTGAGGTCATAAAACTCGGTTTGGGGGGGCGGTGTGATGGTGCGGGTGCGACTCATTCTGACTAGCAGGTATCTGGTTACAAATTAAATAGATTACAATCACGTGCTTCTCTGCTACGACACACATCTAATCAGCAGCGTAAAGGTTTTTTGATAATCAGGCAAAAATCTAATCTGAATAAGGCAGGAATCAGATCTGTATTAGGTAGGAATCAGGCCTAAATCAGATCTGAATCAGGCAGGAATCAGATAGAAATCAGATCTGAAACAGGTAAGAATCAGGCAGGAATCAGATAGAAATCAGACCTGAATCAGTTGTGAATCATGCAGGAATCAGATAGGAATCAGATAGAAATCAGATCTGAATCAGGTAGGAATCAGGCAGGAATCAGACAGAAATCAGATCTGAATCAGGTAGGAATCAGGTAGGAATCAGGCAGGAATCAGATAGAAATCAGATCTGAATTAGTTGTGAATCATGCAGGAATCAGATAGGAATCAGATCTGAATCAGGTAGGAATCAGGCAGGAATCAGGTTGGAATCAGGCAGGAATCATTCGGGAATCAGTTGGGAATCAGATCTGAATCAGTTGGGAATCAGATAGGAATCAGGCAAGAATCAGGTTGGAATAAGGCAGGAATCAGATCTAAATCAGGTAGGAATGTGTGTGTGTGTGTGTAATGAGCACAGTAATATTGTAAATAAAGCTGTTACAGGGGCTTCCTCATGTTCCTCGTCATTCTAACACCTGCCCATGAGCTGTTCAGAGGCGATACTGATGTTGGTTATGATGGTGCTGATAATGAAGAAGCTCTCAGGCCAGATGGAGCTCAGCTCAGTGTGTTTAAGATGCTGATCCTCAGCCTCATCTATTCCTCTTCCTCCTCTTCCTGTCCCTATATCACTTCCTCTCTGACTCGAATGAACAAGAGACATTTAATCAACCCGGGAGAAATGAAGCAGTTCTTCATGACCCTGTCAGTATGGTCCAACCAACCAACCAACCCCCCCCCCCCCCCCCCACACACACACACACACACACACACACACACACACACTATCTCTCTCTATGACGTTATCTGGCTAGCTGCTTTAGCAAACAAAGGCCCAACTCCATCTTCCTTTCCAGCACAGAGGACAGAGCACACAGTCATACCCGACATGCACAACAACGAGCTAAAACCTCCTACCGAAGGGTCGGACCGATACAGGCCGTGTCCGTGCTCTCGATTTCCTGCAGGATGCGCTCATGCTCGGTGATACTCTCCAGGGTTTCACTCTCCGCCATGTTGCTCTGTCTTCATCACAGCGACACTTTATGACAATGCGGCCTGCACGCGCAGTGACCAGCGTCCGCCGACAGGGGGGGAGAGTGAGAGACCTGAGGACGGCGCATTAAACAAAATCAATCCGCCCTAGATAAGTGCACTACACAGAGCACAAAATAACGGTTCGCAAACCCTACATTTAGGGCACTAGGTATCCGATTGGGAGCGACCAGGAATCTAACAGTGCACTGCGTTTAGTAACAGTGGGCTGGAGATGGGGGTGTTGTGTAAGGTGTGATTACTGTCTGATGTGGTGAAGGACATTTCACTGAGGAACTAGAGCCAAGAGCACATTATAATACTTACACTTATGGATATATAAAATAACAAAATAAAACAAAAGATGTTTGTTATACACTACTGCAATGCCAAGTGGGTTCTCACATGCTTCATTTTCATCATCATCATCATCATCATCATCATCATCATCATCATCATCATCATCATCATTATCATCATTATCAGTATCATCATCATCATCATCAATATGCATATTTTTATTATTGTTAGTATTAGTAGTGGAGGTAGTAGTGTGGAAAAGTGTGGGGTAGGAAAAAAAAGGTGATAAAAACAACAACAATAATAATAATAATAATAATAATAATAATAATAATAATAATAATAATAATAATAATAATAATTAAGCCAAAATATACACAAAATTTAGATTTTATTATTATTATTATTATTATTATTATTATTATTATTATTATTATTATTATTATTATACTTTTACTATTAAACGTGTTACTATTAAAAATCTTTTATTATAAACAGTTATTATTGGTTGTGAAAATAGTATTCTTTTGTGAATTACAAAATATAGTCATATCATAAATATAATGTTAATAGACTTTAAGAAACACACGGTTTAAATGCTTAAATACTACTACTATTAATACTACTAATAATAATACTATTACTCTGACTATTATTAATACCACAACTACTGCTATTATTATTATTTCTAATACTATAACTATTATTACTTTTACTATTACACTACTACTAATAATAATATTTAAGCAGAAGAAGAATTTTATTCATTGTATTATATATTCAGTGGGGGAAATAATTATTTACAAAGATTGCATTACAAAAAAACCCTTAAAAATAAATAAACAGTCTAGAATTTTTATGGTAGGACAGACTGAATATAAAAATAATAATATTAATAATAAAAATGTAAATAAAGGTTCCAAATTCCCAAATGAGTCCTGTACCTTTTAGAAAGTGCTCCCAATATCAACTCATTATGTGTATAAAAGAGACCCGTCACAGAATCAAACTCTTCCATTCAAACCTCTTCACCACCACGGGCAAGACCAAAAAAACTGTCAAAGAACATCAGGGACAAGATTGTAGACCTTCACAAGACTGGAACGTAGGAGTAAGACAGAGTACATGTGTGTGAATGAGAGAAGAGGTGGAGAAGGTGGAGGAGTTCAGGTACCTGGGGTCAACAGTGCAAAGTAATGGAGAGTGTGTTAGAGAAGTGAAGAAAAGAGTGCAGGCAGGGTGGAGTGGGTGGAGAAGAGTGATAGCGGGAGTGATTTGTGATAGAAGAGTATCTGCAAGAGTGAAAGGGAAGGTGGGGAAGGTATAGGACTGTGGTGAGACCTACGATGTTGTATGGATTAGAGACAGTGGTATTGAGTAAAAGACAGGAGGTGGAGCTGGAGGTAGCAGAGCTGAAGATGACTGAGGACGTTGGGAGTGACGACGATGGACAGAATTAGAAATGAGTTTATTAGAGGGACAGCGCATGTAGGATGTTTTGGAGACAAGGTGAGGGAGGTGAGATTGAGATGGTTTGGACATGTTCAGAGGAGGGACATGGGGTATATCGGTAGGAGAATGCTGAGGATGGAGCCACCAGGAAGGAGGAGAAGAGGAAGACTCAGGAGGAGGTTTATGGATGTGGTAAAGGAAGACATGCAGGTAGTTGGGTTGAAAGAGTCAGATGTAGAGGACAGGGGGGTATGGGGACAGATGATCCGCTGTGGCGACCCCTAATGGGAGCAGCCGAAAGAAGAAGAAGAAGAAGAAGAAGAAGATAGTTTGTTAAAGAATCAGCACCATGTGGAACTGGACAGATGACAAAGAAACCAGTCATAATAGAGAATATAAACGATATAAGAATATAAAAGGTCTGTGATTTCATGAAAACAATAAACTCATGATATGAATAATTTACCTTAAGGTTGTCCCCAATGCCAAATCTACTGACTCAAGTTCTGCAAAAACGTTGCCGTAGACTTTTTCCTCTCGAACATCCTCGTCTGGAGGACTCGGTGACGGAGCCCTCGCTCTGCTGCTCTCCATGATCCTGTCACAATCAGAAGTGTGTGAACGTCAACTAAGTTTCAGACAGGATAGCCAAGAGACCGGAGTCAGCAGAAAACCGCAACGTCTGCAAAAAAAAAACAGAAAAAAAAGGCCTGTCCTCGTGATCCTCAGTACTTTGAATCCTACATAGCAGCAGTTATTGCTGTTTTGTTAAATATTTCCTCACACTTTTTAGTGAGGTGGAGCTGTAAAGACGTGTGTGTGTGTGTGTGTGTGTGTGTGTGTGTGTGTGTGTGTGTGTGTGTGTGTGTGTGTGTGTGACACATCTATCCATGAGCATTTCTCTGTCCATGCCTAAAACATCTTTTAGCAGCTCTGATATTGAGTCTGGAGATCTCGAATCCAGTCCCTCTGCTACGTGCAGTATTGTGATGTATGACCTCCTCATCCTACCCTCCAGATCAGTACACTTGTCTAGTTCATATCAGTACACTTTTCTTTTCCAGATCAGTACACTTCTCTTGTCCATATCAGTACACTTCTCTTATCCATATCAGTACACTTCTCTTATCCATATCAGTACACTTCTCTTGTCTATATTAGTACACTTCTCTTGTCCATATCAGTACACTTCCCTAGTCCAGATCAGTACACGTCCCTAGTCCATATCAGTACACTTCTCTAGTTCAGATCAGTACACTTCTCTTGTCCAGATCAGTACACGTCCCTAGTCCATATCAGTACACTTCTCTAGTCCATATCAGTACACTTCTCTAGTTCAGATCAGTACACGTCCTTTGTCCAGATCAGTACACTTCTCTAGTTTATATCAGTACACTTCCTTTGTCCAGATCAGTACACTTCTTTAGTTTATATCAGTACCCTTCCTTTGTCCAGATCAGTACACTTCCCTAGTCCAGATCAGTACACTTCTCTAGTTCAGATCAGTACACTTCTCTAGTTCAGATCAGTACACGTCCTTTGTCCAGATCAGTACACTTCTCTAGTTTATATCAGTACACTTCCTTTGTCCAGATCAGTACACTTCTTTAGTTTATATCAGTACCCTTCCTTTGTCCAGATCAGTACACTTCCCTAGTCCAGATCAGTACACTTCTCTAGTTCAGATCAGTACACTTCTCTTATCTAGATTAGTACACTTCTCTAGTCCATATCAGTACACTTCTCTTATCTGGATTAGTACACTTCCCTAGTCCAGATCAGTACACTTCTCTAGTTCAGATCAGTACACTTGTCTTATCTAGATTAGTACACTTCTCTAGTTCAGATCAGTACACTTCTCTTATCTAGATTAGTACACTTCTCCAGTCCATATCAGTACACTTCTCTTATCTAGATTAGTACACTTCTCTAGTCCATATCAGTACACTTCTCTTATCTAGATTAGTACACGTCCCTAGTCCAGATCGGTACACTTCTCTAGTTCAGATCAGTACACTTCTCTTATCTAGATTAGTACACTTCTCTAGTTCAGATCAGTACATTTATCTTATCTAGATTAGTACACTTCTCTAGTTCAGATCGGTACACTTCTCTTATCTAGATTAGTACACTTCTCTAGTTCAGATCGGTACACTTCTCTTATCTAGATTAGTACACTCTCTAGTCCATATCAGTACACTTCTTCTATCTAAATTAGTACACTTCTCTAGTCCATATCAGTACACTTCTCTTGTCCATATCAGTACAGTTCTCTAGTTTATATCAGTACACTTCTCTTATCCATATCAGTACACTTTTCTTATCTAGATTAGTACACTTCCCTAGTCCAGATCAGTACACTTCTCAAGTTCAGATCAGTACACTTCTCTTATCTAGATTAGTACACTTCTCTAGTTCAGATCAGTACACTTCTCTTATCTAGATTAGTACACTTCTCTAGTCCATATCAGTACACTTCTCTTATCTAGATTAGTAAACTTCTCTAGTCCATATCAGTACACTTCTCTTATCTAGATCAGTACACTTCCCTAGTCCAGATCAGTACACTTCTCTAGTTCAGATCATTACACTTCTCTTATCTAGATTAGTACACTTCTCTAGTTCAGATCCGTACACTTCTCTTATCTAGATTAGTACACTTCTCTAGTCCATATCAGTACACTTCTCTTATCTAGATTAGTACACTTCTCTAGTTCAGATCGGTACACTTCTCTTATCTAGATTAGTACACTCTCTAGTCCATATCAGTACACTTCTTTTATCTAAATTAGTACACTTCTCTAGTCCATATCAGTACACTTCTCTTGTCCATATCAGTACAGTTCTCTAGTTTATATCAGTACACTTCTCTTATCCATATCAGTACACTTTTCTTATCTAGATTAGTACACTTCCCTAGTCCAGATCAGTACACTTCTCAAGTTCAGATCAGTACACTTCTCTTATCTAGATTAGTACACTTCTCTAGTTCAGATCAGTACACTTCTCTTATCTAGATTAGTACACTTCTCTAGTCCATATCAGTACACTTCTCTTATCTAGATTAGTACACTTCTCTAGTCCATATCAGTACACTTCTCTTATCTAGATCAGTACACTTCCCTAGTCCAGATCAGTACACTTCTCTAGTTCAGATCATTACACTTCTCTTATCTAGATTAGTACACTTCTCTAGTTCAGATCCGTACACTTCTCTTATCTAGATTAGTACACTTCTCTAGTTCAGATCAGTACACTTCTCTTATCTAGATTAGTACACTTCTCTAGTCCATATCAGTACACTTCTCTTGTCCATATCAGTACAGTTCTCTAGTTTATATCAGTACACTTCTCTAGTCCAGATCAGTACACTTCTCTTGCAAAAAATATATTTTTAATATATTAAAAATATATAATCTATCTATCTATCTATCTATCTATCTATCTATCTATCTATCTATCTATCTATCTATCTATCTATCTATCTATCTATCTATCTATCTATCTATCTATCTATCTATCTATCTATCATCCCCCTCTCCTACATTAAATGTTAGTTAGTGTTAATTGCAATTATATTATTTGAAACACGTTTGATGTATAATTCCATGTCTGATCTCTTCCTGTGCAACAATTGACTGAGGATTGCTTTAACATGACTTATAGTAAGCTGCAGGTTGAAGGGAAAGTTGTGTGAAGTGAACGCTTGCTGTTAGCAGGAAATGTTTAAAATCACTGAAAAAAGTAGAGTTAGATGGGGCTGTAAAAGGGGTATAGATTGTTAGTTACAAATTCAGATTTTTGGAATCTCACAACATGAAAAATCCTTAAGCCTAAAATGTTGGCACATGGGACACACGTGGCCACCAGATGGCGTTGTCATCAAACTATCAGAGGACAGTAGCCACGTTTACATGCACATTCTTTTGTCATTCGTATTAAAATAATTTCGATTGAAAGATTCAGTGGACTTTACATAAATCGATATGGTGTTTCTTTGAAGCATTTCTCAAACCATCCCTAATGTTTGCAAACCAGTAAATGCATTTCCCAAAACAATATATATGAATATATTTGTGCTGCAGAAATGTACAGATGCCGTACAGAAATTCAGCCTTTGCATTGGGATCCAAATCGTAGTTTATATCAAGAAATACTGAAACTTTAACTGATCTTGTTTGTGAACAATATCGTTAAAATTGTTTAGTCATGTTGTCAGTATGACGCTGCACAGTTTCAGTATTTCTTGATATAAACTACGATTTGGATCACAATGATTGAAAATGCAAAGGCTGAATTTCTGTACGGCATCTGTACATTTCTGCAGCACAAATATGTTCATTTGATTGCATATTTGATTTGTATTGGTTGCATGAGACCAGACATGATTACAGAAATTGTAATTCTATGTTTTGCTCTGTCTGTCGCCAAGTGAAGGTTCACAAGATTCACCTTTGACCTGTTTTAGAGAACTAGTTGATCATTGGTTGATCTGATGCCGTTCACTCGCCTTCATTAGTGACATTCAAGATTCATCTGCACAATTCATCAATTCAAGTCACATTTACATGTAAAGAAATGTAACCTTGACAGATGATGACAACTGGTTTAATTATTTTGCATTCAATGACTTATGCAATGAACTGATGCCTACATTTGTTGGAGATTAAGACCATTGAGGTGAAACCAGTATAATATATTTTAATCAACTTGACATAAACAACTGATAATGTAGGAAACAGCAGACAATTGTACACAATCAATTAAATACATGTACTGAAGCATTCACAATTTGATCAACGCAACAAGAAATGTTTTTATGGTGAGCACAAGTGACTACATGATGTGGAGGTTGAACAGGTAGCTTTGAGAATTTCCTTTCTGAACTGAGAAACGTTTCAAAGCAACTGAAAAAAACTGTAATCAAGCAACTGTATGAATTTCAAGTCAAGTCAAGTCAAGTCAAGTCAAGTCAAGTCAAGTCAAGTCAAGAGGCTTTTATTGTAATTTCTACTATACACAGTGGTACACAGTACACAGTAAAAAAGAGACAACGTTCCTTCAGAACCCTGGTGCTACACTAAAGAACATAGAGCTACAACACATAACATAAAGCTACATAAAGTGCATCGAGTGCAACCCAGTGCAAACAGTGCAGACGAAAACACAAGACAACACAAGACAAAACACATAAACCAAGGTAGTGAATTTGTAGGCAAACTACAGCTGGGATTTGTACAAAAGGAATTTGTAGGCAAACTGCAGCTGGAAAGAATGTGCAAAAGAAGGCTGCAGGAAGATGAGATTTTTGGTGGATGTGCATCTCTAAGGAGCATCTCAATACTTCCCCTCTCTCGTCCGAAAAGCAGAAGGATGTGGATGAAGGTCCGTAGACTGATGTGAGCGGGTTGTGTTACTGGAATTTAGCGACCTGGAATGGAAACGAAACTTTTGCATGAGTCACCGGTTATTCACCGGTTTGTGTGGACTGGTAGAGGGATTTATGGCCCCAGAAGAAGAGATCGTCAAAAACCCAATTCCGCTCATTATGAGTGTCGCTTTAGGGTTGTTTTAAACAAACTCGTAATCTGTGCGGATTCAATTTCACTGTGTGTGTAAACATGCTAATGAAGCTATTTATGATTCTGATTCCGAATACCGTGTTGTCACAAATCAATTTGGTGTTCACAAGAGCACAGTAAAACAGTTTGTGTATGTTATCCCGCACGTGTAAACACCATATCGGATCAGATAACGTCGCATGTAAACAGTCCACCGGATCTTTCATGCCAATCGATTTTAAGCGAGTGACAAAAAAAGTGTAAACGTGGCTAGTGTCTCGTGATGAATTTTTAGAATCTACAGAATCTACTTTTTAAAATAGTATTGAATTCTTTACGAGGTTAATAACATAATAAGGTACAATAGTTTAAACATTACCCTCATTGTTTAATGTGTTGCAGACATTTTCTAATCAAATCATTTTACAATTTGTGTCTTTTATTTGTATGCGTTTTCTTGTGTGAATTGCCACATCCGCATATAAAAATATATCAAACCTACAACCATAAAATGACTAGTTTCGCACAGGCAAGTCTTGTCATGTATCACAGTATTTGAGTTCCTTTAAGGTTTTCTATCTTTTCCCATTGAGTCATGTTATTGGATCTGAATCAGCATGAATCATGTTAAACAAGACAATTGTCTGTTATCTTTAGAAACCTGAAAACAAAGAAAACATTATACGGCTATGTCTACATCCGTATAGCTGTTAAAATAGTTTGCCTCAGGTTGTACAAAATATTTCAAATACCCAAATCAGAGACTAGATAGAAAAAAGTTTGTGGACACCATAAGATTTGTATATGTTTTCCACATTCAGTTCCAATTTTCTGTTATAATAACCTTCACCCTTCCAAGAAGAAGTTCCACTAGATTTTGTGGATTGTGTTTGTGGAGATTTGTAGCTCATTCAGCCACAAGGGTGTTAGTAAAGTCAGGTACGGATGTAGGTGAGGTCAGGAGGTCTGGTGTGCAGTCAGCTTTCCAATTCATCCCAAAGGTGTTTAGTTGGTTGAGACCAGAGCTCTATAGCAGGAGATCCTTCCAGTAACCAGTCACCATAATACACACTGTTATTACTGTTTAACTGCAATAATAACAATAACAGAGTATCTTAAACAACATGTGCAATAACAGAAATAAAAAAAAAGTGCAATATTATCTGTGTGCAATATGTCTGTTAGCGTAAATAATTACCAGTGTTTTTTTTTCTTATTTGTATTTATACATTGTGTTGTGTATATACTGTATACTATATTATGTCTCTATTCTGTTATATATTTGCGTTTCTTTTTCTGTAACAGAGAAATTTCCCCACTGTGGTCCAAATAAAGGTATATCTTATTTTATCTTATCTTTCATCTTTTTTTTTTTTTACTCTTTTTAAAATAGATTTGTCAAATTCTTCACGAGGTTAATAACTTAATAAGGTGATTGTTTTTGAAGGTTTTTTGGTGGCCTCATTTATTAAGTATTAAAATTGTTTTTAAACATTACCCTCATTGTTTAATGGTTTGCAGTCATTTTTTTTAATAATCAAATCATTTTATAATAATGATCTTTTTTTTTTTTTTTTTTTTTTTTTTTTTTTAACTATCCTAATAATAATTGTGGAAGTGATACTGTATATAACAGTCTTTTGTAAGAATGCTTTTGTGCTTATCCCAACCGTTCCACAGAAGTGTAAAAAAGGTGCATTAAATCGGTTCTGTTCAGCATTTATTATGATTATTTTACCCTTTTTAAATATTTGTTATTTTCTTTAAACCTTAATCAAATAAACTCTAATTGATACAAGTTTTCCACTAAACTCTTCTCCACACTGTAAATGATTACATAGAATTTCCTAATGGATTTGATATTTTATCATTATCATCTGCTCTGATCTTCCGCTTGACTGCTTCAAGTGCCTGCATGATTGAATTCTTTTCTCCTTGAGGCTCTAGTGTTAATCATTAATAATAATAAGAAAAAAATGTCAAACATACAACCATAAAATGACTAGTTTCGCACAGGCAAGTCTTGTCATGTATCACAGTATTTGAGTTCCTTTAAGGTTTTCTATCTTTTCCCATTGAGTCATGTTATTGGATCTGAATCAGCATGAATCATGTTAAACAAGACAATTGTCTGTTATCTTTAGAAACCTGAAAACAAAGAAAATATTATACGGCTATGTCTACATCCGTATAGCTGTTAAAATAGTCTGCCTCAGGTTGTACAAACTTTTTAAAATACCCAAATAAGATACTAGTTAAAAAAAAAGTTTGTGGAGACCATACGGTTTGTATATGTTTTCCACATTCAGTCCCAATTTGCTGTTATAATAACCTTCACCCTTCCAAGAAGAAGTTCCACTAAATTTTGTGGATTGTGTTTATGGAGATTTGTAGCTCATTCATCCACAAGGGTGTTAGTAAAGTCAGGTACGGATGTAGGTGAGGTCAGGAGGTCTGGGGTGCAGTCAGCTTTCCAATTGATCCCAAAGGTGTTCAGTCGGGTTGAGGTTCAGAGCTCTATAGCAGGAGATCTTCCACTCTAATGCATGTAAACCATATCTTCAGGAAGCTAGCTTTGGGCACAGGGGCATTGCCATGCTGGAACAGGTTTGGGTCTCCTATTCCGGAACATTTTATTCGACTGCATCTCAGGACATCCTACACAATTGTGTGCCTCCAAGTTTGTGGTAAACATTTGGGGAAAAAGCAGATATGGCTGGAAAAGTCAGGTGTCCCAATACCTATTTCCATATCATGTCTTTTAGAAAGATATCAATAGCATGAAATGCTCACACACTTGTGCTGATTGATCATCTACCTTTGTTGTTCTCACATGATTCTCCCAAAAATTATATGACAAGCTTGAATTATTTCATGGATTTCACAGCAAATATTAATACTGTGATACCTTGACCTATGAGTTTAATTCGTTCCGTGGACGAGCTCGTATCTCAACTTGCTCGCACATCAAATCAATTTTCCATATTGAAAATACTTAAAATGGCATTAATCCGTTCCAACCCTCAAAATGACCCTGTTTTTATGTTTTATGTTATTAAATTAGAAAAATAAATTTCTAAATTACATATATTGTATAAAAACATAATAGAAAGAATATGTAAAGATATAATAAGGTTTTACGCAGTGTACTTACCTTGGAGATGAGACGACTTGAGCTAATTAAGACGCTGGCAGAGGTGGAGGGAGATGGGCGGAGAAGGATGGAAGACTCGTTTTTTGCTATCACTCCTGTACACTACGTATCGCTAAACTTTACATTTTTTACTTATTCTTCTTTGCTTATAATAGTTTTCGTCACAGTCTTCGCTTTCTAGGTTCGCTTCGCCATCTAGCAGCCGCGTCTCGAGCTCGTACCTCAATTTTTTCTTTGCGTAACAAAGCAAAAAATCGAGTGACGACTCGTACCTCGGAAAACTCGTACATTAATTCACTCGTAGGTCAAGGTACCACTGTATTTAATAGTTATAATCGTTATGTGCTCAAATGTCTCTATAAAAGGCTGACATATGAATGCTGTTTTATAGTAAATTTACAGGCAGCAGAGCCTATACATTTAAACACTTGTAAAAATAATTTATTGGTCAATCAGTTAAATTTTTTTAAGAGAAATGGTGCTTCAATCTTTAAGCCTTTGAGTTTCAGTCTCAACAGTAAGTCATTTTGGATAAAGACAAATATGCCAGTTTTAGAGGATTATATATTTCAACTGTAAATTTAAATTTACAGTGCATAGAAAAGCAAATTGCGATGCTTTAGTAAACTGTTAGTTTTTCCCGGAATGTACAATTAAAGATGTTTGTGTTTAACTAAAATGCTCACCTAAATAAAAGGCATGGATGATCTACACTTTTCTTACAAGAGAAACCACTTAAAATCTTAGCGTATCCCAAAATGCATCGTGTTTTCTCTGATTTTTGTTGTTTTCCACACTAATGTGCTTCTGTAATTGTCTAATCTTGCAATACAATCCTGGAAAATGAAATGCTCTCAAAATTAAATACCTTACAATTAGTGTAATTGTTCACAGTGTAATTTTTACCTCATCCTATTGATTAAAAATTTAATAAACTAGCAATAAAATATTTCAATCCTTAGAATCACTTTTCAAACACAGCTTCAAACATGTAATTTTAATGTATAAAAAACACAAACAGCAAAAATATGTTATAAAAATTAGAGACAATATTCACAGTATCTAACTTTTTTAAGCATAATAAATTGTACTTTTATATATATATATATATATATATATATATATATATATATATATATATATATATATATATATATATTTATTTATTAATTTATTTATTACACAGTATAAATATTCAATCCAAAGTTCTGTACAAAAATGTATTCAGTGTCATTCAGTGCAGTATATAAATAATACATAATTATGTTATATATATGTATATATAATTGTGTTATATATATATATATACAGTGAGGAAAATAAGTATTTGAACACCCTGCTATTTTGCAAGTTCTCCCACTTAGAAATCATGGAGGGGTCTGAAATTGTCATCGTAGGTGCATGTCCACTGTGAGAGACATAATCTAAAAAAAAAATACAGAAATCACAATATATAATTTTTAAACTATTTATTTGTATGATACAGCTGCAAATAAGTATTTGAACACCTGTCTTTCAGCTAAAATTCTGACCCTCAAAGACCTGTTAGTCTGCCTTTAAAATGTCCACCTCCACTACATTTATTATCCTAAATTAGATGCACCTGTTTGAGGTCGTTAGCTGCATAAAGACACCTGTCCACCCCATACAATCAGTAAGAATACAACTACTAACATGGCCAAGACCAAAGAGCTGTCCAAAGACACTAGAGACAAAATTGTACACCTCCACAAGGCTGGAAAGGGCTACGGGGAAATTGCCAAGCAGCTTGGTGAAAAAAGGTCCACTGTTGGAGCAATCATTAGAAAATGGAAGAAGCTAAACATGACTGTCAATCTCCCTCGGACTAGGGCTCCATGCAAGATCTCACCTCGTGGGGTCTCAATGATCCTAAGGAAGGTGAGAAATCAGCCCAGAACTACACGGGAGGAGCTGGTCAATGACCTGAAAAGAGCTGGGACCACCGTTTCCAAGGTTACTGTTGGTAATACACTAAGACGTCATGGTTTGAAATCATGCATGGCACGGAAGGTTCCCCGGCTTAAACCAGCACATGTCCAGGCACGTCTTAAGTTTGCCAATGACCATTTGGATGATCCAGAGGAGTCATGGGAGAAAGTCATGTGGTCAGATGAGACCAAAATAGAACTTTTGGGTCATAATTCCACTAAACGTGTTTAGAGGAAGAAGAATGATGAGTACCATCCCAAGAACACCATCCCTACTGTGAAGCATGGGGGTGGTAGCATCATGCTTTGGGGGTGTTTTTCTGCACATGGGACATGGCGACTGCACTGTATTAAGGAGAGGATGACCGGGGCCATGTATTGCGACATTTTGGGGAACAACCTCCTTCCCTTAGTTAGTGCATTGAAGATGGGTCGAGGCTGGGTCTTCCAACATGACAATGACCCGAAGCACACAGCCAGGATAACCAAGGAGTGGCTCTGTAAGAAGCATATCAAGGTTCTGGCGTGGCCTAGCCAGTCTCCAGACCTAAACTCAATAGAGAATCTTTGGAGGGAGCTCAAACTCCGTGTTTCTCAGCGACAGGCCAGAAACCTGACTGATCTAGAGAAGATCTGTGTGGAGGAGTGGTCCAAAATCCCCCCTGCAGTGTGTGCAAACCTGGTGAAAAACTACAGGAAACATTTGCCCTCTGTAATTGCAAACAAAAGCTACTGTACCAAATATTAACATTGACTTTCTCAGGTGTTCAAATACTTATTTGCAGCTGTATCATACAACTAAATAGTTTAAAAATCATATATTGTGATTTCTGGATTTTTTTTTTTTTAGATTATGTCTCTCACAGTGGACATGCACCTACGATGACAATTTCAGACCCCTCCATGATTTCTAAGTGGGAGAACTTGCAAAATAGCAGGGAGTTCAAATACTTATTTTCCTCACTATATATATATATATACTCAAAATTTTGTTTGGGTCTTTAAAGGCAGGATTTGCATTAAATAAATGATGGATGTAATGGTATTATACATTAAAAAAAGCGTATTTGTAACATACATAAAATTTCAAGTTCAGTTAAATAAAACTTACGTCCAGCATAATTCAACTTAATGTTCCTCTCTGCATTAGAGAACAAGCACAAAAATGGACATGACTGCACACTGATGTGTCACCACTGCGGTCTTATTAGTCACAGAATATACCTGAAAAAAGCAGACAAAAAAATCCATTATCAATCTGCATGACGATTCATAGTCATTTCCTTCGAGAAGTCAGAGGCCTCTGGGTAATTTTCACTTCCTCTCTTCCAGTCTGTGAAACACAGTGCTTTTAATTCATCATTTTAAAGCACTGATGAACTCTGCTGATCAAAGGATGATACAAAGCATTTAAAAGACTTGAAAAGACTATAATTCATATATTATGACATTAGTTTCAATTACAATCTCAATTATTTTTTATTATTTTAAAACCAGACTGTAATATTTCCCTCAGCAGTGCATATGGTAAAATAGATATAGAGTTCTTACCTCTTGCTGTTTTCTAGAGCCAAAGGAGGACAAGGAGGTCTGTTCACCTGAATTTGTACAGTAACAAAAAAATGAACCCCAATCAGAAACTAAATAATACACTAAACTAAATAAAAACATTCATATTGTGATTTCTTTTGTTGCTAGTGTGTAATTTCGCTGTAAAACATGATTTCCCCTTTAATTTACCTGAACATATTTCTTCTCTTTAAGTCCAATTGGATATTAGATACTTATGTCATGTTTATAAAGCTAAATTGCATATATTTGTTAGTCATGGGCAGTCAGGGAAGGCCCAGGTCTCTGACTGGAAAGCTTATGCCACTCCTCCCAACCAATACCATTAACACTGGTATCGCATGAGTGCTTGTTAGCTTATGTGTGCAGTAGAAGGTAGATATTGCTTATATTGAGAGCCAAAGGAAGCCAGGTAGCTGTCGTTTGACAGAGTCAAGCTGGCTGATAGGTGGGAATTCACAGGTGACCAAATTGGGAAAAAACTTGGGGGAAACAAATGCTCATGTATCAAAAGTGCCCTATTAATGTGAACATATTTCTTTACTTTAACTTCAATTATCATGAAAAGGTTTGCTTGATTTTCTTCCCTGTATAAATGTTTTCGTTGCAATATTTAGCTAGTTAAATTAATTTCTACACCTACTAGAGGTAGACCGATTCATCAGTTTTGCGGATTAATCAGCACAGATAGTTTATTGCTAGTTTTTCCGGCTTGCGTCCGTGTGCTAGAGGGCGGCAGAGAGCGGCCTCAAGAGTCGAATCGCTAGTGCTGTTTGTTTTTACATGTGAGACTGCGCGCTGCACAGAGAGCGCTATATTTATATATTCTATATTATATAAATATATTCATATTTATTTCATTTAGCACATTTTATTGCACACATTTCTTTTTTTTTGTAATAAAGTTCAGTACTATTTTACATGGAGTGTTATGGGGTTTTTTTGGTTTTGTTTTTTTTACCCAGTATCGGTCAACCTCTACACTTAACATGACAGAGCAGAATGCACTATTAAGGACCTTTAAGCATAATGCGAAATCATAGATTAAGCCACAGGTGCATGACATTTGGCGGTTTCTGTCTGGTTTATTTTAGCCAGCAACTAAACAGCTCTCCCCATCATATGAAAACTTGCAACTGGGAAAACTGAAAGTTGATACGGTTGATCTTCATTTCATCAACTGCTGCTCTTAGCTGCATCATAATAATCATAAGTGAAGTAAAGCACTTATAGTTGATAGCCCTTGAAGTAAAGTGCTATCTATTCTCTTCCTGATACATGTCAGAATTCACTGTGATCCACAGAAGAAAATATGCCGCCTCTTTCACTTAGGAAACAAGACTATTTTTTTTTTGCTCTCTTGGCTCAATTGAGGTCCTCAGATTCGGAATCAGAAACTCTGGGCCAAAGGGCAAACATTTTCTTTTTGAGAGTCCTAAGCTGGTTTGGATCCTAATCAGGATTCCTTAGAATGTGTTTTGTAAAGAATTAAAAGTGTCTGGGTGCACAGGCAGGTAAAGGTTTAGTAAAGCTAAGAAAAGGTGTACTCATGTGTATGTTCACTATAGCGCAACATGTGGTTCCTCACCTGTTTGGTGCCAGCAGGACGTGGAGGCTTAGAGGGAGGTAGTGGCTTCATCTCAATGGGTAAAGAAATGGATGGGGCTGTATAAGGTGGCTGTTGGGCCATGTTCTTAAGCGGGGGCTGCAAAAGTCAACATGTACAAATGAATTGTTAAATATGGCATCAGAGAGCACATCTGCTATTTCGCAGACTGCGTTGTATAACTGCGTGCTGCTGCAAACCGAATGAGCGAGAACTCACCTGGGGAGCCGTCCTTGTCGGGGTGCATGTGTGTGAGAAGTTAGGCTTGGTGGCGGTCGAACTTATTAATGTAGGCTCGCTGATGTTGGGGCGATTTTTTACAAACTCTGGGTCAGCTTTTCTATAAACCGAAAATAATTACATAAATGCGTAGTGTGTTAATTACACACATGGGGAGGACAAAAAGCAAACGCTTGCTGACTCACGGTTTTCGCCTCGAGCCAGTATCCTTTCTCTTTTTACAGTAAATCCAACTCCCAAATCCTGCTGCCAAAACCAACAGAACTCCAGCTGCAACTAAGACGATGAGGATTGTTGTGTTTTTTGCTGCAGACCAAACACACAGCGATCAGCTAGATATTATTATGTGCAAAAGAAACTAGTAACCAAACCAGTGACACTGCATAAGTATACCGTAATTTCCGGACTATAAAGCGCACCTATATATAAGCGCACCCACTGAATTTGACAAAGATTTTTATTTTGAACATAAATAAGCCGCACCTGTCTATAAGCCGCAAGTGTCTACACTGAAACTAATGAACTTTACACAGTCTTTAACAAAAAAAGTGCCTGTTACACGATGTAACGGCTGAAATATGTTGTGGCTCCTTTAAGAGCAGGGCGGCATTTTGGGAATAGCCTGCTGCCGCATTTTTTCCGGTATTACTGCATGTGTGCAAGGCCGAGGAATATGTCCTTATTATTTTCTGATGCTCATTTCTAAGTTTCTTTGACTAACCCGTAACGCTGTTGCCAAGAAGAATAAAAAAGCACCCGGATTGGAACAGATGATTTCTGTTGCAACTGGAGTTAGCGAGCTCTCCCTTGACCCTGATACAACGCGTTACAACGGCTTGTATCTAAACAGTAGCCGACCAAGAAAGTAATTGTTCACTGTCTTCCTCCTTCCTTTCACAACTATTTATCTCGGGAGTTTTTCTTTTGGCATCGTCGTGCGTTTAAAAAGCTTTTCTCCCAATGCCGTGCAGCTCAGAACACAGGTAAAGTGCATTTTTTCGTTTCCGTTCGGAAATTTTATTGGTCTAATGTTACGTCGTTCAGTTTTTTGGCTTAAAGTTTGTGAAACCGGGAAAAACCCAGGAAAAATCCATAAATTAGCCGCTTCGTTGTTTATGCCGCGGGGTTCAAAACGTGGGAAAAAAGTAGCGGCTTATAGTCCGAAAAATACAGTAAATAAATCCTGTATTTCCTTACCAGCAGGAACATCTGCGTATTTCACATCGCAGTATGGCGGAGCCCATCCAGGCTCACACTGACATCGTTTTCGATGATCACAAACCTACCAGGACACACAGGGTATTATGGGAATTCTGTTTAACCCTATAATCACATTCTGCTCTCGTCATGACGCCTCTGCAATCGCATTAAGACTCTCACCCCATGTCCGTGACATTTCCCTGAGCAGTCTACGCTCACGTCGTACACTTTCACATCCTGGCACATGTTGTCGAAGCAGACCTGGGACCAAAACAATTATAAATGTGAAGCCGGACAGAGCCGA
Organism: Silurus aristotelis; assembly: GCF_946808225.1. Classification (NCBI taxonomy): domain Eukaryota; kingdom Metazoa; phylum Chordata; class Actinopteri; order Siluriformes; family Siluridae; genus Silurus; species Silurus aristotelis. Next base: position 23,171,483 of record NC_139585.1, read on the forward strand.
AGGTTGCACAAACCCAACATTCCGGCTTTCTTACTTTGTTCGGGCCACACTTTGTTCCCGTAGGTACCATGCTTAGGTTCTCTTTCTCCGATCGCTCCCCGACAATGTTGCATATTTCTCCAGTATTCGTCAACAACTGAGCTTTTAGACCAGTAATGGGAAACTTGTTACCCCCAGTGCAAAATATACTTCCACAGTAGATGTCTCTGTGAGGAAGAAAAAAAACAAAACGTATTAATCACAAAGAAACTTCTTCATATCATTTTTTAATTGTATTTTTTTATAACCTGGAAAAAACATTAAATCTGGACACTTATTTATTATGTGGACCATTTAAGTTAAACTGGGACTTTTATATCTTTAAAATAAAAGAGCAATATCAAAGACTGTAAACTGCATTTAATTTTGACATACTCCCCCGCTACATTTCTACATTTATCTCTTAAGCGTTTTAACTAATGTCTGGAAAGATTCTGGATAAAAAGATTTGTATGTCTGAACCATCCTAGGACAGCCTTCTTCACTTCATCATCAGGGAACCACCATGACTGGGATAGCCACTGATGGACATACGACGGTGGAGCGTCTCATCACCGTACTGTGCTTAAAGACTTCTGTAGATATCCGCGGGTTGTACACCCTCATTCACAAGACACTTTATTACCTGTTCCATGCATATGCACCAACACTGCCATCTTGATTAAGGGTCTCTGGACTTATCTGCGACTTGTGCACCGCCTCAGTAATATGACACACAAGCCACTTATTACTGCGTGTAGTACCGCCACATTAGCGTCCATGAACACCTCATATATATATATATATATATATACTACAGGATTGTCTAAACTTATATCTATCTTTTAACCGCCTACATCTCAACTACAAATAAAATGCTCTTGAAATTTCTTGATTTTTAATATGTTTACCTTCAGTGTTGAAAAAAATAATCAATCGTGATGCCACTATAAGTCACCAACATTGTTTGTAACTACCATTTTTTCCCTATTTCATTCAATTTATTACAGACAAAACTACATCTGTCTGTATATCTGGTGTAAATAAGCGATTTAGCAGCCACATTTGTTGACCTCGCTCCATATCGACATAATCTCATCTCAACAGAAAACACAGGAAAGCTGAGAATGTGTGTAAAAACACACACGGTCTGCAGAAAGAGCTTTATCTACAGGTGTCAAAATATATAAGCAGGTTTTCTGACTGTGAGATCACTACTGTCTTTTAAGATTATTACCTGCCACATAGTTTGAGATGTTCCCAATAAAAAGTCGGCTGAAGTCACGTGTCCTCCATGTCAGATTATACGACAACAATACATTGTTAGATGGATTTTGGATCGAAATTACATCCATCAAAATGTCCTAAAAGGCTACACATGTTCAGTGAAAATTACAATTTGGATACTAAAGATATACCGAAAAGCAATTGTTTCTAACCCTAGGAGCAATACTTTCAGCTATATCGGACAGAAGGAGTGCTAACCTAAGGCAGGGGTCTTTAATCTTTTGTCACACATCACCAAGTATGGTGCTCTCAGTGATGCTACGTTTGTAGACGTGGAGGCTTACAATAGCTGCTGTTGTCCGGTTTGTTAGAAATAATCCAGTGGTTTGTCTGTCAATGCTGGGAGCAATTATGAGGGCTTCATTGATTCATTAATCGATGTACTGTACACTGTATTACACATATGACGGCTAGAGCATGTGAACTGCCCATGGAGAGACTACCCAATATGTTAGATATGTAAGTCCTCATATTTTTGCTGCTGACAAATTTATTGATGCTTTTTTCCCTTTCTCATATCAGTATATGTCTCTCTGATATCACCATCGCTTGCTTTTGTCTTCTCCTCCACTAAAGAAACCTTTGAGGGATGCTTGTGGAACACTCATATAAAAAACTAGCTAAATCTACTACAAATGTGGAAATGAGATTCTCTGAAATTGCACCATATATATTTGGATAGCCGCTCTTTAAGGGCACAATAAATCATACAGCTAGGGTTGTGTGTCGGGAAGACACTGACGATATGATGCGCATCACAAAACAGGGCCTGAGATACGATATGTTGTGATCACTGCGATACTGTAAGTAAGGAGATATACTGGGGTGTTTCTTATTTTAGGAATAGGATATGATTTTAGGAAAGCCGTCATTAAGAACAAACCTTAGCAAAAAAAAAAACTTTAAACCAGAACACCATTCAATTTGGTCGATTTGCATTAATTGATTGATTTGAAACTGATTTGCGTTGACTGACTTGATCCGATTGAAATTTTGTTTATATCTGTCAGGTGGGAAAATGTTCAAATGAAATTAAACAGCTTAGGAACAACATGTGGTGTTTGTGGATGCACTTTTAACCAGACGAAGCGTAATTTGTGCCTTAAAGGCTGCACTTACTGAATGCTAAAATTAGTGGTGTACCATTATGCTAGTATTTCCTGTTACCGTATAAGTTTAGAGATAAAGACTGCTATTTATCTAGAGGTCGGGATATAAACTTAAAACGAAACAACTGACATAAATCTTTTTTCAAAAAATATATATCATTATTGTGTTTTTGAGAATCGATGCAGTATCGCCAAACTAAATATCGCGATACTCAGGTGTATCAATATTTTCTCACACCCCTACATTCAGCGTCAAATCTATAGACATTTTTCCCCAGAATGCCTTGCGACCTGGTAGAAACTGAGGCTAATAAAGTTATGACCTACTGTGTTGCACACCTCCTGTAGCCATATTTGCTCCTTCCACAATGGGAATCATTTTTCCCGAATGTATTCCTTTTAAAGCACACACTTGCACCCACTGTGGCATCTGTGAAAAGAAATGTTTTTTTTTAATGAAAAACAAATAATTGTAACTTTGGATTCTGCACTAAATACTTACATATTAATATGATAATTGCATATTATAATAGGAGGAACCTGGAAAACCCAGTGGTGACCCAGGCTGATACATAAAGAACATACAGAACCTTATAAAGTCAGTAACCTGAACTGAAGATTGGACGATGGATGAGTCAAGTGATGAGACAGCAAAGTGACCCTAACCAAAATACCGTTACTGTATCATCATCCATACATTATCAATTATCCATGACCAGGAGTCAACGGAGAATGTGCTCTCTGGTTGGCAAGACTGCCAAAAGAAAGCCAAGAGGAGAGCTGGCCGATGGGTGTGAATTGGAAGGTGACCAAATTCGGGGGAAAAAAAACATCGTTTTTGCACAGGTACCTTTTCCCCACAGTCTCTTGCAGTGTTGGAGATGAGTCGGACATTGACCATTGTAGCAGTAACTGTCTCCATAACTGCAAGGTATCCCATTCATTTTAAAGCTGTCCTCCGGACACTTTTCCGACATTCCTGTGCAATATTCTTCCAGATCGCACTCATTCACTACGGCCCGACAAAGACTGCCAGCTTGTTTTATCTGGAAAGAAAAAAAACAGCAGGTTATATACTGTATTATTAAAATAGCAGCAAAGATCATCTCTACAATTGTACACTACTTTTTGTCTATGAAGTTATTTTGTTGATTATTACTCATTTAAAAAAAAAAGAATTTAACTGATAAATATGCATCTGTGTTACATCTATAAGTCTTACTAATACTTGTCCCACCCTGGTGCTTCTTGTTTTATTATGGCCTTGAGAAATGCCAGAACTTGATACTTTGATAAGACTTATGATGCAATACTGAACACTAAACATTTCCTGTGCAATGCCTCCAGTTTAATTCTGCTTTCCTCTACTCTATTTGATGAAAAACATCACAGTAAGCTCGAACATAAATAGTTCGAAAATTGGTCATGTAAAACTACATAATGATTTCCATAATTATTGACACCCTTTATTATTAAATAGGAACATGATTTCTTAATCTACATTACAAACAGTTTGTACTTCTTGAAAACCTTTAGCATTCGCTCTCAGTATAGTGGCTCTCTGATGTTGCCTTTAACCGTGTCCTGTGTTCCCCCTGGGGTATAAAGATGATTTTATTTGTTGTGGAAATTATAGATGAAAAAAGAAATGTTGGCTGAAACAATGATTTAAATATTGCTTTTAATATTGAAACAATGCTTTAAATATTTGTTACAAAATTGCAACTGCAGAGGACAGCCATTTTTATCTCAATGAAATGGTTGTGGTTAGAGGTTGACCGATTAATCGGTTTTGCCGATTAATTAGCAAAAATCCGCAATAGTTTTTCCGGCTTACGGTACGCTGTCATTAAAAGAGTGGCCTCTAGTGGCGAAATCACTGATGTCATGTGCTGTTTGTCTTTACACATGAAACTTGCAAGAAGAGCCCGATATTATATTTCTTATTTATAATTTATTAATTCTATAATATATTTATCAATGGATAAATTCCTATTTTTTTTATTTCGCACATTTTCATGATTCAGTACTTATTTTTTTTTTTTTAATAAAGTTCAGTACTATTTTACATGGAGTGTTATGTTCGTTTAATCCGGTAATTAATCAGTTATTGGCAAGTACGATCCTCGCAAACAGTTTCTGTAGAAATCCACTATCGGTCGATCTCTTGTTCTGGCTAATCACGCGGGATGGCACCCTACCTGGCAGTTTTCACAGCACTCTCCATGCGCACACCGAGATCCGTTTGTGAACTTGCAGGTTTTGGCATTGCAGCATGGGCTGTTACACTCCTGCAAGCGCAACAGGACATTACACAGAATGAGACATCATTACGTTCTTGCCGCAAGAATGCAGTGTATATACAAAACCTGAGCAAGAATTCACAACATTTCACGAACGGCCTGAATCAACAGACCCTGCAGCAAATTATTTACAGTGGAAAGAAAAATAAGAGAGCGCTCACATCTACTGTCCCACAATCACAGTCCTCCCCAGGGTCGAGGAGAGCGTTACCGCAGACGGGTCCACCATAAAGCCTGTCTGAGCTGGGGCGGTCCAGTAGGCACCCAGGGTTAGCATTCTCCAAAAATATCCTGAGATCTTCCAGACTGCAATCGCTGAACAGCTCCGGGAACACTGCGGCAGCTGAGCTGTGGTAAACAGCACAGGTTCGTTTTGTGAAATGCAAAAAACGTACACATTTAGAGGAACTGCAACACTGTATGCCCTCATTTATTTTACCCTGTTCATTATAAATAATTTGCACGAATGAAAGATCTTACTTTACAACTTCAGTCATGATGCAGTCAGAAAGGCCACAAGTGCAGCCCTGTACATCATGGGACATACCCATGTTGTGTCCCATCTCATGTGCAATGGTTGCAGCCAAGCCCAATGGACTCGTGCTATGATCCTGAGTAATAAACATATAAAAATGTTCCTATAATATAGTTGTTTTTTCCCCTATATAACACCTTTTAAAAGCATTTCTGCCAATATGTTTACTTATTTATGCAATACAGGCCTGAGGTTACCTGATTAACACCTCCAGAGGCTTTAGTGCACATTGCAAATTTGTTCGCCAACCCCACTGTGCTCCCCAAAAAATCTGCTCCACTGCATCAAACAGGAGACAAACAACGATAGAGAGACGGTGAAAACACTGCAATAAACTTCACGTGTGACAACGATTTGTGGTCCAGACTCCCGGGTGTAATACTCACGTTACTAATTGTGCGTTATCGTGCTTGACTCTGCTGAGCAGGTCCTTCTGGCGCCATTCTATAAATCTGGTGAGAGTGATATTATCACTCGCACTAACCACGATCTGATCCTCCACATTCCACACCTCCAGACCCACCAGCAGCACACGGATATTGTGCGGACGATAGAACTATGAATAATAAAAGGGGATATAAGCTTAGCTATGAGATATAGAGATATTTAACAAATATCATGCAGGATTTAAACTTGCTTTTACATTAGGAATATTAACACGTTATTTGGATTGGACAAATAATCCATTTAAAATATATATAATAGAGATAATACAGTTTTTCTTCGATCAGAAATGAAATTCTCTAAATTACTTGTTCAACCTCCACCTCATAAAAGCATTTCCCATTGAGCAGATATGTGTACAATTGTCTGCTGTTTCCTACATTATCAGTTGTGTATGTACATGTTGATCAAAATACACTTTACTGTTCCTCACCTGAATGGTCTCAACCCCCAAAACAGTTCATTGCATAAGTCATTGAATGCAAAATAGTTAAACCGGTTGTCAGAATCTGTCGAGCTTAAATGTTTTGTGTAAATGTGTCTTGAATTGATGAATTGTGCAGATAAATCTTGCATGTCACTAATAAAGGAAAGTGTACAGCATCAGAACAACACTATAATGTTAATTAACATCATTCATATTTCTTGCCTATTCAGCTTTATTCTCTTTTTAGATCGCTCGAATTGTTTCTGTGTGCTCTACCTGTTCTAGATTTGTTTGCTTTCATTGTATAAATACTGTTTACCTGCATTTGCATTCATCAATTCTTATGCTGCATTGTATTTTGTTTGTTGGTTTCTTTACATCTGGTTGAGACTAGATGGTAGTATATCGAGACCAGGATTCACCAGGACGCATAGAAAACTCGCATGTGCCAGTGCATGCTTAAAGGGTGCAAGTGGGAAAAGTTGTACAGGAAATGCAGAATTAATTTTATTTTTAGTCGAAACGAAGCCATATCACGACAGATCACCGAATCACTAAAAAATAAACATTGTAGTTGCGGCTATAGCACACGCCAGTGACTTAACAATAACTGAGGTTAAGGAAGTCCAGGAATCGTGTTCTTTAACTGACTATTTTAAGCAAACATCCAAATACACATACAAATATCTAAAAGTCCAAACAGATACAGAAAGTAAGCGACAGTGGCACTGAGTTACACCCTTTATATCAGATATCGTCAGAAAGAAAATACCTTATCAACATGATTTATAGCTTCCAACATCCTTGCCCTTAGTATCTCGTCATTTGACCTAAATCTTCTGTACTGCAAGAGAGAAACATAAACCATCACTTGTGACTTATGGCACATGTCAAAGAAGAAGTGAGCCTTTATGTTTGTTTATGTGTCGAAATAAAGTTCTTACTTCGGTATTGTCAACCACTAGAAACAGCTCGACGTATCTCTGGGTCTGAAATGCCGTTCTGCCCTTCTAAAAAAAAAAAACAATGAGAAAAAGCTGGTAGTAACAGTATTTTTGCATATAATGCAATCCGGATGATGACAGGAGTAATTTTAGTGGCACATACCCAGCTGCTGCGTTTAAAGAGGGCTGCCACTGTGCGCTCCGGGTCATAAATAGCTACACCGGAGTCTCCATTAGCACTCCTCTTCCTCCGCAGGTATTCCTGCTTGTAGAAGGCGTGGTCTCCATCAATGTTGTCACTCAGGGGCTCGATCAGGTACATGTACTTTTCAGCCCTCACAAAACCTCTACAGAGCAAAGAAAATTACACACACTAAATAGTCATACGACATATTTATGTCTATAAACATAAACATTCCGCTTCTCCTCTGCTGGATATAAGACTGGGCATTACCTCATGCCAGAGCAGATTCCAACACTTACTGACGAATCCTCCATTCCGTCTATATGTCCATGATAATAACAGTGGTCCTGCAAAATAGAAATAATCCCATCTTAACAAAAATAATAAATATAGAATCAGTATAGTATTAAAAAATTTTTATTCATTTGAAGGTATTGAATAATAGCATTAACATGCCTTAACGTGTTCGGAATTTAGTTCAATAAAATAAAGAAGTAGATTCACCTCAAGCTTTGGAGATGTCATCCGAGTTGATCCATCTGCTTCATAATGTATTTCGGTGTAGTTATGTCCAATGAGAAGTCTATGAATTTATAGAAATTATATTAATAATTTTTTTTGTATAAATTGGCCTAGTTATTAATATAATTTAATCAATTTATGTTTAGCTTGTTCATCTACAACAATAATCGATTAGTAGTTTCAAGATATATATATATATATATAAAAGCCTATGTATATAAAAAGTATTTACATTTATATTTATGGCATTTTGGCAGATGCCTTTATCCAGAGCGACTTATAATTAACTCATTTCATTAATGATTATATTAATAATAATAATAAAAAAATACCTATTCTTTTGCAAGTGAACTGTATGGTTATTTCCATTAAAGAACAGCTCATACAGAAGTTTCTCAGGATACTTTTCATGTTTGTTCGATTCCAAATTCTAGGAGAAAAAGCATTTATTGATATGTGTATGACATTTATAGTTTCAGGATGCTTACAGTAACAACTATAAGAATCTGAACTGCATATGACAGGTTTAACAGCAGACGTGACAGCTTTTTTACAAAAAATCTCCGAACCCCAATTCCACCGAAAACCATGAGTAATTTAGTAACCTGTTCATTGACACTGTTCTCATGAAGTCGCTGCAGTCTCACCACATCATACCGTTTCACATGACTCATTGAAGGGATCTCAGTAAAGCTTCCTGTTAACAGAAACACAACATTTAAAAAAAAATTTTTTTAAAGATTAAGAATGACACAGTTTTGCTTTTGTCCATTATTTTGACCTTCTGTATTTTAATAAATCATCTTTAACGCATTGAGTCAAGTCGGAACTTGTAAGTCAGTTGCATTACCATTCCTCATTCTCATTCATTCTTTGAAATGAAATGTTTCATCAGAAGCATGTCGTAACATTATAATGCATTAGCACAGTACACTAGACTATATAAAGTACAAATACACAACACAACATGTGGAAGTGCATCATATATAATAAAAAAACAACACAGTTGTATATTAAAAGAGATCATCTAAACAATATTGAGGACTGTGTAAAGGACATTAGACAGTGGAGGCTCGATAACATCCTTCTGCTCAACTCAGATAAGACGGAAGTAATTTTACTACGAACGCATGCAGCTGGAAGTAAACTTTCCGAATATGTAGCATCTCTGGAGAGTCTTTCTATCTCAGTGTGTGCAGGAGTCAAAGATTGTAAGAGGAGTGCTGTGATTATTGACCCTGGTCTTTTTTTTGAGGCTCGTGTGAATAACATTACCAGAATAGACTTCTTTCCCCTTAGAAATATTGCTAAAATTAGAAATATGATGACGTTACAGGATGAAGAAAAACTATTTCATGCTTTGTTACATCTAGATTAAAATACTGTGACGCTTTAATGTTTGGGTGTTCGAATAAGTGCATAAAAAAGCTTCAGTTAGTCCAGAATGCAGCAGCAAGAGTCCTTACAAGATCTAAAAAATATGATCACATCACCCCTGCTTGAATCAGTCTACACTGGCTTTCAATTAAATCTCGCATTGATTATAAAATATTACTACTGACCTATAAAGCACTTAACAGTCTTGTGCTGCAGCTTTTGAGTGGAGAATCCTCATGACTATCCTCCATGCCTACTTAGATCAAAAGGTGCAGGCTATTTGTTGGTACCTCAAATAATGAAGACCACAGCAGGGGGTAGCTCTTTCTCATATAAAGCCTAACAGTTATAGAACAGAGACATCTTTTATCCCAGAGATCTCTCATGTCTGTGTTACCTTCTAGCTCTCCCTTTTAGTTATGCCGCCATAGAAAGTACTCTCCTGAACAGTGTCCTTAAATTTTATACAACAATAAGGATACTTAATAATCCATATCTTTTTTCTGCCTATCACCCCTCTTTTCTCTGTCTTTCTCTATCGGTCGAGTTAAACATGCTCTTGAGGTACCAGTGACCAGCCCCTCGCCTTTCCTCGGATCTGCCCACTTCATCCTGGCCTGCCTAGGATGGTGTTCTCTTCAATTGGAGGCCACTCTGTGCAGCAGGGGACGGTTACTTATCAATGGCCTGGGGATCCATGAAATTTGGATTTGGACTGTACTTTATGTCAACAGTCTTCTACATTGACACAGGACTACAGATTGCATCTGATCACCATCACTGCACACCTCAACATCGTTTAGTTATAATAAATAAATTTATATTTGGTGCCACCCAGATGAGGATGGGTTCCCTCTTGAGTCTAGTTCCTCTCAAGGTTTATTCCTTATGCCATCTCGGGGAGTTTTTCCTCACCAAAGTTGCCACTGGCTTGTTCATTAGGGACAAACTTACACTTATAAAGAACATTCTTAGTCATTCTATCATTGTTCATTGTTCAAACTGCTATACATATTAAAATTAATTGAATTAAATATATTGCAATATTGAGTCCTTTGGGGTTAGACGACTTGAAATGCATAGATAGATTACTAGATTGCTAGCTATCCAAATGAGGATTGTCACCCAAATGAGGATGGGTTCCCCTTTTGAGTCTGGTTCCTCTCAAAGTTTTTTCCTCATAACATCTAAGGGAGTTTTTCCTTGCCACAGTCGCCATTGCTGCTCATCAGGGATAAATGCACACCATTCACCTTCACTGTTGATTTCTGTAAAGCTGCTTTGAGACAATGTCTGTTGTGAAAAGCGCTATAGAAATAAACTTGACTTGACTTGACTATCTAGATAGATCGATGCCAAACAAATTAATAAACAAATATATAATCAATCTAACAATCACATAAACACGTAAGACAAGCTTATATATATAGTTCTTACATGTGCATAAGTCAAATCAACACCAAAAAAATGACTCAAAAGCTTTTCTCATACTGATGTTAAAACAAAGTCCTAACCCTAAACCAACATCCTGGACAATGATCATATTTTAAACTAAAACATCTCAGTCTTGATCACAAATGCCCAATCTGGTGACTTTGAATATTTGGCCCACCATGCCATATAATGAGAAGAAAACAATTTGGGAAAACTTTTGAAAAACAAGAACTAACTTAATGCCTCTCATTAGAAGTCATTTGTATTAGTATTAGCTGTATTAGTACAGTAAACTGGATTGTTTATTATTGTAGTATAAGAAGCTGAAAATAAACCTGCAGTAATTGAGCAGATCATAAAGTCATGGTTTCTATTTATTGATTTGCTTTTAATTATTATGAAAGCACAATCAAGATAAACGTGAGGTTTTAATATAAAAGTATACAGAATACAGAATAAAAGTGTATTCGAGATCCTTGCTGTCACGTGTTTTTCCTATTCATTTTCCCCCCTAAGAATAAAAATGATTCACTTACCCCAGTCATACAAAAAGCAAAGGATGACAGCGATATAACGCATGACTTTTCAGGTTCATAAAGGAGCATAGTTTATTGTTTGAGACGAGAATATGAAAGACTCTAAACACGCGTTTGGTGCAGGCCACGCCCCCTGGGTGTGATGACGTAATTGTATAAGAGGGTAGACAGCTGTGGGTGAGTCTGAAACCGAACACACACACACACACACACACACACACAGTTATTTCCCGGAACACTTCCCTGACTCACTTCACTTCTAGTCTGATATTTTTCTGTATACACCCTCATATATATACATACATGAACCTTTCCTGAACTTCCTGATCCGCGTTAACTTAATCCAGAGGAAACTTATATAAGGTTATATTTGAACCAGAATCAGTATTTTACATGTTAGCACTAATCCATCCAAGTCCCCTATTTAGGCCCCCTATTCAGGGACAGAGTACTGTAGCTGTCTGGATCACGTGATATCCTGTAACAAATTGGCCAGCAATGACTCATGGCATCAGATTAAAGGAAACACCTTCCCTCTTCTTCAGGCCAGATCAGATAACTTACACTGAACTGTTGCATTACTGTATAAACAATGCCATAATGTCAGATTCTCTCTTATATAAACCTCAATCTTTGTGCCCAAAAGAAAGATTGCCTACATTTTAGCTAAAAACACTCATAATGCACTTTTTCTACAAACTCTATTCCAAAAAAGTTGGGACGCTGAACAAATTGTGAATAAAAACAGAATGCAATGATGTGGAAGTTTCGAAATTTCAATATTTTGTTCAGAATACAACATAGATGCCACTCTTGGGCCCTTGAGCAAGGCCCTTAACCCTCTATGCTCCAGGGGACCCTTACGAGAAAAATAAACCAAGGACCGTGACGTCGGAGCGACGTGGGGCCGCCTTCCCGTGGGCTCACCACCTGCAGGAGGGACCGTAAGGGACTGGTGCTGAGAGGATTGGGCAGCAGTCGAAGGCGGGGGCCTTGACAGCCCGATCCCTGGACACGGAGAAGAGTCTAAGGAATCTGCTTAGACTGCTGCCCCCGCGACCCGAATTACGGATAAGCAGGAGAAGATGAAATGAAATGATGAAAAATGAACAACATAGATGACAAATCAAATGTTTAAACTAAGACGATTTATAATTTTAAGGGAAAAATACGTTGATTTTAAATTTCATGGCATCAACACATCTCAAAAAAGTTGGGACAAGGCCATGTTTACCACCGTGTGGCATCCCCTCTTCTTTTTATAACAGTCTGCAAATGTCTGGGGACTGAGGAGACAAGTGGCTCAAGTTTAGGAATAGGAATGTTGTCCTATTCTTGTCCAATACAGGCTTCTAGTTGCTCAACTGTCTTAGTTCTTCTTTGTCGCATCTTCCTCTTTATGATGCACCAAATGTTTTCTATGGGTGAAAGATCTGGACTGCAGGATGGCCATTTCAGTACCCGGATCCTTCTTCTACGCAGCCATGATGTTGTAATTGATGCAGTATGTGGTCTGGCATTGTCATGTTGAAAAATGCAAGATCTTCCCTGAAAGAGACGACATCTGGATGGGAGCATATGTTGTTCTAGAGCTTGGATATACCTTTCAGCATCGATGGTGCCTTTCCAGATGTATAAGCTGCCCATGCCACACGCACTCATGCAAACCCATACCATCAGAGATGCAGGCTTCTGAACTGAGTGCTAATAACAACTTGCGTTGTCCTTGTCCTCTTTAGGCGTCCCAGACATGGCGTCCAAGTTTTCCAAAAAGAACTTCAAATTTTGATTTGTCTGACCACCAAACAGTTTTCCACTTTGCCATAGTCCATTTTAAATGAGCCTTGGCCCAGAGAAAACGCCTGCGCTTCTGGATCATGTTTAGATATGGCTTCTTTTTTGAACTATAGAGTTTTACCGACAATGTTTTCTGGAAGTATTCCTGAGCCCATGTTGTGATTTCCATTACAGTAGCATTCCTGTATGTGATGCAGTGCCGTCTAAGGGCCCGAAGATCACAGGCATCCAGTATGGTTTTCAGGCCTTGACCCTTACGCACAGAGATTGTTCCAGATTCTCTGAATCTTTGGATGATATTATGCACTGTAGATGATGATACCTCCAAACTCTTTGCAATTCTTCTCTAAGAAACTTTCTGATATTGCTCCACTATGTTTCGCCGCAGCATTGGGGAAATTGGTGATCCTCTGCCCATCTTGACTTCTGAGAGACACTGCCACTCTGAGAGGCTCTTTTTATACCCAATCATGTTGAAAATTTATCTAATAAGTTGCAAATGGGTCCTCCAGCTGCTCCTTATATGTACATTTAACTTTTCCGGCCTCTTATTGCTATCTGTCCCAACTTTTTTGGAATGTGTAGCTCTCATGAAATCCAAAATTAGCCAATATTTAGCATGACATTTCAAAATGTCTCACTTTTAACATTTGATATGTTATCTATATTCTATTGTGAATAAAATATAAGTTTATGAGATTTGTAATTTATTGCATTCCTTTTTTAGTCACAATTTGTACAGTGTCCCAACTTTTTTGGACTCGGGTTTGTACATTTTTATCGTGCTAGAGTCTGCAAATAATTCAGTTTTCAGGAGAAGTTTATGTTAATAATCTATATAAGAAAGATATTGAAAATGAAATCAGTATAAATTAATAAATAAGTTGTGATTGCATCATTTCACCCCACTCCAAAAGCTGTTGGGTAAGTCAAATAATTATTGACTAATTAATGAACGGTGGTGTGAGTTATCAAGGTGTCATTATGTATATTAAATAATCCTGTTCCTGCAAAGTGCTGCAAAGAATTGAAGAAATATCCAAACCAAAGTTCTCAAAACAGGTCTAAGGAAAAATCCTTGACAGTGTAAAACAGGTTTGCTATAAAAAAAAAACCTAAATGCTGAGCATCCCATAAAACATTGGATATATCCATTAGTCCAAAATGGAAAATATGTCTCCAAAAAAGTCTTTATTGTCAATGACAGTGTAAGGAGGATATCAGTCAAAGAAGCTACCAGGAGGCCAGAGGAAATGTTGTATGATGACATGATGTATGCTTTTTTACCATGTTGATATATCACATCTCTTAGTTCAGCATTATTGTGTGTTCTCACCTTACAGAGGACAGATGTTCGGAATTACAAGAGGATTTATAAGATATCAAATAAGAATTTATTGGTGAGAAAATCTCCCACTGTACAATAGAGGGCAGACTGGAATAATATATTCCCCAGTATTTCTCCTGAACTTTTCCCATGTCCACTGTTATATTAGCAAAATATGTTAGACTGGACTGACATTTTGCACTGCGTGACTCATGTTTACTACAAAAATGCCACTGTGATTCGTTTGTACTCATATAATTACTCAAATTATAGATAATAATAGGCTGATGTGGTGCATAATGGGCACAGATTGTCTCATATAACAAATCATATAATCAGCAGCAGTAGGCTCAGGATGTGTGTGTGTGTGTGTGTGTGTGTGTGTGTGTGTGTGTGTGTGTGTGTGTGTGTGTGTGTGTGTGTGTGTCTGTGTGTGTGTGTGTGTGTGTATGAGAGAGAAAAACAAAAATGTGTATAATCAAATACTGAAAAATAAACAGCTGTAATTAGGTAGAGTATTGATTTTTATCCTATGCATATTAGTAAAAGAGCCTAATAATAATAATAATAATAATAATAATAATAATAATAATAATAATAATAATAATAATAATAATTAAATGGCATTGTTGCACACACGGTTGTGTTGCCTTGTACCATCCGAGGAAAGGATTTGTGAATGTTCTCCCCAGGTTTGTTTGAGTTTAGTCTGGTTTCTCGTTTCACTGCAAGTTGTATTCTGCATATAATTATATTAAAATCTTGAGTTTTCCAGTTTAATTAAAATGTCCAAAATGTATGTATGGTGCCCTCTGATAAATCAGCATAGGGATGTCCAATCATATCCTGCAAAAGGTGGTGCTGGGTGCAGGGGTTCATTCCAATCCAGTGCAAACTGTATGTTTTTCTACCTGCTTACTGAGTTCAAGTTGGCTTTTTGTAAATAAAATAAAAGCCTGCACTGACACAGGCCCTTTCTGAATAAAATGAGAAACCCCTTGACCAGCATCCTTTCTCAGGGGAAAATCTCCCTTATTGTGTCTAGTGTTGCAATGAGCTCCAGATCCACAGTGACCTCCAAAAAAAAGCAGGTAAGGTGTTTACTTAAGGTGATTATTATTACTGCATAATGATAATAATAGTAATAATAAAAAAAATTATTTTATAAAATCATTAAGTTAATAATAACAAGGTTTGCCATTTCCTACATCCGTCCTTCATTTTTTGTTGATTGCACTTCATTTTGTTTGTCTGATCAATTGATCCCAGTCTGATTACTGACTACAGATTTGTCTGCTGAATTAAATTATCAATAAAGGCTTGGACTTTCATCCTTCAGCCTTTACTTTGCGGCATACAGAGTGTTATTTATTCTAAAAAAAAAAAAAATCACTGTTTAAAATAATTGTACTTAAAAAAACGCTTGAATATATTTCCCAGCTGACCCATGACCGCTATTTTATTTTGTATAAAGCACACCAAATATGAACAAAAGGATTAAGTGTTACTAAAAATAAATATGGGCCGAAAGTCTTTCCTTTTCATTCAAAGTAAATGCGTCTTTTTATTCTCCGTCACACAAGGAGCTAAAATTGTCTAGCAATTAAAAATAAAAACCACTGACATTGTAAATTGCGGTCCTGTTCACCTCTCGAAGTATGGACGCATGGCACCTGCCTTCCACTTTCTATTGCCATGTATTACATTTTATGAGCTGTTTGATAAATGGCCATTTTAATATACAGTTCATGTAAATATAAGGTCAAAAAATATTTGTATGTGTATACAAGTAATGAAGCCACAATTCAGAATATACTTGTATTTAAGCATTTATTTATAGCCATAGGTGCAGTCTTGAACAGCTTTGGTTGTTCTGGCTGGGAGCCGAACTAATTCCTCACTCGCTTTCTGACTTGTATTAAGCGCTTTATCCTGGTCAGGGTCATGATGGTCCTAAGCCAATACCCGGAACATTGGGTGTGCGCAGGGGGGGGGTTGTCCAGTGGCTAGAGCCATTGCTCATTGGCTGAGGTTCCCCTCTGACCAACCCCATAATCCACACCCATCTGTAATTGCGAATCAAAAAAGATGAGGTTATTCAGATATTATAGGACATAGCGCAAAAAAAAAAAAGATATTGCTGTAAAAGGAACAGGTAAATATCAAAATGTAAAACAATAAATTGTTTCTGTTATGATCAGCAATGTGCAGTGGTGGGCCGTGCATTTGGTACTTGGGTCTTCAGTGAGGACGTACCCGACTTAATCCACCTCTCAATACCACCACTATAACGTCGCAATTATAGACACCATCGAAATTATACAAAAAACGCAATATAACAACACGTGGCATTACAGAATGAGAGGCATTTCACATATGGAGGGTGAATACCATTTTACTAAAGCAAGAAACCCAGTTAAGACTCCAAACCTCTACAATACAACCGCAACGGTGCCACCAACATCATCTGGAGCAGTTCAGAATCAATATTTGTCTAATAACATGACAAAAACATAAAAATGTAAATAAAATAGAAACTACTCACCAGAGATGCAGACTCATAATTTGCAGCACTCCTCAGAGGCTGTAAGCCAGTGGTACCGCTCGTATTCACTGGTCTGGAAGTGGTGAACAAACCCTTTACCAGGCTGAGCCACGCTAGCTAGCTTCAGGGTTAGCCGACCTCCTCACGGTGTCTAGATTTTCTACAAAAATGGATGTATGTCCGAGACCAAATCAATTTATCTTTCTCCTAGCTGGCCCTGTGAGGCGAAATTGAAATCTGATTGGTTAAAGAAACAGACTAATTTCTAATAAAGACTAAGGTAAAAAGGCCAGCAGGACAGACTTTGAAGGCTCTGTGCAGATTAGATTGACATGGCAGCACATAGAGGCTGAAATCTGAATGGACAAAAAATCGAACATCCACATACACGTACTGGAAGCAGTGCAGCCAAGAGAAACGCTAAAATAAAGAGAATAAACTGTTGGGAATAAATTAATACAATTTCATGGAACAAATATTAGAATTTTGGTAGTAAATGATGGTCATTGTTTCTGAAAGTGTTTAGGCCAGTAGAGAAGGATTTGCTGGACCTGACCGCCCGCCACTGGCAATGTGTATTTGTGATGTTCTAGAGTTAGGGTTAAGGTTAGGGTTAGGGTCAAAACATCTATAATAAAGTCTGAAATTATTACAAAGTGTGCTGTCTTTTTTTTTAATTCCTCATTTGTAACAGCTGGATCATTTTTATTGACAAACATCCACCCCCTAAGTGCACCTTTATTGGTTTGGGACACTGCATGTCAAAATGTCTGTGCACAGCCCTGGGTGTGAGGTGAGTATACATTCTGGATAGGACTCCAGTCATCACAGAGCACCATGAGCCACACATACTGTACATACAGTCAAGAAGCTTTTATAGTCATTTTAAGCAAATCCAGTTGCCACTTTTTAAATGGTGTTCCTCCAGGACTAAGGCGCCACATATGAAACAACATACAGCAACAGAAAATTACACTTGACCACGCAAAACTAACTACGATACAAGAGGACCTAAATACAGGACTTCTTAAAGGGCACGTGTGCAAACGTGCAAACAACATTAATTTCAAGGGGCAGGTTATTTCAAACAATCCACTTGCCACCATGTTTTTAGGAGGTGGGAAAAAACTTGAGGACCCAAAGAAATCCACAGAGACCATACACTACTCCATAGAAATATGAACTTACACTCAGGTGCCCTACTCCATTATGGTATTTAGATCAAATTTCTTTTATATACAAAATGATTAACATGCACTTTATAGACAAAAGTATTAGGAGACCTGACTTTTCCATTCAAATAAGCTTCATCCCCAAGTTGTTACCACAGAGATGGAGGTACAGACATGCCTAACTTTTGTTAGCCTTTAATTGTTAGGAAATCAAACGAACATACTCAAGTTGCCATTGTCTAACGGCAATCTGGTTCTGCTGCTCACATAAAATTCATACAGTGAATTAAATCTATGCATCTTCTGTTGATTATATGGCAAATCCTACATATGTTTAGACTAATTTAATTGGCAGTTGGTCTGCTCGATTCTGCTCTCTTCAATTAAATGCCTCTTGATTTGCACACAAATGACACAGAAACAACTCATAAAAATAATTTTTGCTTTTAAAATGTGGTCTCAGCAATTCGTAACGTATCCAAATAATTCTGCACATTAAAAGACAGATCCACAGAACAAGTCTGCATAAAATCAGGACTTCACTATTCTTTAAATCTTGTGTACTTTGACCGTGGTTTGAGAATTGCTTACGTCATGATGGAAAGACTTTTGCATGCGTGTCCCTAATACTGAATAAAATTACGAGAGAAGTATAAGCTCTTTAGAGACGACAACAGCCAAGGCTGGAGGATTGTGTGCCAGAATGCTGAAAGCTAAATACCCTTGAGCTGCCAGTCTATCTTTCTCTCACACACACACATACACACACCAAACATACACGCTTTCAATCATTTAGTTCACCCCGTACACTTAATTCTGTAGTTGAGGAATAAAAATGTGCTATTTGAATAACCATAAGAGATTATTGAAATTTCCTTTCAGAGTTCCTTCTCATTATTTGATTTTTTTCCCCTGAACAGTTGAACTGCAGAGTTGCAGAGTTTCAGGGTTGCCTTTATTACCGTTAATGAAATAATTAACAAATTATACCGATTGGTCAGGCAGAGGGACCGAGCTGGGAAGGAACTGCTGCAAGTTAGAGCAATAAAGTATGGAGATGGAAATGTGTTGAGTAGTGAGGAAAATGTGTTGAGAAGATGTAGAGAGCATTTTAAGCAGCTGATGAATGAGGAAAATGAAAGAGAGCAAATGTTGGATGATGTGGAGATGAGGTGAAGCAGGAAGTGGAAAGTCGGTTGGACCAGATGACATACTGGTAGAAGCATGGGGATGTTAAGGAGAGATGGCAGTGCAGTTTTTAACCAGGTTGTTCCAGGTGATTTTGGAAGGTGAGAGGATGCCTGAGGAATGGAGAAGGAGTGTGCTGGTACCAATCATTAGGAATAAGGGAAATGTGCAGACCTACAGTTACTACAGGGGGAATTAAGTTGATCAGTCACACCATGAAGTTATGGGAAAGAGTAGTTTTAGCCAGGCTGAGAGAAGAGAGAGCAACGGCATGGTTTCATGCCAAGGAAGAGCACCACAGATGCATTACTTGCTTTGAGAATGTTGATGGAGACGTATAGAGAAGGTCAGAAAGAGTTGCATTGTGTGTTTGTGGATTTAGAGAAAGTGTACGACAGGGTGCTGAGAGTAGATTTGTGGTATTGTATGAGAAAGTCTGGTGTGTTAAAGAAGTATGTGAGGGTGGTGCAGGACATGTATAAGGACAGTGTGACAGCAGTGAAGTGTGCTGTAGAAATGACAGACTGGTTTAAGGTGGAGGTAGGACTGCTTCAAGCATCGGCTCTGAGCCCTTTCCTGTTTGCAGTGGTGATGGACGGATGAGGTCAGACAGGAGTCTCCCTGGACTATGATGTTTGCGGAAGATATTGTGATTTGTGGTAAGAGCGGGGAGCAGGGTAAGAAGAGCCTGGAGAGGTGGAGGTATGCGCTGGAGAAAAGGGGAATGATAGTCAGTAAGAGTAAAAAAGTACATGTGTTTAAATAAGAGAGGGAGGGCATTGGAGTGGTGCGGATGCATGAAAAAGAGGTGATGAAGGTGGAGGAGTTAAAGTACCTGGGTCAACAGTGCAAAGTAATGAAGAGTGTGTAAGAGAAGTTAAGAAAAGAGTGCAGGCAGAGTGGAGTGGGTGGAGAAGAGTGATAGCAGGAGTGATTTGTAAAAGAAGGGTATCTGCAAGAGTGAAAGGGAAAGTTTATAGGATTGTGGTGAGACCTGTGATGTATGGTTTAAAGACAGTCGCATTGAGTAAAAGACAAGAGGCGGCGCTGGAGGTAGCAGAGCTGAAGATGTTGAGATGATCATTAGACGTAACGGGGATGGACAGGATTACATTTACATTAACATTTGCGGCATTTAGCAGACACCCTTATCCAGAGCGACGTACAAACGAGTTTATTAGAGGGACAGGGCATGTAGGGCATTTTGGAGACGAGGTGAGGGAGGCACGATTGAGAAGGTTTGGACATGTGCAGAGGAGGGACATGGGGTATATCAGTAGGAGAATGCTGAGAATGGAGCCGCCAGGAAGGAGGAAAAGAGGAAGACCAAGGAGGAGGTTATGGATGTGGTGAGGGAAGAAATGCAGGTAGTTGGTTTAAAAGAGGAAGAAGAAGATTTATGTCACAGCTGGAGGGGTAGGTAAATAGTGTCTCACGAAGCTTGACAAAAAAAGAACTTGGCTCTGTCTCCATCTATGTCATCCTATGAGCCTATCAGCTGTAAAAGGGTGGTGTGTGGAGTCTCAGATGTTCTGGAGGTAGATCAGCCATTTTAGGGACCTCAGATTTAGCCATCCACAAAAGACATTCTATGCATTCTATTATTCTATTCTATTATGTTGTGATTTCCGAATTGCCTCACAACCTCTTAGTATCCAGACATTTCTCCCTATTTCAGCAAAAACCTGTTCCAGTCTTGGGTTATACAGCTTACCTCTGGGAAGCTCTCTTGTTGAATGTTACAGAAGAGGAGATGTTCTGCTCTCACATAGTCCATAGCTTAGGTAAACTGGATTGGTTGGAGTCACTTTGATGGTGTTAAACTGTGGCTTCAACAAGGTCTTTCCAGGAACTCACTGGGATCTAAATAATTTAATGTTTTGGTAAAACCGCAGAATATGCTGGTTTTCCTTTCCACTTCATCCTCAGGGGTTTTAAGGGATGGCAGAACTGGCCACTCTGATTGAGCTTGTAGTAAAATGGTGGGTCTGGACTCCACCTGTATGGTGTAACAAGCTCTACTAAACTGCGCTTCCTAGTGAGATCATCAGCTAGGTTTCTAGTTAAGTCTACGTATTTCCATTTAAGGCTTCTCCTTTCCATTAATTTTGAAGGGCAGTGTTGTGAAACACGGTCTATCCGGTTGTCTGTAAACACGGGAATACAGAGAACTTATTTCTCCAGCAGCTGTGTCGATGCTTAATTATTTGAACTCATGAAAATCACTACGATTGGGTAACACCAGAGAACCAGCACACTCCTTCTTCATTCTTCAGGCATCCTCTCACCTTCCAAAATCTTGTTGAACAATTTGGTTAAAAACTCCACTGTTATCTCTCCTAAACATCTCCATGCTTTTACTAGTATGTCATCTGGTCCAACCGACTTTCCACTCTTCATTCTCTTAATCGCTGCTCTCACTTCCTCCTTACTAATCCTATCCACTTCCTGCTTCACCATCTACACATCATCCAACCTTCTCTCTCTCTCATTTTCCTCGTTCATTAGCTGCTCAAAATACACCCTCCACCTTCTCAACACACTCTCCTCACTACTCAACACATTTCCATCTCCATCCTTTATTGCTCTTATTTGCAGCACATCCTTCCCAGCTCGGTCCCTCTGCCTGGCCAATCAGGATAAATCCTTTTCTCCTTCCTAAGTGTCCAACCTCTCATACAGCTCCTCATATGCCTTTTCCCTTATCTTTAGCCACATTTCTCTTCAAGAGCATCCACATCTCCTTGTACTCCTGCCTATTTTTCTCATCACTCTGTCGATCCCAATTCTGTTTTGCCAAACTCTTTCTCTTTATGCTCTCTTGAACTTTCCAGATGTCACACCAAGTACCTTTCTAGCTGTTTCTCTCATCACTTCTGCAGTAGTTGCCCAATCATCCAGCACCTCTTCACCACCACTGAGCCCCTGTCTGACCTCTTCCCTGAATCTCACTACAGTCTTCCTCCTTCAGTTTCCACATCTTATTCTTTTTTCAGTCCTCACTCTTCTCCTCTTCTTCTTCACCTCCAAAACCATCCTACAGACCACCATCCGATGCTGTCTAGCTACACTGCCCCCTGCCAACACCTTACAGTCTCCAATCTCCTTCACGTTGCATCTCCTACATAGAACATAGTCCACCTGTGTGCACCTTCCTCCACTCTTATACGTCACCCTATGATCCTACTTCTTCTTAAAATAAGTATTCACCACTGCTATTTCCATCCTTTTAGCAAAATCTACCACCATCTGCCCTTCCACATTCCTCTCCTTAAAACCATACCTACCCATCACCTCCTCATCACCTCTGTTCCCTTCACCTACATGAACTGAAGTAACGCACATGTTCAGGGGGAAGCCCGTTCGCAGAAATTATCGACAGGTGCCAATTGCCATAATTTTGGTTCCGATGGATCAATCCACCATGCAAATTAGCTAGGGGGAGTGTAGGATTGCCTGTTTATTTTATTTTCTTTATTGTGTGTAAGTTAATGACTTGATTTGTGTTTAGTGTTGTCGGGGGTACTTTCTCTGTGTGTGTGTGTGTGTGTGTGTGTGTGTGTGTGTGTGTGTGTGTGTGTGTGTGTGTGTGTGTGTGTGTGTGTGTGTGTGTGTGTGTATAATGGACTAGTCCAGAACGCATTTATTGTGTGTCATGTTTGTTTGTTTGTTAGATTGGTAATTTATTTGATTATTGTTAAGTTTGGTTCTGTTTAGTTGATCCTTTGTAATGTGCCCAGATCTGTCTTTATCTTCATTTAGTCCCCAAGTAATTTAATTTGTAACTTTGTTTCTCTTGAATAAAATCTTTTTTTGTTTGGAAATCTTGCATTCCTTGCCTTTGGACATGTGGTTGCTCAGAGACCCAAACTTGTTCCAGCATGCCGATGCTCCTGTGCACAAATCCAGCTCCATGGCGATATCATTTACATGGGTTTTAGTGGAAGATCTTGAGTGGGTAGCTTTAAAGCTCTGACCTCAACCCTACTAAACATCCTTTGGCATGAATTGAAGAGCTGACTGCACTCCAGGCCTCCTCACCCTAAATCAGTATCTGACTTCACTAACATCCTTGTGGCTGAATGAGCACAAATCTCTACAGTAGAACATCTCCCTAGCAGAATGGAGGTTATTATAACAGCATATGGGGACTGAAGGTTGATTGGGATGTTAAAAAAGCACATACGAATCTTATGGTGTGGTGTTCATTTTACATTTGCATATATATTGTATCATAAATGTGATCTAAGTGCCTTTTAAAAAGTCATAAAATTGATTTTGATGTCTGCTTTGCAAAGAAACAATATACACTGAAAGAAAACCGTGCATAATGACTAAAATGTTATGACCTAAAATCTCATGGAATGTGGATCCAATTAAATTTAATCTAATCACTATAGGAAAGGACCGAAGAGATATTACACTGCATACTGTATTACTTATGAGACATGAGATTAAGCAATATCATAGATCTTAAACTTATTTATACATAATGCTATTGCTAAACCCTTCAT
Organism: Silurus aristotelis; assembly: GCF_946808225.1. Lineage (NCBI taxonomy): Eukaryota > Metazoa > Chordata > Actinopteri > Siluriformes > Siluridae > Silurus > Silurus aristotelis. The sequence continues at coordinate 23,195,146 of NC_139585.1, forward strand.
AGCATGCTGTTTCTTTGCCTTGTATCCCAATAGTTTTTTTTTAAACAAATTTATATCCTTATTTGGTCTTTAAAAAGATTAAATTGATTTAAACTGCTTTTAAACCCACACTCATTTAATGGGCATTAGAAAACGCTGGCACTTAATGCAGAGGATAAAGTAAAAAGGGAATAAATATACAGTGTAGTCTGGAAGCACTTGGACAGAGACACGGTTCACCATTTTACCAAAAGGACAATTTTACATTACAAAATAGCGTGGCATTTAATTCATGCTTTCTCCTGCTGCTCTAGGCTTTTATGCTGTCTTCTGTTTTCCTGACACGAGAGTACAGCTCGGTGGGGGTCAGTTTATATAAGTTTCTGAGTCAGTCAAAGACATTTCACTTTGTTGCTTTGAAAAACTTCTTAAAATATCTGTCATTATTGTCTTGCTGCAAGCTGACAGTTTGACTCTATGTTTCAGGAGTGTATATGTATATATATATATATATATATATATATATATATATATATATATATATATATATATATATATATATATATATATATATATATACTATATAGCATGTGTGTGTGGTTGTGTGGTTGTGTGTGTGTGTGTGTGTGTGTGTGTGTGCGCCTGTGTGCGTGTGTGTTTGTGTGTGTGTGTGTGTGTGTGTGTGTGTGTGTGTGTGTGTGTGCCTGTGTGCGTGTGCGTGTGTGTGTGTGTGTGTGTGTGTGTGCATGACATTCGGTGCTACCCTGATGAGAATGGATTCCCCTTTCGAATTTTTGAGGGTTGTTTTCCTTTATACCATCTCAGGCAGTTTTTCCTTGGCACTGTCGCCTCTGGCTCGCTCAATATGAATAAAACTTATAAGCACTAACGTATAAATTCAAATTGTATAACCTATTTACCTCTATAAAGCTGCTTTGGTACAATTGTCATTTTTTTAAGTGCATTCCAAATAAAACTGAATTGAATTGTATGCATTTTGCTGTTGCCACATGATTGACTGTCTGCATAATAGCATGAAAAAAAGGTGGTAAATATAGATATATGTTATAATGATAATGTACAGTATTATTATTATAAAATGCTTTTTATAGCTGATTTATTTTCAATATAAATTTGTGCATTCAGATAAATGCCAGCTGTTGTTTTATTGGTTTTCCACATCTGCCACTGGACTAAGTGAAATGTGGCTAAAATCAATTCGCTTTTGTAATCCCTTACTTTATATCATGAGCAGTTATTTAATATTTATTCTTTCTTTTTTTCTCGTAAAGACCGCCCTACGACGTCTTCTGACATCATGCTTCTGTCAGAGTGACAGATCTACAGCAGGTCCTCTAATAATCTTGGTTCGTTCGATATTCATTTGGGAAAAGTGAGGAATCTTTGCAGTAAGATTGCTAATGCAAATACTGACATTAATTAGTGTTGTATCCTTAAGTCAAAAATTGCTGTGCTTATTCACAGGATGACGTATATGTTGTCCAAAACCATCAATATTTTTGTTGTTTAGTGTGGAATTGCACTTAAGAAAATGTAATAAAAGAATAAATGCAAGAAATTGAAAACACTGTTTATTTCATTTCATTTACATTCAATAGACAAATGGTCAAGGCTCATGGTATTTCAATTAATAGTTTCATCAATTCGGAATTATTTCTATGAACAATACACACCCACACATTTTATTCTGTCACATTTTCTGTCTATATGTTAATCAGTGTCTCTTCAGTCTGATATCTCCTTATCTGTCAAGAAAATATACCTTCTCCCCGAACATCACAGTAAACTGACAGCTAAATGCTCACCCGGAGACAGAGAATAGAGAATAGCGTATTCCCACTGTGTCTATGTAATTGTGGTGCCCTCTCACCTTTTATTTCTACCTCCTAATTTTCTCGTGATGTGCAATTTTCCATTCCATTGAGCATTTAGGCAGACTTTCTGAATTGCAGTTTAGACAAGAGGTGTAGGGGAGAGAAAAGTGGTGCTGATGGGCAACAGTGGGAGATTTATTTGTACTGAGCGACTCACATTTCTGCCTCTGAGGAATTGGTGGGCAGCAGCATTAAACCACATATCACGACTGACGTGTCCTCGGCAGCACCGTTAATCCCTGTCTTCGCCACTATCTCCTCTGCCAGCTGGCTTCAGGTTTCTGACCATTTCGCTCCGTAAATGCGAGCGAATCTAGGGCTTACTCTACTGACTTTGTGTGATCAAAGCCATTTGATGAAGAAATCATGAATTTGATTTAAAAATATTTTTGTCAGCAGCCAAACTGCAGATTTGGCTTATTGACAGACTTTGCCATTGATTATATGTAACGGTTTTATTGGTTTTTAATTGGTTTGCTGTCATGTTTCTCATACAAGGCTAATGTTATAAAAAGCATAAACAAATGGAAAGCACTCATAGTTATAAAATGTTTAATTACTTGGTACTAAACTACCAGCTTAATTACCTGGTTTGCAAATCCTTCATGATGAATAACTGCCTCAAGTGTTTCTCTGGATATTTGTTTCCATGTGATTCTCTGCCATTCTGGGTTTTTTTACCTTTAGTTTCAGTTTAGTTGTTAAGATGCTGGAATTCTGATCAAGTCTTGAGTTAAAATCCCAGCACCACCAAGCTGCTGTTCTCTGGGCCTTTACCCTCAATTGCTCAGGTGTGTATATAAGATAAGGTGTGTATGTAAGTGGGCCTAGGTAAGGTTATCTAGCAAATGCAGTAAATGAGGTAATATTGAAGTCCTATTAACAAGAAAACTTCTGTTACTTGTTTTTTTTTTTTTTTTTTTTTTTACATTTTTAAGTAAATAATCTAAATTTGCTTCATTGTGAATTTGAATTTTTTATTATGAATATTACTTTATTAAGAATTTGAACATTTTAATCAAATAACCAATTCATATTCAGCCTATCAAAAAATAAATAAATAAATAAAATTAAGTGCACAATGATCAATATAATCCAAGAAGGCGATTTTTTTTGGAAGCATTTAAAAAATGTTTGGCTTTATATATATATATATATATATATATATATATATATATATATATATATATATATATATATATATATATATATATATATATATATCAGTGATTTTAAATGCTAAATACATTTTTACATTTCAACACATCCATTATTTAAATGTTAGGGTTTTTTTTCCCACATTATTTATGGTTTAATAATGTCGTAGTTGATGGTTTATTCATATAAAATAATGATGGACCATGAAATGCAGCTTAATATGTACAATACATCTGGAGCAGCCAGTCAAGAACAATTCACTCTGTAGTTAGAAAAACCTCCATAGTTGCTTTAGTAGATATAATCGAAACAGCATGACAGGAAAGATGTATAGAAAGTCAATGGCATTTCATCTTTAATGCAATTTGCAACAAGACACTGTCCTTGATGATGACTATTTAAGAATATGTAATTGAAGGCTTTCAGCATGATTTCTTTCATTCCTCCTTCTCTATATGATTAGGAGCTGGTATTGTATGGAATCTGGAGCCACTGTGTACTGCACATCATTATGCATACATCTGTTGGTCTTCATGATTTTAGCCATATGTCCCTGAAATAATAAGAAGCTTCCTGGCTTCGGAGTATGAAATATTTCGACTGAAAATATATGGATCCTTGATTGCAGATGTTTGTGTGAAGATCAGTTCTATGTGGGTAATTTATAATTGGGACATCCATAGAGAATATTTTTTCTTGGTACAATATAACTCTGTGTTTTGTTCAGTAATTCATTTTAATGAACACTCATAGTTAATCACCGCTAGCTATTAGAGAGTCAGTACATTCGCAAAGACAGTTATGATTAAATATCCAGGGAGATTTCTGAAATACTTAAATCAAAAATTATGCCATGCTTCCTATTCTAATGTTTGATGTATACATTAACTGAGTTATATTTACCTGTATCTGCATGACATTCGGTGCTACTCTGATGAGAATGGATTTCCTTTTGAGTCTTTGAGGCTTTTTTTTCCCTTTTACCATCTCAGGCAATTTTTATAATAAATTTGCTTCATTATGAATTTGAATTTTTTTATAATGATTAATACTTTATTATGAATTTGAACATTTTAACCAAATAACCTATTAACATTCAGCCTATCAATAATAAAAGAAATATGAATTATGTGCACAATGATCAATATAATCAAAAAAAGTAAATCTTAATGAAGTGGAAAAAAATGTCGAACTAAGGGGATTTTTTTTTTTTATCATTTTACAATTATTTTAATTTTATTTATTTATTTTTTATTAAAATGCACCATGGTCCTGAGAATATTTTTTTATCTAGATATATCCAAACATTTTACAGGAATCACAATAAAAATCACTGCATTACTGAAAAAAAAAAAAAAAAGAACCAACAAGATGTGATGTAATATTTTAGATATGAGTAAAATGCCCTCTCACAGTATTAAACTATGGCTTCACAATTCAGACAAAATAGCATTTTTGCTATTAAAGATTTACCACAGATTACCAACATTTCTGCAATGATGCTTTTGAAGCAATGAGTGCTCATTTGTACACCTGCAGAAAAAACAAAAAAAAACAATAGTGCAATAACAATTCAAGAAATAACTGTGCAGTCAGTGTTAAGTGCAGCATATTAGTGTAAATTCAATACTGTAAGTGTTAATTGAACACTGGGAGTTTGTTGTGTATTCATGAATATATCCGTCAATCAAATACAGTCTCACATACACTTATGGCAGATATGCTTTTGCTTCTATTTAATCTGTTAGCGAAAACGTAGAGTCCTGTCCATCTCTGCTTTCCACTGCTGTATTTTGCAGATGATGACGTTGACTGAAGTTGGAGCGCAGAGTTCACTGAGGACAATGGTCTCCGAGACGCATTAAAGACAGAAGCAATTTTCTCCCGGTAGCTCTTCCTGAACCTTTTCGCAGACCTGTAAAGGTTGCCCACAAAGCAGTAGCAGAGGGGGTTGAGTGCCGAGTTGGTGAGACCAAGCCACTGCGCAAAGGGCCGGCTCTGCAGCACCCAGCTGTGCTCGACATGGCCAGGAACTTCTCTGTCCAGAAAACCCGGCATGTTGAAGTCAAGCCAGATATCCGCTACATAAAGAGGAAGCCAAGAGAGGGTAAAAAGCACCACCAGGGCTAGCACCATCTTGGCAATTTTCTTGCGCGACCTCAGCCGCGCTGTCAATCGGGTCGAGCTTGACATGGCAGCTTGGCTAAACTGGTCATCTGCACTCCACAGTTTCCAGGTAGTGAGAAAACATATGATGAGGTTGAAGAGGACTGGAAAGCCATACAGGGCGCAGAAAAGTAAAATGTTGTAGCCTAGGCGCAGGCGTGCTTTAGACCAGGCCTCGACGCATACGGTTATCCCGTCTGAGCCATCCATTGTCAAAGAAAGCAATTTGGTCTCGTTCATGAAGACCAACGGAGCGCACAGGCAGGATGACACCGTCCACACCATTACTATCATCGCAGCGATCTTCCTCCCGGTGAAAAAAGATCGAGCACGGAGTGGATTGTGAACGTTGTAGTACCGGTTCAAGCTTATAAAAGCCAGGCTTAAGACACTCGCAGACACGGAGACGGCCTGAACGAACGGCACGGCACGACACAACAAGTCCCCGAACACCCAAGCATTGTAAACCTGGTGGCCCAAGTTGACAGGCATGCACACACACACCACCATCATATCACACACAGCCAAGTTGATCAGCAGCTTTCTGGTCGTGGAGGCACCAGCAAGTCTGTTCCTTCTTCGAGTTAGGACCAAAAGCGCCATAACATTCCCCACAAATCCGGTCAGAAAGGACACCAAATACAAGACCATCAGGACAATCGTGCCAGGTTCGTGTCCTGCAAAAAGAAAGTCTGCAGCAAAGGGAACCGAGTCATAAATGATACTCCCATTATGGTCTTGTCTCAAGAAGGAAAAGTTGGTGGGCAGAAGATGTCCAAATTTGGCATAAAAGCTTGAAAAATTCATGTTATAATATAGTAGAAAACATGCAGGTGATCAGGAAAACGCTTCTGGATAAAAACAGATAAACATGTCCATCATTAACAAAATTGCGTCAGTAGTAGTGGATTATTAGAAGGTTCTGTGGAGCGCCATCACGGATCTCCTACTGCACCAGAGGGAAAAAAAAGCGCTTGCATAAGAGAACCGCGCGTCCTTCCAGATTATGCTCCAAAAGTTGTTCAGTCCACGCATTCAGAGCAGGAACGCCTGCGTTCACCGTGGATTGAGGTTGAAGACCAGGTGTGTGTGTAAGAGTGCGCTGCTATCAGATAGTGCCGCTGTCACGGAGGTGAGAAAAGTTGGCGCACGCGAACAGGAGGCGTGCGCACGAGCCGACAAAACCCTGCGGCACCGTGTAGGCTGCACGAACGTGCACGTGAAAACTCACGGTGACGAACAGGATCATTATCATCGTCACCACCATCATCATCACCACCATCATCACCACCATCATCATCATCACTTTGGATTCAAAATCACTTCAACCCACTCTTTATTTTCTGCTTTTTTTAGATTTTTATTTCTCATTTTCTTTAATGCACAAAGATGTAAGTAGACTCGATTTTCACTTCACTGCAAGTTATATACTGTAACTGCAACTTTCTGTGACAAATGCATTTTTTTACTTACATCCTAATAATCATGAAGATGATCATGATGATGATGATAAACTTTATATATATATATATATATAATGTTCAAAGCCTCTTCATTTTCTGCTTTTTTTTATATCTTAATTTTTTTATTTCTTATTCTGTAATGCACAGAGGGGTAATTAGCCAAAATGTTTACTTGACTGCAGGGTATATACTGTATGCAATACATTTACATTTACATTTACATTTGTGGCATTTAGCAGACGCCCTTATCCTTACATACAAAAGTGCTTTAAGTCTCAATGAATAAATCTACACTGGTACGCAAGATTACAAACTTAATATAAATATAACTCTTGAATTCTACAAGGCAAACCTGGTAAGTGCTAATTGAAGTGTTTCAGGAAGAGGTAGGTCTTCAATTGTCGCTTGAAAATAGCCAGGGACTCCGCTGTACAAACATCTAGGGAAAGTTAATTCCACAATTCCACAAATGGAATCCATAATTCACTATATCTGTTTATAACTTTGCATTAGAGATAAACTGGACAGCTTTTACACCACATTATTTTCATCTTCAAGCATGCTCACGTGTCTCTCTGGCCTTTCTGGCTGCCTAGTCCAGAATGAATTTTATAGTTAATAATAAACGTATTTATATACCCTGTGTCTTGACCCTTTTCAGTTTAGAGACAGTGGTATTGAGTAAAAGACAGGAGGTGGAGCTGGAGGTAGCAGAGCTGAAGATGTTGAGGACGTTGGGAGGGATGAGGATGGACAGGATTAGAAATGAGTTTATTAGAGAGACAGTGCATGTAGGACGTTTTGGAAACAAGGCGAGGGAGGAGAGATTGAGATGGTTTGGACATGTTCAGAGGAGGGACATGGGGTATATCAGTAGGAGAATGCTGAGGATGGAGCCACCAGGAAGGAGGAAAAGAGGAAGACAAAGGAGGAGGTTTATGGATGTGGTGAAGGAAGACATGCAGGTAGTTGGTGTGAAAGAGTCAGATGTAGAGGACAGGGAGGTATGGAGACGGATGATCCGCTGTGGTGACCCCTAATGGGAGCAGCCAAAAGAAGAAGAAGAAGAAAAAGGAGAAGAAGAAGTGTCTTGACCCTTTTCAGCCTCATATCACTTAAACGGTTACGGAGAATTTTTCTTTTCCTGATTCTCCAACAACTCACAAGAAGCTCTAACAAAAAGATTACTTCAAACATGAGTCAAACAATTTCCTGTGTCAGAGACATGTAAAGAAAAGGTGCTCAGGATGAAGACCATCTGCTCAGCTGCTTTTTTTTACAGTGAATTAAGAGAGAGGAAAGGACCTGGTGTTCTCGACCCCTCCAGCTTTAAAAGCGACAGGCTTGCTAGATAAAAGACCCTGCAGTCAACACCAGGAAAAATAAGAACAAATGAAATGGCTCTATCTTTTTTTTTTTTTTTTTTTTTAAAGGCTGAATGTTTATGAGTTGATGATAAATTTAAGTATGAAATCCATTTACTATGAAAGTCAGAAAATAACCATTGAGCATAAATCTGAACAAATGTGTCATAACCACTCCAAAAAATCAGTACAGATCATTCGAGCATCAATTGGAAGTTAAATAATTGTCAGTAAATGTAGCTTGCTGTGTAAACCAGGTGAAATCACATTTATTTATGCAGCCTGAAAGTACTGGACGTATATGAATTCATCCACTTATTCGTGATGCCATTATTATAATGCCGATGATAAAAGCACTAGTGACGTATTAATGCTTTAGAAGCCCTGACTTAATATAGGCTGAAGGCACAGTCCATTTTATAAAAAAAAAAAAAAAAGCAATTTTATTATGTGAAATGAGGCAAAAAATTGGAATTAATGCACCAGGCACTCAGAGGAGGAAGAAAAACGCAGCAGCTGCCCAGTTACAGTCAATTCAGGAAGTATTAGCATTCTTTAAAAAAAAAATTAACAAGTGAACAGATGAATAATATATGTCCTGGATTATATTCAGATTTTAAACAGTCTCTTTAATTTTTGCTGAAAGCTGTCTAGTTTTCCCAGATACGATGGAGGACGGGTTTTATATTTGAACGAGTGGAGCTTTTTTCAAGGTTTTGCATTTAACAGAAAAAATCTAGTTATTTTTTTTATTTTTTTTTATCAAGAAAGCAAAAATTCCAAGTATTTAAGATAGTAACAGATGCATAAACATTCCAGTGATTACAAGAAAGAAAAAAAGAAAAGAGTTTAACCACCCTCATAGAAACCAGGACAATAATAGACACACACACACACACACACACACACACACACACACACACACACACACACACACACACACACACACACACACACACACAATGTAAATAGTGCTAGAGGAGTATCAGTGCTGAATTTCCTCACTGTTCTGAACTGCACTCCACACTGTACACGATGCACATTAACGCTCCGGTTTGCACATAACTCTCCGAAATGGATTCAGTCGCACAGTCGCACTTTGCACAGACACTTAACTCGCACAGCCTCAACAAACACTTTAGTTTTTTTGCACAAACTCTTTTCTTCAATAAACCTTTTTCAAAAAACTACATTTTTAGTGTTTAGTATTTTGTAGTATTTATTGCATGCCTTATTGCCTATGTTTATGGATACTGCTGGAATCTATCTATCTATCTATCTATCTATCTATCTATCTATCTATCTATCTATCTATCTATCTATCTATCTATCTATCTATCTATCTATCGATCTATCTATCTATCTATCTATCTATCTATCTATCTATCTATCTATCTATCTATCTCTCTATCTATCTATCTATCTATCTATCTATCTATCTATCTATCTATCTAGACCTGGCTGCATCTATCTATCTATCTATCTATCTATCTATCTATCTATCTATCTATCTATCTATCTATCTATCTATCTATCTATCTCTCTATCTATCTATCTATCTATCTATCTATCTATCTATCTATCTATCTATCTATCTATCTAGACCTGGCTGCATCTATCTATCTATCTATCTATCTATCTATCTATCTATCTATCTATCTATCTATCTATCTATCTATCTATCTATCTATCTATCTATCTCTCTATCTATCTATCTATCTATCTATCTATCTATCTATCTATCTATCTATCTATCTAGACCTGGCTGCATCTATCTATCTATCTATCTATCTATCTATCTATCTATCTATCTATCTATCTATCTATCTATCTATCTCTCTATCTATCTATCTATCTATCTATCTATCTATCTATCTATCTATCTATCTATCTATCTATCTATCTAGACCTGGCTGCATCTATCTATCTATCTATCTATCTATCTATCTATCTATCTATCTATCTATCTATCTATCTATCTATCTATCTATCTATCTATCTATCTATCTATCTATCTATCTATCTATCTAGACCTGGCTGCATCTATCTATCTATCTATCTATCTATCTATCTATCTATCTATCTATCTATCTATCTATCTATCTATCTATCTATCTATCTAGACCTGGCTGCATCTATCTATCTATCTATCTATCTATCTATCTATCTATCTATCTATCTATCTATCTATCTATCTATCTATCTATCTATCTATCTATCTAGACCTGGCTGCATCTATCTATCTATCTATCTATCTATCTATCTATCTATCTATCTATCTATCTATCTATCTATCTATCTATCTATCTATCTATCTATCTATCTATCTATCTATCTATCCAGACCTGGCTGCATCTATCTATCTATCTATCTATCTATCTATCTATCTATCTATCTATCTATCTATCTATCTATCTATCTATCTATCTATCTATCTATCTATCTAGACCTGGCTGCATCTATCTATCTATCTATCTATCTATCTATCTATCTATCTATCTATCTATCTATCTATCTATCTATCTATCTATCTAGACCTGGCTGCATCTATTCATCCATCCATCCATCCATCCATCCATCCATCCATCCATCCATCCATCCATCCATCCATCTATCTATCTATCTATCTATCTATCTATCTATCTATCTATCTATCTATCTATCTATCTATCTATCTATCTATCTATCTATCTATCTATCTATCTATCTCTGTACATGGTACATAGTATTCTTCTTCTACTTCATAGCGATCCACTGTCCATATTTTGGAAGAGAACAGTTTTCCATGTACACAAAAGTAGCCTATTGGCAAGAAATGAACAAAAAGCAAAAGCAATAACATCAGATCTTCAGTTAGCTTTGGTTGATTTTCTGAGTAGTCACTTTGAAATTGCAGTAAACATTATCGGATTGGATTGAAAAATATATCATATTTCTATAAACGCTTTTTAGTAATTTTTTTAGTAATCTTTTATAAAAGCGTATTTTTTTTCCTTGGTTATCTCAAAATCCTCTCTCATGAGACAGTTATTTTTTTCCTACAGATATCAAAAGCTTTATACACAGACTTTCCAAATAAAGATAGGGAGCTTTAAAACATTTCCTCGTTGTATGAACGGAAAAGAAACCCCTCAAGAAGGAAATTTTGTTATAACTCTGACTAGTGTTAACACTAAAGCGCTCCGGTTATAGTTGTAAATATTATTCTTAGACTTGATGTTTGAACGTCTTTCTAGTGATCCTCTTGACTAAATTTACAGAGAAAAATGATTTTTTTTTTTACAATTTACTGCACATGTACTGTTCCTCAGACTGATTAATGGCATCTCCAGCTGTTCACTCTGTTCCATTCAAAGTATTTATTTAGCGTCTGTCACTGCAGATGTACATGTGAGAGTAATCTTTTGTATATTTAGCTAAATGGACACTGAATTAACGAAACTAAACATTACCTGTCAAACACGTGGACGTGTGAACACACCTTTGACTATGGTTTTTGAGAGACACATTCATGTTGCTTTTGTTTATATCCCACAGACTATGTGATTGAACTGTATTCATTTTCATCAAACTATCACTTTCGACTTAGCTTTCAATTTTGCATGAAATACATGTTGCTTGTTGTGTTTCACTTCACCAGTTTCTGTTTATACTGTATTTGAAGAACATGCTAACTCATTATATACATTTTGGATAAATGCATGTTATTTAATACTACCATTACATATTTAAATGGCATACAATTCCATCTATACCGCAGCTAATTGGAAACCAATTTGTCCATTCGAAAAGATAATGACGCGAGTCAATGAAAATAAAGCAGAACATCTGAATATATTTGTAGTAAATCTTCATACCATAAAAAAATATATCGTTTGTTGCAGATAAACAATAGGACAGTAATGGACATTCTTCTTCTTTCGGCTGCTCCCATTAGGGGTCACCACAGCTGATCATCTGTCTCCATACCCCCCTGTCCTCAACAGCTTCCTCTTTCACACCATCTACCTGCGTGTCTTCCCTCACCACATCCATAAACCTCCTCCTTGGTCTTCTTTTTTTCCTCCTTCCTGGTGGCTCCATCCTCAGCATTCTCCTACTGATATACCCCATGTCCCTCCTCTGCACATGTCCAAACCATCTCAGTTGGATATTAACTAAGTAAATGTAATTTGTTACTGTACTTAAGTTGCTTTTTTCACATATCTAAACTTCACTACATTTTAAAGTCAGATATTGCAAAATCACTCTTTTTATTTATGAGTGAAAAAAAAAGTCAACTGGTCAAGCACTCAGCAAGTCACCAATCAGGGTAGAGCGTGCACTCGTGATGAAGATGATAATAGGAACATTATAGCCATAATAAATCATAGTATTTTGGATACTCATGTACTCATGTTTCAAATACTTATGTACTTTTTCAAGTAAAAGTTTAAAGGGATCACTTTTACTTGAATCATATTTCACCTTTAAATATTGTATGGGTACTGCTGAAAGCTGTAAATTTTCCTTTGGAATAAATAAAGGATCTATCTATCTATCTATCTATCTATCTATCTATCTATCTATCTATCTATCTATCTATCTATCTATCTATCTATCTATCTATCTATCTATCTGTCTGTCTGTCTGTCTGTCTGTCTGTCTGTCTGTCTGTCTGTCTGTCTGTCTGTCTAGACCTGGCTGCCTCTATCTATCTATCTATCTATCTATCTATCTATCTATCTATCTATCTATCTATCTATCTATCTATCTATCTATCTATCTATCTATCTATCTATCTATCTGTCTGTCTGTCTGTCTGTCTGTCTGTCTAGACCTGGCTGCCTCTATCTATCTATCTATCTATCTATCTATCTATCTATCTATCTATCTATCTATCTATCTATCTATCTATCTATCTATCTATCTATCTATTTGTCTGTCTGTCTGTCTGTCTGTCTGTCTAGACCTGGCTGCCTCTATCTATCTATCTATCTATCTATCTATCTATCTATCTATCTATCTATCTATCTATCTATCTATCTATCTATCTATCTATCTATCTGTCTGTCTGTCTAGACCTGGCTGCCTCTATCTATCTATCTATCTATCTATCTATCTATCTATCTATCTATCTATCTATCTATCTATCTATCTATCTATCTATCTATCTATCTATCTATCTGTCTGTCTGTCTGTCTGTCTGTCTGTCTGTCTGTCTGTCTAGACCTGGCTGCCTCTATCTATCTATCTATCTATCTATCTATCTATCTATCTATCTATCTATCTATCTATCTATCTATCTATCTATCTATCTATCTATCTATCTATCTATCTATCTGTCTGTCTGTCTGTCTGTCTGTCTGTCTGTCTGTCTGTCTGTCTAGACCTGGCTGCCTCTATCTATCTATCTATCTATCTATCTATCTATCTATCTATCTATCTATCTATCTATCTATCTATCTATCTATCTATCTATCTATCTATCTATCTATCTATCTATCTATCTGTCTGTCTGTCTGTCTGTCTAGACCTGGCTGCCTCTATCTATCTATCTATCTATCTATCTATCTATCTATCTATCTATCTATCTATCTATCTATCTATCTATCTATCTAGACCTGTCTGCATCTATCTATCTATCTATCTATCTATCTATCTATCTATCTATCTATCTATCTATCTATCTATCTATCTATCTATCTATCTATCTGTCTGTCTGTCTGTCTGTCTGTCTAGACCTGGCTGCCTCTATCTATCTATCTATCTATCTATCTATCTATCTATCTATCTATCTATCTATCTATCTATCTGTCTGTCTGTCTGTCTGTCTGTCTGTCTGTCTGTCTGTCTAGACCTGGCTGCCTCTATCTATCTATCTATCTATCTATCTATCTATCTATCTATCTATCTATCTATCTATCTATCTATCTATCTATCTATCTATCTATCTATCTATCTATCTGTCTGTCTGTCTGTCTGTCTGTCTAGACCTGGCTGCCTCTATCTATCTATCTATCTATCTATCTATCTATCTATCTATCTATCTATCTATCTATCTATCTATCTATCTATCTAGACCTGTCTGCATCTATCTATCTATCTATCTATCTATCTATCTATCTATCTATCTATCTATCTATCTATCTATCTATCTATCTATCTATCTGTCTGTCTGTCTGTCTGTCTGTCTGTCTGTCTGTCTAGACCTGGCTGCCTCTATCTATCTATCTATCTATCTATCTATCTATCTATCTATCTATCTATCTATCTATCTATCTATCTATCTATCTATCTATCTGTCTGTCTGTCTGTCTGTCTGTCTAGACCTGGCTGCCTCTATCTATCTATCTATCTATCTATCTATCTATCTATCTATCTATCTATCTATCTATCTATCTATCTATCTATCTATCTATCTATCTATCTAGACCTGTCTGCATCTATCTATCTATCTATCTATCTATCTATCTATCTATCTATCTATCTATCTATCTATCTATCTATCTATCTATCTATCTATCTATCTATCTATCTCTGTACATGATACATAGCATTCTTCTTTTTCATAGCGATCCACTGTCCATATTTTGGAACAGAACAGTTTTTCCATGTACACAAAACTAGCCTATTGGCAACAAATAAATATACTTTGGATACTCAAGTACATTTGAAGGCAAATACTTTTGTACTTTTTTAAGTAAAAGTTTAAAGGGATTACTTTTACTTTTACTGGAGTCATATTTCATCTTTGAATATTGTATCTCTACTTTAACTCAAGTACCTGGTTTGTGTACTTCGTCCATCACTGCAATAAGAACATGCATGTGTCTTTTAAAAACACTAGGTGTCACATACAGTAAATGTAAATGAAAATATCACTCTAATAAAAATAGTTGTGTAAAGAAAGAAACAGATCATTGCAACAAAGTGAAAGTGTTTCAGTTATTGTGTCAAGGCTATTAGTTTGTGGTTAGTATGTGAGACCAGAATTAGTACAACTGAAAAGAAAAGACTATTCTTGAATCTTTTTTATTTTTTATTATTGTTTTATTATTGTGACATTGTGTGACATCGTAGGTTTCTGTAACATCTTCCTGATCAAAGGCATGCAAAACTTGTCCCAGGAGCACTAACTGTTTCTATCTACTGTTGCTATAATAATTTCACTAATGTACATTTGATTGCATTTTATTTTTGCCGGATACACAACAAACTGCTCCCGTGGTGAGGCAAAAGGAGCATAGTAATAAAAATGGATCCTTCAGACTTTGTAATCTTAGTGGCCTGCTAATAAATTAGCTTGAAGCACATGTTAAATGGTTCTCCTTGACAGCATGGATATTATTCAGATCCTGTCACTTGTTTTATCACCCCATTTTCCATTTCACATCTCTCTCGTGTTTTTATTTTTTACTATACTTTCAAAACTGATGGTGGCTCATTAAAAAGTAAAGCGGCCTGATTGCCAATATTTAATTAATGAAATGATAAGTGAGCATTGAAGAAATTCTCCCAGGGTTTTTCCAATGATGCCTTTAGGAAATCCATACAAATATTCCAACATATTAGCTCTCTAAAGAAAGTCATTCATTTTTAATTGCTGATATTCATGTGCAATTGAAAGTAGAAACATTGTCCAGAAAAGAAAAATGTAAATGTATCATACAACAGCACTCCTTTCAATTCAAAGTATATAAAGTTATTTATATTAGTTGTTACTATGCAACAAACTGGGTTAACCAAACATATACCGTAATTTCCGGACTATTAAACGCACCCAAATATAAGCCGCACCCACTGAATTTTACAAAGATTTTTATTTTGAACATAAATAAGCTGCACCTGTCAATAAGCCGCAGGTGTCTACATTGAAACTAATGAACTTTACACAGGCTTTAATGAAAGACAGTGTCTGTTACACGGCTTGTATCTGAACAGTAGCCTACCAAGAAAGTCATTGTTCACTGTCTTCCTCCTTCCTTTCATAACAATTTCTCTCTGGAGTTTTTCTTTTGGCATCGCCATGCGTTTAAAAATCACCATCGCTGAATCTTTTCTCCCGATGCCGTGCAGCTCAGAACACAGGTGAAGTGTGTGTTTTCATGCCCGGTTGTTTTCAGCGTGACGAATGATTCGCATTTCCTGTAGACAGTCCGAGGGAGCGGCAGGTCAAACGTCAGAGGAACATCATCCATATTTATGATGTGGTGCGGCCCGACTCAGTGGGAGCGCATCTGATTTAATATAAAGAATTTCATTGGTCTAATGTTATGAGGTTCAGGTTTTTTTGTCTTGAAGTTTGTGAAACTGGTGACCAAAGGTGTTCTTTACTAGTTGGAGATTTCTTTCTGACCTTGTGATCCAGTTAATCCCAGAGGAGTTCAATAGGATTTAGGTGTGGTGACTGGACAGGCAATTCAATAATAGATAACACCACTTCTGCTAACATCTACTCCAGTTCTCTGTCTTACTGTACATACCTTTTAAATCTCATATTTATATGCAGTCTGTACACAGAACTTTCTTTTATTCATTCACTCTCCAATTCTTTTTTTTCTTTTGTCTTTTATTAGTTGCATATAAACATATGGAACATGCATGTGTCCCAAAAACAACAAAAGACTAGATGTTTCCAAACTTTTGAAAGGCATCTACTGCAACATATAGCATCTGCTTCTTCTCCAACTTACTGCATCATAATTCTCATTTATTTAGTTGAACCGGAATGCAATTTGCATTACCATACTGTTTACTTTTAACTACACAGTGTTGATTAGCATAACCTTTCTATTTCATTTAAGTTGAATGCTTTTTGAATTGCAGTATTGGTTGAATGCCTACTGCAATTTTAGTGTTTATGTACATCAGCTTGTTTCACCTCCTAGAATCTTTTTTTTTCTCTTTCTTTCCTCGGAAACTTGGCATACCGTTCTGCAAGTTTTATTACTTCCCTCATCTCTCTGTCTTTCTCTGGAGTATAATATGTACATGCACATAAAATATCCCATAGTATGTGTCAAACCTATTGTGCTATATGTGCTAGTGGAGACACTGATGTAAGGGATATACTTCATGATTGTGCTACACATGAAAATTGAATAGGAACATTTATAATATACAGTACAGACCAAAAGTTTGGACACACCTTCTCATTCAAAGAGTTTTCTTTATTTTCATGACTATGAAAATTGTAGATTCACACTGAAGGCATCAAAACTATGAATTAACACATGTGGAATTATATATGGAATTATATACATAACAAAAAAGTGTGAAACAACTGAACATGTCATATTCTAGGTTCTTCAAAGTAGCCACCTTTTGCTTTGATTACTGCTTTGCACACTCTTGGCATTCTCTTGATGAGCTTCAAGAGGTAGTCACCTGAAATGGTCTTTCAACAGTCTTGAAGGAGTTCCCCGAGAGATGCTTGGCACTTGTTGGCTCTTTTGCCTTCACTCTGCGGTCCAACTCACCCCTAAACCATCTCGATTGGGTTCAGGTCCGGTGACTGTGGAGGCCAGGTCATCTGGCGCAGCACCCCATCACTCTCCTTCTTGGTCAAATAGCCCTTGATGCCTTCAGTGTGACTCTACAATTTTCATAGTCATGAAAATAAAGAAAACTCTTTGAATGAGAAGGTGTGTCCAAACTTTTGGTCTGTACTGTATATATATAATTTTTTTTTTTATTATTGATTAGAAAAAGAGAGAAAATTAAGCAGATTTTGACTTGTATGTAATGCAATGGCTCCTATCTCTATAAACATTTTGTCTTAGACCATGACCGAAAATATTTTTACACTTGTTATTACCAGGTGCTGGTCCTTTTTTCTGATAAATGCCTCATACAAATCTCGGGGAATATAACAGGAAGTGTAGAAGGAAGTAAGCACTAAATTATCTGATATGAACAGGTTCAGTGGGCATGAAAAGAAAACATCCACATTATCGGCTATATTTCATAAAGAAAACTTACCGAAAGGTAGAATAAGGCACATATTAAAGTTAGGATAGGATAGATTGTTGTCATCTTAGATTGTTATATGCTCAACTCAAGTGCTATCAGTATACAAAGAATTTAATGCTTCTAATCTCTTTCAAACAATCTAAAATGTGGTCTGAGTAGTTGAAGTCACATGGGATCTGTATTGAATCGGTGACATGACACTCCATTTTATTCTGGTTAATCTGGGAATGAGGTGTTTCTCCAGAAGCAGCTGGAAAGGGATATTATAAAGTACTTTATTCACACAATAACGTTGACAAGCTTCACATTCACAGGAGCAGCAGAGCTCATACACACTCACTAATCTTACCATATTTACCCGATTAGTGTTTTTTTTTTGTGAGAACTGGTGTAGCCAAACACCA
Source organism: Silurus aristotelis (assembly GCF_946808225.1). Taxonomy (NCBI): domain Eukaryota; kingdom Metazoa; phylum Chordata; class Actinopteri; order Siluriformes; family Siluridae; genus Silurus; species Silurus aristotelis. The sequence continues at coordinate 23,213,529 of NC_139585.1, forward strand.
TGTGGGATGTGAAGACAATGGTTTATTATAGTGGCTTCAGGTTTTCAGCTGTCTTTATGTCTGGATTTGCTATTCATCCCCCAAAATTTAGATTACCCAGATCATTTTATTTAATACACTACATCACCACCAGCAAGGCTTTTATAGGTTAATAAAAATCAGATCGCTGCAAGGCTGGTTTCAGTCCTCTATAAAGTATTCTTGGCAGATTCTGGTTGTTTTTACAGATGGGATGGAATTTTAATAAAATAAATACACATTTTGAAGAAAATGTAGGCAAAAATATCCTATCTAAGGTTTACATATGATGTTAAAGGTGTTAGGATTGAAATAAGATTTTGTTCAACTTCTCAAGTTTGACCTATAATTCCTGCCCAGAGTGGTTCAACTAGAGTTAGCGTTAGCCAGAACTGTTAAGACATCACCTTGAAACCTCAAGTCAAGTCAAGTCAAGTTTATTTCTATAGCGCTTTTCACAACAGACATTGTCTCAAAGCAGCTTTACAGATTTAACAGTCAAGGTGAACGGTGTGTATTTATCCCTGATGCGCAGCTGTGGAGACCGTGGCAAGGAAAAACTCCCTTAGATGTTATGAGGAAGAAACCTTGAGAGGAACCAGACTCAAAAGTGGAACCCATCCTCATTTGGGTGACATCAAGAGTGTGATTATAGTCTTTAAAACAATACAGAACACTGAAAAGTGAGAACTAACATGAGCCCTGTAATGTAAGATTATGAGTAATGTCCTTTTTTCAGTCTTATACAGTCATTAAGATAAGATATACCTTTATTTGACCCACAGTGGGAACATTTCTCTGTTACAGCAACAAAGAAAAAAAATGCAAATACATAAAAGATTATCATTTGAGGTTATGGAACCAGGAACTACTGAGCAACTCAAAAAATAGCTTAACATTTGCGATCATCATAGATCCAACACCAGCTTCTCCATGCCAGAGCCTTTAAACACTTAAATAGGTCCAATGTCCAAACTCCACATGAAGTTCTAAGTGAAGTTCTTGACCTTGTGAGAACTCTAGGGTTAGGGTTAGGGTTAGGGTTTGCATTCTGAACTAACTGTAGCTTGTTAAGTAATGATGCAGGACAACCACCTAGTAATGCATTACAATATGCTAGTCTGGAGGTCATTAATGCATGGATGAGCTTCTTTGCATCAGATATAGACAACATGTTAGCTTAGCTTAGCAATATTTTTAAGGTGGAAGAAGGCTGTTTTGGTAATATGGTTGATATGATATTTAAAAGATAAGTTGCTGTCTTAACTTTTAAACACACTTGGCCATTTAACTCTCTGAAAATCAAAGGTATAACACACAACATGGCAGAAAATGATGTATTTAGATGGCTAAGAGTGCCTGGATTTTTCAAAAGAAGCTCTTAGGAGTTTTAAATTCCAGTATTAGCATTGCTGGTACTGTAAGCCGCATGATATTCAGATTCCTAAAAGTCAGGTTATATTATTATACGTGCTAAATCAAAATTGATTTTAAAATGTTATTTGTCACATACATTAATATACGAAATATGACATGCAGTAAAATGTTTTAATTATTAATCAAACATATCTAATTGATTTGTTATGTACAGCAGTCCAGTTATACAATTCCCATCTTTATACAGATTGTGGATTACACCAGTGGTGGGCAGTCAGGGCCAGCAAAGCCTTCTCTACTGGCCTAATCACTATCAGAAGCACTGACCTACATTTACAACATAAATTCTAATATTTGTCCCATGAAATTGTATTAATTTATTCCCAACAGTTTATTCTCTTCTTGTCGTAGCGTTTCTCTTGGCTGCACTGCTTCCAGTACGTGTATGTGGATGTTTGATTTTTTGTCCAATCAGATTTCAGCCTCTATGTGCTGCCATGCCAATCTAATTTTCCCAGGGCCTTTCAGCGATCTGCACACATTAATACATCAGAGTTAGACTTGTTTACGCCCACAATGGCTGACGGAGGAAGAGAAAGTGATTGGGTCTCAGACATACTTGAAAATCCCTTTTCAAGAAAAGCTAGACATCGTGAGAAGAGGTCGGCCAACCCCGTGGCTAGTTCGCCACTTCCGGACCAGTGCCTACGAGCGGTACCAGCTTACGGCTTACAGCCTCTGAGGAGCATTGAAAATTATGTGAGTATGCATTATGATTCTGCATCTCTGGTGAGTAGGTTGTATTTAATTAAAAAATGTTATGTTTTTGTCATGTTATTAGACAAATATTGATTCCGAACTGCTCCAGATGATGTAGGTTGTAGTGTAGAGGTTTGGAGCTTGCTTTAGTAAAATGGTATTCACCCTATATGTGAAATGTCTCTTTCTCTGTAATACCACATGTTGTAAATATTGCGTTCCTGTGTAGTTTTGATGGTTTCTATAATTGCGACCTGATAGTGGTGGTATTAAGAGGTGGATCAAGTCAGGTAAGTCCTCACTGAAGGGCCAGGTACCAAATGCACGCCACTGGATTACACACCCATCAGGAAACAACGTTATTCATTTATACCCATCACCAATGTTAATTTAGAAAATGATGGATTTACTGCATTGCAAGTTCCACTAGATTTTGAAGATTTGTACTCATTGTGCTCAGACCCAAGGGTGTGAGTAAAATCAGGTACTGATATAGGTCAAGTGAGGAGGCCTGCAGTGCAGTCAGTGTTCCAATTTGTCCTAAAGGTTTGGATATCATACTTTAAGTGATAGGAAAATGTAATGCTACCACATCCAAAGCTATCTTTTACAATTGTGTGCCTCTAACTTTGTGGTAACAATATGGAGAAGAACCCCAGATGGCTGGAAAGGTCAGGATCTGTTCCAATGCTTTTGTTCATATATATTATTGCAGTCCTTCCACACCATGAGTCTCATCGTGTGGAACGGGCCTGATGGCTTACTTGCTATTTCCGTAGCAGCTTTGTTAAAGGATTGGGTTGCTAAACCTCTTCCTTTCTCAATAATGTTAATAATTGGAAACAACATTGATAAATTGCATAACATTATTAATAATGTTATTTCTCAGCCTGGCTTGGGACCATCCATGGTAGAGTACTTTATTCCCATTCCCACAACTAATCACCCATGGGGTTAAAAGCCTGGTTTAAGGGCACAAAGAATGGCAGTCTGGTTTGGCCAGGACTCAAACCCAAAGTCGAGTCTGGATCCAAAGTCTGATACCTTCACCATATACTTAAGCTGCTTTGTGACAATGTCCATTATTAAAAGGACCATTATTAAAAGCTTTTTCTTTTGTTTGTGTCCCTCTATAGACTCTTACGGACTTCAGCACTTCAAAAACTACTGCTGGATCTGCCTATATGTACGCTGAATAAAAGAACAGTGTTCAGACGACGAATACGACTCAGTTGGTTTTCTGCAGCATCCATTATGTACAGATTATGTAGATAAAACACCACCCCAAATACATCATCTCCAATTTGCAAGCTGGAGATATGTACAACTGATAAAGTGCAGCATTATTAATCCTAATGCAACCAAACATCGCTGAGAAAATCCGTTTTGTTTCGATTTGCTTAGGTTTGAGATCTGTGAGAACTGTAACTTAGCGATGGGTCGCTGATGAACGATTGGTCCATTTTCAACGAGTCTTTAATGTGACTCAGAAGAACGAGTCGTCTCGAAGAACGATTCGTTCCTTTTCTACTCGTATGAGCAAAGTTTCGTAAAATCTCTGTATGCTTTGTACAGGAAACAGAATTGAGCAGTTTACCTCATGAGTCCTATGGTCCGAGTCGGTCGTTCTTTTATCACGTGACTCCAATAGCACAATGCAAATTATCAATTTTGTTTCAGAGTATTAACATTATTGTTACATTATTTATGGGAGTCACGTGATGATAGAACTAACGACACCAAAAGATATTAGAGGTTAGCTGCATTGTCATATTTTAATTATTGGAACTAGAGTCAATGTTGGTGTATGTAGAGGTGTTCGGGAATCTGCTTATTGAAAATATAACATTATATATTATTTCTGATCAATGAACTAAATGACTCTCCATCCATTACTACTATAAATGTACGAGTTTTTTTTAAAGGACTTTGATTATGTAGTGTAGCTGTTCATTTCATTAAGACTTGCACGAAAATTTTTTATTTTACAAATCTCCCTTTTTTCAATTTTATGGCATGAGTTATTATTATGTAATTTATACTATTTAAAAAAAATGTTTTAAATGACTTTATCTTGGCTACAGTATATTAAGCAAAAAACCTTTGAACTTTTATTTATTAAACCTTGTTTTTGGCGGGTCCGTCTGAAAAAAAAAAGTTGCCATTTTTTCTTAATGTTTTTAATTTCAGATTAGCGATGTTACAGTTCTTCAAGAATATATTTTTAGAGCTTTAAATACATTTAGCATGTCTTTATAAGTACATTTTGCTAGAGGAAGAAAATATAGTGTTAGTATGAACACTTCCGGGGTTGTTTAGTTGGGAGCCATGATGTATTGCTAGGATACGATACGTTCCAAATTCGTACACTAGGGCGTTGTAGTGCACTAGATATGACGTAGGCGCTATGAGGTTGTAGTGCACAAGTGTAGGAAGCGTCGAGGCGTTTGGGTTCAGCGTTAACGTTTGAACTGGCTGTAGCGGGGCAATAGGAAAGATGGCGGCTGTTGTGTAGGCTGGAATACTGATGGAGAAATATTAATATATGAAATTTTGTGTGGGGGGGAAACAAAACCCTGAAATTTGTGTTTGGGTGGATATTAAAGGGGTAAGTGGCGCGCACACACACACACACACACACACACACACACACACACACACACACACACACACACACACACAGAGTATATAGTGATAACGGATAATGTACATTTCTGTGTCCAGAAGGAAACCTGTGAAGCCATGAGTGAGTTCAGGATACATCACGATGTGAACGAGCTGCTCAGCCTCCTGCATGTTAGAGGAGGTGATGGGGCAGAGGTGTACATCGACTTACTGCAGAAGAACAGGACTTCTTATGTTACCACTACAGTGTCTGCACACAGTGCCAAGGTGGGTTCTGGGGCTTCCATAAATCCACACTTTATACTGATCTTGAACACATTTTCCAAAGAAAAATCCACCATGGATAACTTCTTCAAAATCCTGGTCATCTGCAGCTTGGAAACACACAGGATAGATGGATGGATGGATGAATGAATGAGAGAACTTTCTTGCTGAATAAACAAGTACTCTAAATATATGCATATGTAAATGTGAAATAGATGTGAAATGTGAAATAGATGATTTTTACGATGCACATTGTTTCACAGCGGCTTTAAGCAGATAAAGCGGTAATAAGGTGATATAAAAGAATGTGTATGTTTATTGCACATAAGGTAATTGCTTATCCCTGATGAGCAGCCAATGGATACTGTGGCAAGGTAAAACTTCCTGAGATGGTATGAGGAAGAAACCTTGAAAGGAACCAGACTCAAACTAAAACCCGTTTTCATCTGGGTGGCAGCGAATGTCCATTTATTGAAGTCCCATTGTTGAGGTGTGCAGTAATCGGTGCATAAATGCTGAACTATTTATGCAACCTGTAGTCCTAAGCCGTTGTAGGAAACTGGCTTCATGGATCTTTAGGCTGGAGGTGCGGAACCATCCCCAGCTGCACACAGTGGTCTCACAATTTAGAAAGACTCCATCCAGAGGTAAGATCTCAGGATAAACCAGGCAGATCCGAAGAGAAGAAAGGATAGGAACGATGGTCACTGGAACCTCAGGGGCATACAATCACATGTAGTGATTCACCAGCCTACCTGTCGGTGTTGGAGGAAACTCAGAAAACCCAGAGGAATCCTGTACACGTTAGAACTGGATACCTAAGATCAGAATTAGAGCGCAGACCCTAAAGACACGATGGAAACACAGTGGGCAGTTTTTACTCCTTGAGTCTTGGCTATAACTCGGCGTCGATCCCAACGTCCATGGATTTCTCAAACGTCGAGTAGATAGAGGAACTAATATGGCACACATACAACAGGAAATTGTCTGCTGTATTGAATGAGTACATAAATATTGAATAGTTTTTCTCGCTATGCAGTGAATTTCCTTAAAACATGGTGGCAAGAGCATTTACTTTCATGCAATATTAATTTTCGACCTCACAACCCTCAATCAAGTTTGGTTTTTGGCTTTTTGTTGGAAAATGTCTGTTCTGAAAATATCTGATCTGATGTGATGAACGTTTTTTTGTTTCATTCCAGGTGAAGATTGCTGAGCACTCGAAAACCCCCGAGGACTTTCTGAGGAAATACGAAGAGCTCAAATCCAAAAATGCACGCAACTTGGATCCTTTGGTTTATCTTCTCTCGAAGCTCACGGAAGACAAAGACGTATGTTTGAAGGCTGATTTTCCACTGACTGACATTTTGTAGATTTGATGTTTGTTGCTATATACTTTTTGCAAGATTAAAAGATCTCAGCCACATTGCTAGGGGTGAACGCATCCAACCAATGTATCCATTCAGAAGCATTCCAAGGTTTTGGAACGAACCATTGAGGACAATTAACACAAACTCTGCATGGATTAGACGAGTTGTAACCTCTGTTTTATTTCCCACAGACTCTGAAATTTCTGCAGCAAAACGCCAAGGAGAGATCAGAGATGTCAGCAAACGCGACTTCGAGCACCACGACATCCTTCAACATTCCCCCAACCAGCAGCAAGATGTCGATGCAGGAGCTGGAGGAACTGCGCAAAAAGCTCGGGAATGTCACAGCCAGCTCCAACGTTCCACAGGTGTGGCTTTTTATTCTAACAACGTCCTGATTTCAATATGAAATACAGTATGAAGGTAGTTCTAAATGGTTTTCTCTTTCAGGTCGTCTTATTTTGGACCATATGTATTTCTATTTCAATTTTGTACACCTTAGATCAGTGGTCCCCAACCCCCGGGCCACGGACCAGCACCGGTCTGTGGGTCAATCGGTACCGGGCCACACAGAAGGAATACATAACTTACATTATTTCCGTTTTATTTATTATCTGATTCTAAGCGATGTTTTATTTTGGAAAATGACCAGATTCTCTCCTCCACATCTGTCTATGACTCACTCTTGATGCATGTCATGATGCCTCGGTCACATGTCTTACCTCCCATCCTCTACCTTCTTAAAGGGGCTCCTGCCGCTAACACATAATACTTTCTTTCGGCTTCTCCCATTAGGGGTCGCCACAACGGATCATCCGTATTCATGATCCGCATGTTTGATTTGGCACATGTTTTTACGCTGGATGCCCTTCCTAACGCAACCCTCCCCATTTATCCGGGCTTGGGACCAGCACTAAGAGTGCACTGGCTTGTGCAACCCTAATGGCCGGGAATCGAACCCGGGCCGCAGCAGTGAGAGCACCACCTCCTAACCACTAGACCACCAGGGAACCCCCGCTAACACATAATACATTACCGTGAAATTCAAACCCCTAAGCGAGCAAAATGAACAAACAACACCACAGTGGATTCATGTTTATTGTTATATTTAGAAAATACCAGTCTTTATGCCGGTCGTATCATTTTACTTTGTTGTATTTATCGGTCACACATTAAAGGCCGGTCGGTGAAAATATCGTCCGACATTAAATTGGTCCGTGGCACAAAAAAGGTTGGGGACCACTGCTTTAGATAACATCCATGTTTTTCAGCTGAGGAATATTAATTTTTTTAGGGGTGATAAGATTCCTGATGTATCGACCTAAAAAAAGTGTGCACGCATTATTTTTTAACATATTTGCGTCTGTAAAAAACAATATATTTATATTTAATTATCGGTAGACGCCAGCGCTTTTATTATTCAGAAAGTGAATAATCATTTGTGACCGATATTTGATATGTAAATCGAATTCTCTTCGCTAAACAGTTTCTCGAGCTCGTTCTCTCGCCCCTGCTGCTGCTACGTGAATAATCACTACACTACGAAGAACGAGACGTGTCTCGAGAGTCACATAGAATACAGATTAACATGGCAGAGGTAGAGTTGCATCTAACCATGTGTTAGAAGTCAGAAGGCACTTAAGTAAATTTATGAGTTGCTGTCTGTCTGAACCAAAGAAATAATGGCCACATGTTACACTTCCTATAGCTGTTGTGATACACTTGTGGTTGTGTTGCTTTCTATATGGCCTACACTACATGGCCGAAAGTTTGTGGACACCTTTGTTAAACATTTCATTGAATTTCCCTCGTCCGGGAGGATTTTACTTAGGTTCTAGAGAGAGTCTGTGGGGATTTGTGTGCATTCTTTCACAAGCTTTAGTAAGGTTGGACGTGTGATTGTTGGAGGCTCAGTCAGTGTTCAATGGACTTTCACCAGAAACTTGGTGGACCATGTCTTCATTGTACAACTGTAAGGAAAGATTTGGTTGAAGCCCCATATACTGTAGACATGTGTGATGATAGGGTGTCCACAAACTTTTGGACATACAGTGTACATAACAGGTAGACTGATATGAGGATATAACACCTGATCTTCAATCAGACATTATTTTCATACAAATAATTTTTGGACCATTTCTTTAAAGATTATATAAAAATCCAATGTTCCCTGTCTGTGTACAGTCTGCCGAGGTCACGCGCAAGCTGCTTAGAGACAGACACAACAAGAAGAACCCCACACAGCCTATTCCTGTCTTCCCAAACTGGGTGTATGACAGACCTGCTCTAATCGGAGATTTTATCACTAGCTCTGCTCCAATGGGAGATCCAGTTGTCGCTATTGGTAAGTATAGTGATCAAGGGTTTCTAAATTTCCTTGAAGGATCCGTGTCGAGGTTTACATCTACATCTAGTTAAACGGCTCCTCATAACATTTTAAAGCCACCATATACAGAACTTCACTTAACAGGATTTGCGTTTCACATGACTTAAATAAAAAGGAATTTAAAGAAAAGCAAAAATGTATTCTACCCCTTACCCAAAGCATTAATAAATAATAAGAGAAAAAAAAAAAATTGCTTTTAGTCCCTTAAACCACACCCAACGTACACGTAAAACACCAATCTTACAAATTTACAACAAAAGCAACAGCAGACTTTAGAATCCAAAACAAAATTTCAGGTCTAGAAAGAATAAATCAATGGTCAAAAGATTTTGTGTTCTTTAGATAGTCTGGCTTTATTTATTTATTTATTTATTTTTATTAATTTATTTTACAGTGTAGTTATTTTATTCATTTAATAAACTTTGGCAAAAAAAAAATGTCTGAATCCTGAATACTTTCTGTATCCAAGGTCTTACTCTCTGACATTTCTAAACCTTAAATATGACAAAGTTCCAGTCGCTAAGTGCCTAAACTGCAGAGCTATGATTGTTTTCACTTTCTCTACAAGTTGCATGGGAAATATGCTGCCTATTTTTCTGTTTTCAGGTACAATGCCGCTAAGCGTGCAGGAGCAAGCACTGGTCGAGGACCTTCTGTATGCATTGATCGGTGTAGATGGGAGAGACATCGCAGCACAGCCCGTACTCGGCAGACAGAGTTGCTCGTTTATAGTAGACCCTTCACTGGACATGTCCATTAAGGAACTTGTGAACCGGATCTTACCAGTGGCATCCTGTTACTCCACCGTCACACGGTTAGTGAAATGATCCCTCTGATTTGGTTTCTCTTTCCGTGATTTTATTTATTTATTTATTTATTTTAAACTGCGGCTAATATCCAAACTCTTATTTAACATCCTGTCTGGTTTGATGCTTCCCGCAGCTTCACAGAGGAGAAATGTTCCTTTGAGTATGGTCAGGTGAACCATGCTCTCACTGCAGCCATGAGGACACTAATGAAGGAGTATCTCATCCTGGTGACCCAGCTAGAGCATCTTCACAGGCAGGGGATGCTCTCTCTGCAGAAGCTCTGGTTCTACATCCAGCCCACCATGCGCACCATCGAGGTTCTGGCCTCCATCGGTAAAAAAAAATCATCAAAGTGTGGAAGGTTTTTGTCATTTAGTGACACCCCACCCCCCCAGAAATCTGAACATGGGTATGATGAAAACAGTACCTGTCAAAACTTTGTGATAGTAGTTTAACGTTTTTCAGAGACGCATGGATGTTCCTTTTTTCTATGCAACAGGGTAAAAGTCAAAAACAGAATTATACAGTGAATAGATGAAAGTTCTATAGACAGGTGAGTCCGAATTTGACATTTTTGTCTCTATAAGAAGAACTTGTATAAGACAGAGAACAGGAGAGAAAATGTTGCCAGACACTCAAACATGGAGGTGGAAGCTTAATGGTTTGGTGTTGTTTTGGAGCAGAGAAGGTTGGAGACTTATCCCAGGATAAAGGAATACTGAACCAACATGACTACAAAAAGTATACGTGCAAGCTCTGTAAACGTATATCAAGGGCCAACAGTTGGCTGGAGTTTTATCTATCCTGGAATGGCCTGCCTAGTCACCACACCTAAATCCTAATGAACTGCACTGGGATGAAGCATATGATGATAATGATCTAGTGAAGAAGACATTCAGCAACTTTTACAAGAGGCATGATCAAGTATTTCAGCTGAATCTTTGAAGAAACAAACTGTCTGGCTTCTAAGAGCATGTAAAGCTGTTATTCATGCTAAAGGGGAGATTTTTCATTAAGATCTAAACATTTATATATTCGTTTGGTCAAAGTCAATCGTATCGTTATATTACCTCGTTTGTTGCATAGAAACAAAGGTAACATGTCTCTAAATAACTATAAAAGACTTTAATCCTGGAAATGTATATTACATTACTTTTTTAATAAAGTCAAAAGGTCAGTTTTATCATACATGATATTTTATACTGTAATAGAACTAATAGCCTAGTGAATATAAGTATGGGATTTTATTATTATAAATGCAGGACATTTTTTTGAATAATCTTTCTACTGAATTTGTTTGACGGACAAAAAAATGACTGCATATTCAGCAATATTTTAAAGTGCCCTGCAGTACATTACTGTGCATGCTGAATATTGTATAGGCCAGGACCGGTCTAACACACGTGAGACTAGATTAGACCTGAAGTATGATAGATTGAATATGAGGCTTATTTGCATGAGAGTAATGGCATATAATACATGACTGTGTGTGTGTGTGTGTGTATATATATATATATATATATATCTTGACCTACTTGAGCTACTTTTCTTGTTTCTTTGATGCGCAGCCACTTCAGTAGATAAAGGAGACTGCATGGGAGGCTCAACGTTAAGTTTACTTCACGATCGCACCTTCAACTACACTGGGGACAGTCAAGCCCAAGAGCTGTGCCTCTATCTTACTAAAGCAGCCAGCGTCCCGTATTTCGAGATGCTGGAGAAGTGGATCTACCGGGGAATCATCAAAGATCCATACGGGTATAGAAAACTGAATTTTAATGCATAACTCGGGTTTCAGGTTTATTTACTATATATTGGAAGTCTATCATAGACATGCTATCACAGTATTTGAATGAGTTTTAAATCAGATATATTGTTCGACAGGGAATTCATGGTCGAGGAACATGAACTTCAGAAAGAGAAGATACAGGAGGACTATAATGACAAATACTGGGATCAGAGATACACCATCGTGCAGCACAAAATCCCGTCGTTTCTTCAGAAAATGGCAGATAAAATTCTAAGTACAGGTGAGCCTGCCGTCACGTGTTTAATTACACAAGGTATAGATGATTTTATTCATACTCATTTTATGGTTTCTTTTTTTGTCTTCACTCAGGGAAGTACCTGAACGTCGTGAGGGAGTGCGGGCGAGACGTGACCTGTCCAGACGCGAAGGAGGTTCTCTACACTTTGAAAGAGAGAGCGTATGTGGAGCAAATCGAAAAAGCCTACAACTATGCGAGTAAGGTTCTCCTGGACTTTCTGATGGAGGAGAAGGAGCTGGTGACTCGGCTGAGGTAAACGTCCCGCCTGTCGATGCGTTTTATATCGTTTATATGCAGATGGTTGTATCTGCATATTTTATGAAAATGACACAAAAATTGCTATGCTAGGAGAGAAGGGTGATGATGCGAACACATTTCGATTATTCCCTTATATAAAGCCGAGCCTCGTCATGGTTTATCCTGTATTTAATAGTGAATTTGCTCATTGGAAGCAGTATCGCAGCAGATACACTGTATGGACAAAAGTATTGGGACACCTGACTTTTTCAGCGTTATGTGGTTCTTTCCCAAACTGTTACCACACAATTGTATAGAATGAAAATTCTCCATTCACATGAACTAGGAGACCCAAACCTGTTCCAGCATGACAGTGCCCCTGTGCACAAATCCAGCTCCATGAAGATATGCTTTACATGGTTTGGAGTGGAGGATCTACTTTTATAGAGCTCTGAATCTCAACCCTATTAAATACCTTTGGGATAAATTGGAACACTGACTGCACCCCCAGGCCTCCTCACCTTACCTTCATTAGTACCTGACTTTACTAAAACCCTTGTGTCTGGATAAGCACAAATCTCCACAAGCACCCTCCAAAATCTAGTGGAACATCTTCTTACTTATGACCAGGTGTCTGCATACTTTTGCCAATATAGTGTAGTTTGATTAATAATAAACTTTTATATTTATTTGCTTGATATGATGCTGTGCAAAACGTTCTAAATCAGTGTGGGGTTGTGTTCAGGTCTATCAAGCACTACTTTTTGATGGACAAAGGAGACTTCTTTGTGCACTTCATGGACCTCACTGAAGAGGAGCTGAAGAAACCGGTCGATGACATCATCCCTACTCGTTTAGAGGCACTGCTGGAGCTGGCTCTTCGAACAAGCACGGCCAACACGGACCCCTTCAAAGATGATCTAAAGGTCTATTATTTAAGGAAATTTATCACTGCCTGAAACTCGGCCCAAATCCAATTTTAGTAATTGAATATTCCTCGCAATAGCATTAACTATTAGGCATCGACACGGCCGCGGGGCTTTTATATACCATGGAAACTGCGTGCGAAATTCACAAACTGTCACGTTAATGGGCCATTCTTGTACCTGTACAGCGTAATAATAGATTAAATGTTTGTGTTGTTCCTGTTGTTTTCCAGATTGACCTGATGCCCCATGATGTCATTACTCAGTTATTACGCGTCTTGGCCATAGAAACCAAGCAGGAGAAAGCCATCATCAACGCTGACCCCACCGAAGTGGCCCTTAGTGGCCTCGAGGCTTTCTCTTTTGACTACATTGTCAAATGGCCGCTGTCACTTATAATCAACCGGTAAACAGCTTTTTATGTATGACGCGTCCTGCGGTATTCGGAGTGATTTGGAGCAGGGGCGAAGTCACCGCTGTGTTTGTTCTTCGCAGGAAAGCACTGACCAGATATCAAATGCTCTTCAGGCATATGTTTTATTGCAAGCATGTCGAGCGGCTGCTCTGCAACGTGTGGATCAGCAACAAGTCGGCCATGCAGTACTCCCTCCACTCTGCAAAATGGTGACATGCCTTTCAAATACACAATCTTTTATTTTTATTTTTTTTTAAGAGTTTATTTTTAGATTAGGTTTTCTAGGTTTGTTATTGTTAATATTAAAAAGCATATGTACGAGGTATCAGAAAGTTTCGAGACCTGCTCTGTACACAAAAAAAGTACTTTATTTATCTATGCTTTACTAGTGGTTAGGATGCGGCGCTCTCACCGCTGTGGCCCGGGTTCGATCCCCGGTCAGGGAACCAACCCCAGCCATTAGGGTTCCACAAGCCTTAGTGCCGGTCCCAAACCCGGATAAATGGGGAGGGTTGCGTTAGGAAGGGCATCCAGCGTAAAACCCTCCAAATCTAACATGCGGATGATCCGCTGTGGCGCCCCCTAACGGGAGAAGCCGAAAGAAAGTTTATTTATCTATGCTTTATGGTCCCTTTGCAAAGCAATACAGCGCTCCCAGCGTTCCTGCCCACCTCTGGAATGTGTCCTGGAAGTCTTCTGTTCGTAAGCACCTTCTGCTATTTGCACTAGATCTCCGCAACGGTGTGAAAACAGTGACCTTTGAGCCAGAGCTTAATCTTCAGGAAGAGGCCCAAATCTGGCGAGTAGGATGGGTGCGGATTGTTCTCCGACGATCGTCATGCACGAGTTGCCGAAAGGTTCGAACATTTTCCGAGTTGAGCTCATTGAAGTTCTTCCTGATCTCCTCACCTAACAGTGATGTTCTTCCGCTCTTGAAGCACGCGTGCCAGTCAAACACCTCGAACGACTCGTTGCAGCATCGCCGTATGTCACGTTTTAACTTGCTGTCCATGATGAAATCGCAGATGTGGTAACGCACGTGGTCAGAATAGCACCAGTTAGCACCATTAGTCTCGACACTTTTTGATACCACCTCGTATATGTGTGTGTGTGTGTGTGTGTGTGTGTGTGTGTGTGTGTGTGTGTGTGTGTGTGTGTGTGTGTGTGTGTGTGAGAGATTTAAATGTTTCATTTTTTCTCTTCTAACTCCAGGTTTGCTGGTGCCTTCGCTCTCAGACAGCGCATGCTAAACTTCGTACAGAACATCCAGTACTACATGATGTTTGAGGTCATGGAGCCGACTTGGCACATCATGGAGAACAACCTAAAATCGGTGACCAGAACTTATTACATTCGATTTCTTCATTTCATGAGGAACACCACGAACTTTATAAAGACCATGAACTGAGTTTATATATTGTGGCGAGCTCGCTGGCTCAGCGCGGAAGAAAGAGGAGACAGGTGACGGGTTTCCAAGCAGAACTGCATTAATTCGTCTTTAGGCTTTCGCATTCCACTTTCACTTTTTTTTTTAGTGGGGAAACCAATACAGACATAGACACTCGATATGTTCTCTAACTTTTCAGTGGGTTAAACCGACACACATCAACACACACGCTATATTGCCAAATGTTTGTGGACACCTGGTCATGAGAACGTTATGTGCTTTTCGAGCATCGCATTCCACATTTATCCCAAATTTGCTCTTGGAAGTTCTTCCACTCTTCTGGAAAAATGTTCCACTAGATTTTCGAATGTGCTTGTGAACATTTGTGTATATCAGCCATAAAGTCAGTAAAGTCATAGTAAAGTCAGGTACTAATGTAGGTGAGGTGAGGAGATCTGGGGGCAGTCAGCTTTCCAGTTCATCCCAAAGGTGTCAGAGCTTTATAGCAGTGCAACTCAAGATCTTCAAACTGTGTAAAGCATGGAGCTCACTTTGTGCACAGGGTTATTGTCATGCTGGAACAGGTTTGGGTTTCCAAGATTAAGTGAACGTAAAATTTGACTATACCACATCCAAAGACGTCCTATACAATCATGTGCCTCAAGCTTGGAGAAGAACCACATATGGCTTGGGAATGGTCAGGTGTTTTAATATCTTTGACCATATAGTGTATGTACACACGCTCAGCTCTCTTTTATACTCTATATGTATTTTTGTTGCATAACCGAAAGACACAAGGAATTCATCCTCTATTGTTTGTCTTTGCAGGCGTCCAACATTGACGACGTTCTTTGCCATCACACCAGCTTCTTGGATAACTGTCTGAAAGACTGCATGCTGACCAACCCGGAACTGCTGAGGATTTTTTCGAAGCTCATGTCTGTGTGCGTCATGTACACCAACTGCATGCAGGTGTGACGGATACAGATACAGGATTAAATAGACAGGGTTGTAAAGCCGTCATTGGAGTTTAATACCAGTCTCTAAGGTGTTTCTGAGTAAATTACATTCTGTATTTCTCCGAACAGAGGGCGCCCTCAAATCAATACCAGTGTCATTTGGTACTTGCTAAGTGTCATCCACGTCCTTTCTGATGCCTTTTTTTTTTTTTTTTTTCTAGCGATTCACCCAGAGCATGAGGATGGACAGCGAGATAAACCGATTAAGTCTGGAACACGGCACTATGGAGGGTCCTCCAACCCAGAGCGAACGCATTGAGGAGACTGAGAAGAAAAGACTGACCTCTAAGGTAATGCTCAGGACCGACCATGTGTCATCGGGTTACCATAAATATTGTAATTGTAATAAAAAATTGTTTTTCTATATTTCCAGTTTTTAGCTGAGCACGTCGATTCCCTGCATTCAGACGCAGGCTTCGAAAGCACCATCAGTAAGTTTGACAGTAACTTCAGCACACTGTTGTTGGACCTTCTGGACAAGCTGAGCATTTACAGCACTAATGACTGTGAGCACAGCATGATCAACATCATCTACAGGTGAGCGAGCCTTACTAAATACACTTCAGTTTGAATAAATACACTTTAGGAAACACAAGTTTGTGGACACTTGACCATAATTTTTTTTTCATGTGATATTTGAACATCTCTTTCCACACTTCCACTCTTCTGGGAAGATGTACTTATAGATTTTGTGGAGATTTGAGCTCATTCATCCACAATGATGTAAGTAAAATCAGCTCTATAGCAGGCTACTCAAGATCTTTCACCCCAATCCATGTAAATCATATCTTCATGTAGCTGGATTTGTGCACAGGGGCTGTGGTCCAGCTCTATGAAGATATGCTTTTTATAGGTTGGAGTGGAATATCTCCTGCTATTGAGCTCTGAACCTCAACGCTATTGAACACCTTTGGGATAAATTGGAACACTGACTGCACCCCCAGGCCTCCTCACCTCACACAAATCTCCACAAGCACACGCTGAAATCTTGAGGAACATCTTCCTATCGGTGTCCGCAAACTTTTTGACAATCTAGTGTAGTTTACTTCAACCTCTTGCAGTATGTTAAGTCTGTTTTTCAAAAAAAAAAATGTATTGCTTTTTCTTTTCCCGCAGGCTGGACTTTAACGGGTTCTACACCGAGCGTCTGGAGCGAATGGCAATCGAGAGGGGACAGAAAACTTCTACATAGCACAATTCTTCACACGTCTCCATCAAACAGCATTGAGGGGTTTAATGGCATGTTCTGCCCCTTACAGCAGTTTTAAATGAGAACCCTGTGCCCATCACATTACCTTAAAATCTATTACGAAAAGTATTTGATGTGTATTTCTTCTTCCACAGAAAGTGTGTCAGTGGTGTGTTGTAATATAAGCAATTCTTTATTAAATATTATTCTAACGAAAAGACTCGTTTGTTTTTCGTTTTCTTTTTTTTGACACCATTTCCAGTGTTTTTGTTGCTAACAGTAATCCTACTCCTATGGATCCTACTGGGCTTTTTGTCAGACCAGATATCAGACACTAAATATTTCACCCAAATGACATTATACCACTATAGCGGTAATTTGCTGAAAGTGTGGAGACACACATTCATAACCTGGTGCTCAAACTGAGCAGGGTTATAATGAGGTACAGTGCAAATCTGTGTGAAATTAATACAACAGCACAATACAGTGAACTACAAGCATGTAGTGAACAATATGGCATGTAAATGCTGCCTGGTAAAAGTGTGCAAAACGTGATGTACATTATATGGCCTGTAGTCTAAAAGAGGAGGTTCAACAACCCATATATTTATATAATATATGTATTGGCTAGTTATGGTATTTTCCCCCTAAAATCTTGTTTTCAGAACATGGCAGTAAGGATTTGGTTAGACCTCGGTGTTGGATGAGGGGGTCCATCTTGTGTTTTAGTTCATCTGAAACATTTTTAGCACTGTTCAGGACACTCCAGAATTTCCAACCTGGGCACACCATGTCTTCATTGGAGCTGGCTTTGTGCACAGGCATTGTCAGGCTCCTAGGTCAACTGAATAGAAATTTCAATGCTACAACCTTCAACATACACCGGCATCATCATATGACCAACAAACTAAAATGCACTGTGTTCACCATTTTATCAAAACCTAGCATTAACTTCATCAGCAGTTTGAGCTGCAGTTGCTGGTCTGTTGGATCGGATAACATGGACCAGCCTTCGATCCCCATCTGCATCAATGAGCTTCGCTCGCCCATGACCCTGTAACCGGTTCATCACCGTTCCTTTCTTGGACCACTTTTGATAGATTCTGATCACTGCAGACCCGGAACAGCCCACAAGAGCTCTGACTCAGTCGTCTAGACATCACAATTTGACCCTTTTCAAACTCGTTCAAATCCTTACGCTCGCCAATTTTTCCTGCTTTGAACACGTCAACTTTGAGGACAAAATGCTCACTTGCTTCCTAATATACCTCACCCACTAACAGGTGCAACGATGAAGAGATAATCAGTGTTATTCAATTCACCGGTGGTAATGTTATAATGTG
Source organism: Silurus aristotelis (assembly GCF_946808225.1). NCBI lineage: Eukaryota > Metazoa > Chordata > Actinopteri > Siluriformes > Siluridae > Silurus > Silurus aristotelis. Next base: position 23,231,701 of record NC_139585.1, read on the forward strand.
AAAATGTTATGCCTGATCGGTGTAGGTGTGTCTGTAGCAACAGCTCGATGAAACAACCACATATAAGTATAATAGGCCATATAGTGCATTAATTTATTAGACATACGCTATCTTGTGCTTCTAGTAAATGTAGTTTTAATGCACTGCCTGTCGTTAAATATTAAAGGGACTTAGGGGGAAAAACGCATCAACCAGGGAGTGAACATATTCAAAGCAATTAAGTACTGTTGCTACCAAAACACCAGTGTGAGCGGGGGGGTGGGTTATATATCCTTAATCATCTATAAAGCTTCCTGTGACTTACATTTTTGTGCATTAAATTAAAAAAAATTTTACATTTTGGAAAAGTAATGAAATTGTGTAGCCATTGACACAATGAGAGAAAATGTTCCCAATGTTTACCTCTAGATGGCGACAGAGAGCCGCAGTCTATTCTTGCTGAATGCACCACTTTCTAAACGTGATGCTCCCAAAAGTTTTGTGGTTTAAACTTTTCCTTCCTATACATCTTGAGTCCGTACGCAAAAAATTACAATGTCATTTTAGCATTCACTAATCAGGTTTTCTTCTCAGGTTCATGATTAGAGCGTGTATATATATATAAATATATATAGTGTTGAATTAGTGTCAATCCCTCCACACCCTTATCCCTCCCAATGTCCAGCCCTTCAGCTTTAGTTCTTCACTGTGCAAGCAAAAGTGAGGACTTCAAGCCAAACAGGCAGGATGACAAGATGAAATATTAAAATTATCTCAATAAAAACACCTGCAGATTCGTTGTTGGATTGCTATCTTGACGTGCAGCAGTCATGTTGAGGGTCCTGGTTGAGTCTGCTTCAGGTCTTCCTAAGAAGAAGCTCGGCAGTCCGGACCCTATCACATCAGTGGTGTTTAAAGGTATGCAAGAACAGGGTGTCTACTGTGTACAGGACTAAACCTAGGGAATGCTAAAGATTACACATATCTATGCCTATAATAAAATGCATATACCTGTAAATATACAGAGGAGCTGCGTTTATTAAACTCTCTCTTTGTGTTCATAAGTCCTATAGAGATCTAATTACCTACAGATTACAGGAGTAAGTTACACTTTGTTTTTGGGATCTTATTGAATATTTGTTAGTTCATATGCATTACATTACAACAACTCAGACTACTATGTATACACTGTTACATACCCTGCATTAATTTGACTGTTTTTATTAATTTTTTTATTGTCCTAGTTTTTATAGTTTTACAGATTTATAGCACCTGCACACCAAATTCCTTTTACATGCAACTCATGAAATGTGGCAATAAAGCAGATTCTGATTAATTTCCAATTGATTGTTTGATAAATGACCTCTGTACTTGCTTGCGTTTACATTTATGGCATTCAGCAGAGTTCTAATTTCTGCAACTCAGGTTTAAGGGCCTTGCTCAAGGGCCCAACAGTGGCCTCTTTGTGGTGGTGCTGAGATTTGAACCAACAGCCTTCTTAGTAGAAGTCTATCAACTTAAAGAGTCGATCAACTTGATAAGCACAAATTAATATATGATGTAGAGGTTGAACAAGTAGTTTTGAGAATTTCATTTCTGATCTGAGAATCGCTCCAAAGCAACAAAGAAAATCTGTAAACCCGTTGTCAGAATCTGTCGAGCTTATATTTCTGTTCAACTAATTATTATTTTTATTTTTTTGTAAATGTGACTTGAATGTCACTAATGAAGGCGAGTAAACGGCATCAGATCAACTAATGATCAACTAGTTCTCTAAAAATAGGTCAAAGGTGAATCTTGTGAACCTTGAGTTGTATACAGACAGAGCAAAACAGAATTATAAATTCAGAAAATAGACAAACAACTAAAAAATGAATGAACATGTACAGTACAGTAAAAGTGTGAATCCTGTCCAGTCTCATGCAATCAATCTAAATCGATAGATAGATAGATAGATAGATAGATAGATAGATAGATAGATAGATAGATAGATAGAGAGAGAGAGAGAGAGAGAGAGAGAGAGAGAGAGAGAGAGAGAGAGAGAGAGACAGCCAGGTCTAGATAGATGGATGGATGGATGGATGGATGGATGCAGCCAGGTCTAGATAGATAGATAAATAGATAGATAGATAGATAGATAGATAGATAGATAGATAGATAGATAGATAGATAGATAGATAGATAGATAGATAGATAGATAGACCTGCATACACATTGCATGCACTTATGTAAATTGTGGTGTTTATAGTTTATGCACGTGTTTATAGTTTACTCAACCTAATTGAACACCCTGCTATTTTGCAAGTTCTCCCACTTAGAAATCATGGAGGGGTCTGAAATTGTCATCGTAGGTGCATGTCCACTGTGAGAGACATAATCTAAAAAAATAAATCCAGAAATCACAATATATTATTTTTTAATTATTTATTTGTATGCAATGTTAATATTTGGTACAGTAGCCTTTGTTTGCAATTACAGTGGTCAAACGTTTCCTGTAGTTTTTCCCCAGGTTTGCACACACTGCAGGAGGGATTTTGGCCCACTCCTCCACACAGATCTTCTCTAGATCAGTCAGGTTTCTGGCCTGTCGCTGAGAAACACGGAGTTTGAGCTCCCTTTCAAAGATTCTTTATTGGGTTTAGGTCTGGAGACTGGCTAGGCCACGCCAGAACCTTGATATGCTTCTTACAGAGCCACTCCTTGGTTATCCTGGCTGTGTGCTTCGGGTCATTGTCATGTTGGAAGACCCAGCCTCGACCCATTTTCAATGCTCTAACTGAGGGAAGGAGGTTGTTCTTTAAAATCTCGCAATACATGGCCCCGGTCATCCTCTCCATAATACAGTGCAGTCGCCCTGTCCCATGTGCAGAAAAACACCCCCAAAGCATGATGCTACCACCCCCATGCTTCACAGTAGGGATGGTGTTCTTGGGATGGTACTCATCATTCTTCTTCCTCCAAACACGTTTAGTGGAATTATGACCCAAAAGTTCTATTTTGGTCTCATCTGACCACATGACTTTCTCCCATGACTCCTCTGGATCATCCAAATGGTCATTGGCAAACTTAAGACGTGCCTGGACATCTGCTGGTTTAAGCAGGGGAACCTTCCGTGCCATGCATGATTTCAAACCATGACGTCTTATTGTATTACCAACAGTAACCTTGGAAACGGTGGTCCCAGCTCTTTTCAGGTCATTGACCAGCTCCTCCCGTGTAGTTCTGGGCTGATTTCTCACCTTCCTTAGGATCATTGAGACCCCACGAGGTGAGATCTTGCATAGAGCCCCAGTCTGAGGGAGATTGACAGTCATGTTTAGCTTCTTCCATTTTCTAATGATTGCTCCAACAGTGGACCTTTTTTCACCAAGCTGCTTGGCAATTTCCCCGTAGCCCTTTCCAGCCTTGTGGAGGTGTACAATTTTGTCTCTAGTGTCTTTGGACAGCCCTTTGGTCTTGGCCATGTTAGTAGTTGGATTCTTACTGATTGTATGGGGTGGACAGGTGTCTTTATGCAGCTAACGACCTCAAACAGGTGCATCTAATTTAGGATAATAAATGTAGTGGAGGTGGACATTTAAAAGGCAGACTATCAGGTCTTTGAAGGTCAGAATTCTAGCTGATAGACAGGTGTTCAAATACTTATTTGCAGCTGTATCATACAAATAAATAGTTTAAAAATCATATATTGTGATTTCTGGATATTTTTTTTTAGATTATGTCTCTCACAGTGGACATGCACCTACGATGACAATTTCAGACCCCTCCATGATTTCTAAGTGGGAGAACTTGCAAAATAGCAGGGTGTTCAAATACTTATTTTCCTCACTGTAGATAGATAGATAGATAGATAGATAGATAGATAGATAGATAGATAGATAGATAGATAGATAGATAGATAGATAGATAGATAGATAGATGCAGTCAGGTCTAGATAGATAGATAGATAGATAGATAGATAGATAGATAGAGAGAGAGAGAGAGAGAGAGAGAGAGAGAGAGAGAGAGACCTGCATACACATTGCATGCACTTATGTAAATTGTGGTGTTTATAGTTTATGCACGTGTTTATAGTTTACTCAACCTAATTGTTTTTTTATTTTTAGGTGAAACAAAGAAAACTCGGTCAATCAGCAATGAAATTAATCCTGTCTGGAAAGAGGTAGGAGTGTACCAACGGACACTTGTTTTGTTTCTTAGATTAATAAGTGTATATCAATAGTTGATTATAGTTTATCAAATATTTACCTGTAGCTTATGTATTTGCTGTGGCACACAACATCAAGTTAAGAAACAGTTCTTTTAAATTTTTTTTATTTTGTCCAATACAAACCTTTCTGTATTTTAACACAAAACAAACTGATCTAAAGGCTCTTTATTTCCACCCCAGACTCTGGAATTTGACTTAAAAGGTTCCCCTCTTGACTCCTCTTCATTCATTGATGTGATTGTAAAAGACTTTGAGACCGTTGGAAAAGACAAGTAAGTTCTTTACTTCACTGCACAGGTGTAAACATCTGTATATATGATAGGAATGTAAATGTAATTGTAATTCTGATACATCTTTATCATTTTTGCTAACATATGGATCAAGGCTTGTTAAAGCAAATATAATTTTTTTTTTTCATAGGAATAGATATTATATTGTCTGTAGACAATATAGAGCCTGAGGTTTATATGCCTGTACTTTGTAAACATAAACACCCCAACCAGAAGGAGAATAGGTAGAAAAGGTCAAATAACAATAGGGTGCATATACACATTTGGTGCTTGGATAATAATAATAATAATAATAATAATAATAATAATAATAATAATAATAATAATAATAATTTATATCAGCGATATAGTCAATTCTCACAAAACCCTGCATTCTGAAGGTAACTTGTTTTACTTAGAATCTTTATTAATATATAACACATATTTAAAGTCTCCCAACCAGAGAAAAAAGATTAGGGTTTACCAGAAACAATAAAAAATTCATCCTATGGACTTCTTATGGAAAAAATATCTGATGGACATATGGGATATAAAAAGTGAGGGAAAGAGTAGAAAAAGAGTGTGGTAAAAAACAAAGGAAGGAACTGCTCATGACCTGAATTGTACCATTCTGATGGTGTGGAGGTGTATGACTTCTAATAAAACTTCACTCCCATAATGATGATAAAAATTCTCATTATAATAACAAGCATTTAAAAAAAAAAAAGACGCAAACTGACCAAATACTAATAAAATATAGATTACAAATGAATTATTGTACTTTAGAGCATTGCTTGAGGCTGAATTGATTTGGTTTTGCAAATTTGCTCAAGCCATGGTGAAGCTAAACATAAGTGGTGGATGCTAATCACAATATTTTATATATTCGTTCTTGGTTTTCCTGGAGGACAGCTTCTGGATTTAACCAATAATTTGAGAAACCCCAAAAGGCAAAATATAAAGCTTTTAATTGTTTTAATTACAAATCAATGGCAGGAAATATGCATTAATTAAATATACTGTAGATCTCTATCTACTTTGACCATCCTGGATCTGTGTATTAGCTTGTTATAAATCCCGCTGCATCAGATATAAAAGAGAACCAAATAATTATTTTTCAAAACCAAATGAACCATTTTCATGTGTTAATGTTTTATGTGATGGATTTTATATCAACCATTGAAATGATTATTATGATTTTATCTTCATGTACAACGGTAAACACACAAATTGAGGCACAGGAAAGTTTCAGGAGTGTATTTGTTTATGCTAATTCTAGCTAGTTTTCGACAATTTGACAATTTGGGCCTGACCTGATTTTTTTTTTGGCCCAGTATTGTATAATCACGTGTGGCTGTGGGTTGTGTTTTTGAGCACATAAACATTATAGGTGTTCTGCAAGCTGTGTAGGTGTAAACAAATAATTCCTCTCAGTAGCCATACTGACAGACACTGAGGTGACAGTTCCCTTTCATTTCTTTTCTTTGCTTTGCTTTTCTCATCATTTTTTTTATCTATTATTTCATTTATCTCTAAATAATCTTCAATTACCTTTAAAAAATTAAATGGTCAATTTGCTGAGTAAGCTTTGTTATGTGTTTCATTCACATTTTGTTTCATTTGTTTTCTGGATTTTATTGGTTATATGAATTTGAAAAGAAACCTACATTATTCCAGCGATTCTGTCAACTGTGATACTTAACAAGATGGTACTGTATTGCCATTAAGTCAGAATTACAAGAGTAGCAGAAGTGTAAAATACAGTGCATTTTATTCAACTCTAGACATGTACTTAATTTGCAACCTATTCTCTGTATTTGTGTAATAGATATACATAGATTTTCAGATTAGAAAAACAAGCGATCATTTAGTTGTTCTTGGTGTCTTCGGATAAGTCTTAAGACCACAGTGTTCTCCCCAGAAAGTCAGTCGTCACACCCACAGAGCCAGGTTGAGACTTGTTGTGTAATGCTGTTAGACGAGAGGGGAGAAGTAACACATTACTACTGGATTAGGGAGCTACTTTTTTAACAGAAAGAATTTAGAAAGGATCAGGAATATGATGGCATGCATTCACATTAGTTCTGGGATCTTGTTGATTTTGCATTTGCAAAAAAATCTGTCATATTTTTCTTCATGATAACACTTGAGGAGATTTCTAAATGTTCATGTTATGTCTGCTATGGACGTCTAGTAGAGTCTTTGTAGAGGGTATATGTTTACAAGAAAATATAAAGAGTCACAGAAAAGTTTTTTTTGTGTTTTACAACCAAAGAAAATAAAATAGAATTATTCAAGTGTCTATTTCATTTGCGAATGCTCACACAGTGTGTATTGGGGGTGTGGTTTCTGTGTATTTACATTTTGCAAAATACAACAATAATCATAATCATAATCATTTTAATATTTCATCCATGCTAGTTTTATGACTTTTTCTTTTTCTTTTAAGAATATTGTGGGTTATATAAAAATTTAATTAAATTAGCACTAAAATGAGCACTTTCCAGGTTTGCTTTATAGAACTCAAGAGTTATATTTTTTATTAAGTTTGTAATCTGGCATATCAGTGTAGATTTATTCATTGCTAGAGACTCAAAGCACTTCTGTACGTCGCCCTGGATAATGGCGTCTGCTAAATGCCGCAAATGTAAATATACAATTTAGGAGATAAATTGTTTCAGTAGTTGTCCTGGTTCAGTCTTTCGTGTGGTTGAATTTTTGTGTAGGGTATGTCTTGGATTCTGCCAGTTTAGATTCATTAAGGCTGACCCATTCGTGTGCAACACTACAGTATGTGGACAAAATGTTGGGACACCTGACTCTCCCAGCAAGATGTGGCTTTTTGCAAAACTGTTGGGAACTGTTGAGAACCTCAACCTAAACTAGGAGACTCAAACTGTTCCATCATGACAATACCCTTGTGCACAAAGCCACCTCCATGGAGGTTTGCTTTACATGGGTTGGAGATCTTGAGCTATAGAGCTCTGAACCCTACTGAACACCTCTGGGATGAAGGGGAACAGTGAGTGTACCCCAGGCCTTTTCACCTCACCTACATCAGTACGTGAACTTTACTATCACCCTTGTGTCTGAATGAGCACAAACCTCCACAAGCACACTCCAAAATCTACATCTTTTCAGAAGAGTGGTTATTATAACAAAATGTAGACTAAATATGAAATTAGATGCTCAAAAAGCATCTTATGGTCAGGTTTCCACAAGCTTTTGTCCATATTGTATTTTTCAGTAACCACTGAAGGTGTTTGTGGCAGTAGGTATTAAAGTATAATGGGATTTTTTGTTTGGTTGAGCTCTCTTGAATGAGGTAAAAAAAAAAAAGGGCGTATTTAATTACCAGTAGAAAACCTGCTAGTTGAATTGACTTACATTGTGAGTACAATCTTGTGGACATGTGAACTTCGCTTCAATATACTTAGTTAAATTTCCATGCTTTTCTTGAGTAAATCTCACTTTATCATTATTTCTTTTCAATATTGAATATGATTGGATAAGAGCTTTATGCACTTACCTAAGAATAGTTTTTAGAGTCAGTCAAGGTTTTAAATCGACAAATTTTGACATAAAACTAAGTTTGTTCTCCTGCTGCTTTTTTCACAGCGAGTTCTAGTTCCTGTGTGTAGTGCGTGTTAAATATCAAGTTAATCCTCTGTTTGTTTAGGACGTTTGTGTTTTATGTTGAAGTAAGATTAGTCAATGTGTGTGTAGTCTCAGGGTGGAACAGAATAATAGTAAGCATACAGTGTAAGAGGAAAAGAGGAAAGAGTTAGCGCTGTGTTGATTATCCAATCAAATGAGAGAAAGAGACACCACCCAAATAATGTTAAAATGCAGTAGTATGGTGCAAAGATAAGTGTTCACTGCCCAACTTATGTGTTTTCGGAAAACACTGTGCCTGTTTGTAACCCACTGGGAAAAGCTTTCCATAGTGTTTCATAATACAATACGTTATTGTTCGTTGTGCAGTTAGCATGGGTCAGTTTCCCTATCAGAAAGAGTCGTTAGAGAATCTTGACTTCCTACGTGCCCAAACATTTCCAACTTTCCTGCAGCTGTAACTGTTTCCATGCTGTACTGTGCATCCCTCAATTAAGCAGAGGAAGGAGTAAAACACGACAGGGCACGCTGTTATTCTGCGATTGGGGGTGTAAAAAAGTGAGCCTTTCCATTTAGGGCACATCCACATTAAGTCTTTCATTCTTACTATCCCACAAAAGTTTGCAGGTGGATGCAATTGATGACTTAACCAAAGAATGATTCGGGTTGATTTATTTATTTATTATCTGTGTTTGTAGAAGAACAAAAAAAACCCAAAGAGTATGAGTAAAAGAAGAGCTTTGGGTGGATGTTTCATGACATAAAAATCATAGTTCACCAATAGGTTAAAGCTATGATTTTTATGTCATTAAACATTTATTCAAAGTTCTTCTTTGTTTTTTTCTCTTTCTTGAGGTTATGAAATCAAAATTCAGAAAATAATATCACTGACAAAGCTCTTGAACTGGAGAATCCTTCAACAAATCTCCTTAACATAAAAGCTGTTTTAGGTTTTAGGCAGATGTGAAAAGTGTTAATAGTTTATTTTAATCAATTATCAAAATGTAAAGTAAAGGAAAAAAAAGAAAAATCCAATTAAAATCAATATTTTGTGTGACCACCCTTTGCCTGCGAAACACAATCAATTCATCTAGTTACATTTGCACATAGTTTTTTTGCACTTCTTGATGGTATAGCATGATGGATAAAGATCTTCCTGTATTTCTCACCATTGAGGACACCATTAACTCTGAACAAATCTTTTGCCTGCAGACACTCATTATTGTACCGCTTGTTTTTTGCTACAGCCAAATATCTACCGATTTTATCAGGCCGAAGCACCTGCTGCTATTTTTCTGCACCCCTATGTTTCGCATAATTCAGTTGCTTAGCCTTGTTTCCATGTCACATGTTTGGCTTTTTGGCCACAATTCTTCCAGAAAGAGCACTTCTGGCCAGAAGACAGTAAATGTGTGTTTCACGGGTCCACTGGGTTTCCTCCAGTTTTTTGCTGATGGCACTGCTTCCAAAGTACAGTTAGCAAGATTTGTCTTTTATCTGCTGCATTAAGTTTCCTTGGTCGACCACTGCACCTACGGTCCTCAACACTGCCCATTTCTTTGTGCTTCTTCAAAATAGCTTGAGCCTGCTTTGAAATCTTTACATAGGAAAGACCTTGCTGATGCTGTAGATCTACATTATGTCTTGTTGTGCTCAGTCTTGCCATGGTGTATAACCTTTGTCATGAAACTGTCTTCCCAAACTTCACTTTAGTAGCTGAGTCTGGCTGTTCCTCACCCAGTTTTAAACCTCCTACACAGCTGTTTCTGTTTTATTTAATGTCTAAGTTTTAACCTACCTCTGAAATTGAGGTGCTCATTAGCACCTGCTTGGTATAATTGGTTAATCATACACCTGATCCTGCAAAATCCTTGACTTTCTATACAATGTGTGCAGAAGTCAAAAGAAAAGGGTGGTCACACCAGATATTGATTTGATTTAGATTTTTCATCTGTTCGCTCACTTTACATTTTTTTAAATATCACATGTCCTTGAGGGTTGAATGTATACTATAATATTGACAAAATATTAATACATGACATAGGCATGAATTTCTTCTTCTTTTGGCTTCTCCCATTAGGGGTCACCACAGTGGATCATCCGTCTCCATACCCCCCTGTCCTCTACATTTGCCTCTTTAGACCCAACTACCTGCATGTCTTCCTTTACCACATCCATAAACCTCCTCCTTGGTCTTCCTCTTTTTCTCCTTCCTGGTGGCTCCATTCTCAGCATTCTCCTACCGATATACCCCATATCTCCAGGCTCTTCTCAACCTGCTCCCTACTTTTACCACAAATAACAATATCTGACATGTGCATGAATTAAAGCCTGCTATTAAATGTACAAATGGAACCTTTGTAACTGCTGCTGGTGCAGAAAGTGAACCAACAACCTTCTGAAAAATCATAAACATTTTGCATTAATATGTTAACATAAAAAACCACGGGTGATGGCCAGTTTGGCAGAACAGGTGACCAGAAATTGCCTCAGGATCAGTGACTGAATCATAAGCATGCAACCAGGAATTTGATTAATATATAGTGTTTGTTCTTGAGGGTGCAGTCCAGGCTTTTGCACACATTGATATGGAAAATGTCATTTATCGCTCCAGTAAGATTTTTATTTAGTTGCAGATAAAGAATTGAAGTTGTTCCGCACTTCATAGTGGCTTTCTTCCCTCTCTGTTGTCGCCTGTGCTTAGACATATTTCAAACTTTTTATTGTGATAGATTATTTTTTTCATAAAGTTTAGCTTCCAAGAGCAAATTCTAAATATTTCAGTTATCATAAAACATAAATCTCAAACCCTCTCAACAGAGTTGTAGGCTGATTTATCCTAAATTTGTAATCTAGCGTACCAGTGTAGATTTATTCATTGATGAAGCACTGAGGGCGTCTGCTAAATGAAGCAATAGTAAATGTAAATGTTTTACACACTGGAAATAATTATAAATATGCTAGTTTACTATAAAAAAATAACATTATTACATTATAGTGTTTAACATAACAACAACTTTCTTTACTGTCTAAGTTTCAAACCAACAAAACACATGCCAGAGGAGTTTAATAAATATTAGCCATAGCAAGGCAAACAATTAATTAAAATGTATGCTTAAGTCAGTTTTGCATGTTAATATCCGCATCATGTAGGTTTAGTATAAGTCAGCACTCCCAGAGCGCACATAATATTCCTTGGCAAACATTCTCTCTCCACAGCAAGTGCAATGACGATGGTTTGGATGAAAGCCTGTATGTCCCCAGATGAGTGTTTGCAATGGGTGGAGGTTTCCTCATTGACTCTTTGAGTAAAACACCACAAAGCACATAAGGCATTATTTTTTATTTTTTTAGGAAGTCAGGTTTCAGTTATACCCAACTTTGCTTTTGCTACAGGTCGTACTCCAATTCTTGGTTTTAATGGAGTGTAAAGAATGCAAATCTCAGTTTCCTTTGGCGTCCAAGTCCGGAGCTTTCAGCAGAATGCTAGGCGTTTCCTCTCTACATAAGTAACACAGTGCTTGGGCTGGAACATTGCCTGGTCTTGTTAGGCAGAGCGGCAGGAAATCACTGAATCAATTCAGTCAAATAAAAAGTTTAAATAAAGAGGAGCAAACAAAGTTTCAACAAAACTAATTATTTTGTGTATGAGCACCTTCGGTAATAAAACCGTTTCTGATTCTATTGTAAAAAATGTAAATGCATCGCATTTATTGATCATGACATGCTTGTCAAAAAATCTGATGGAAAATCTGGTAAAAAAATGGTAATCTGACTTTTTCTTACAGGTTTATTGGCTCGGCAAAAGTCTACTTGAAAGATCTAGCAAGTGGTCAAGTGAAGTCACTCGATTCAAAAAATGTGGCTTTAGTCAATGACAGTGGACAAAATATTGGAGTAAGTGTTTATTTGTGTATACCTTTCTGACACCTGCTTACAAGTGACTGTTTTTCTTCCTTGTTGTGTTCATAAATACAGTTTAACTGTGTTCTTTATGCTGAAAAAAGCACAAATGTTTAACCAGAAAGCTATGATTTAATAAAATCTCATGCATATTATACATGTGATTGGTATGCAGAGGCTGCCAGAAGTTTGTTTGGTTTTTGAGAGACATGCATGTTTCTTTTTTCTTCTATGCAACAACATATTTTTTGACCAAACAAATATAAATGTACAGATATTAAACTTTGATTTTATTGAAAAATTCCTTCCTTGGCTGAAATACTTTGTAATGCCTCTTGTAAAACTTGTCAAAGGTGTTCTTCACTGGTTGGATATTTCTTTCTGATCTTGTGATCCAGTTCATCCCAGAGCAGTTCAATAAGATTCAGGTGCAGTGACTGGGCAGGTCATTCCATGATAGATAACACTCAGACTGACTGTATTCTCTCTAAATAATGTTTACAGAGCTTGGAGGTATGTTTCAGGGCATTATTTTGCTGTATGGTGAAGTCGGATCCAGTTTTTTGCAGCCCAGACGGAATTGCATGGTGTGAATTGAAGTATGGAATAGTAGCCATGTTGGTTCAGTATTCCTTTCACCCAGAATATGTCTCCAACCTTCCCTGCTCCAAAATAAGTTTCAAACTCCATGTTTGTCTATAGGTATAAGGCAGTCTTCTAACATCTTCTCTCTTGTTCTCCATCTAATATTAGTTCTTCAGTTAGCATGAAAAATTTCCAATTTGGATTCATCTGTCCACAGAAAAATCTTTCCAGTCATTCACTGTCCAATTCTTGTCTGTTTTTGCCTTTCTACCCAGTTTGTTGCATATAAAAAGAGGAAAAATCCATGTGTGTCTCAAAACCATTAAACTATTGATAGACCCTGTAGAATTCCAGTAATGTTTCTAATCTTTAAACCGATTGTCTCTAATTGTAGGCAACGGTTGATCTGGTCATTGGTTATGAACCTCCAGCTAACTCTCCTCCAAACCCAAATGATCAGCAGGATGGCGGTGTGGCAGGAAACGCAGGTATGTGTTAATTCAGTCGGTTTGGAATCTGTTTTTGTCCTTCTATAAACTATCTATATATTGGTACTGATATATATACCCAAATAAAAAAATGATAAAAAAAATTATAAGGATAGATCTTGGGATGCTCGACCACTTTTTGTCCACAGCAGCTTTTATTCTCAGTGGAATGCCACTGAACTAGTTTTCCAACATTATCCATTCATTGAAGCAAACCCAATATCATATTACAAACATACTGTATTTTATTGTAGGTGACAATAAAGTTGGTCAGATTTACTAGGTGCTTTTAATCCTATTGACACAAATGTCTGATAGAACAGATGATAATTAATGGTTTTAGCTCCCAAGATACACTACTGTATATGGGCAAAAGTTTGTGGACACCTGACCAGAGGTAGGAAGTAACGAAGTCCAAATACTTTGTTACTGTGCTTTTGTAGATTTTTCTGATATCAGAATCTTTTTACTTTCACTCATTAAATGTTTTACACAAATATCTGTACTTCTTACATTTTAAAAACAGGCTCGTTACTTTAGTTTTAATCTATTTGGTGATATTTTTCTTCTCATTGAGCTCTGTTTTCAGCCCATTGACCTCTTTCTGATAAAAGTGATAACAGTTTGAGGAAAAACCACATCTGGCTGTAAAATCAAATGTTCCAGTATTTATTTACATAGAGTGTATGTAACTATAGATGCAGAAAACCTACTGATTACAAAATTACTCATATAGAAAAATGTCTGCAATTAAACCTGATGATTGCTTCATATTTATTTTGCCTTTTTTAAAGAACAGTCAGGAAAAGTCCATTTCATTAGAAAATATATATTTTGAATGAAGCGAGATCAACTCATATACCAAGTGCAGAAAGAAACAACAACACACTACGAAGTAAACAGTACAAATACAACAAGCACAAGCAATGGAAGAATAAATACAAAGGCCGACAGTGTTGTATGCAATGAAAACAGGTGATCAGGTAATTGAGTGGGTATGATTCGAATTTCTGGAAGGCGGAAGGTTGGACACAGTGAGTGATAGTATCATAGCCCTGGTTTTATTCTGCTAAAGCTGAAGTATTAAAATATATCTGAAATATGCAGTTTAATTAAATTTGTACTGCACATTTCATAATGATTTACAGAAATGAATAGATTCTGATTATACATTTTAAATGAATCAATTTATCCTTACAAGTTTGCTCTAACGAGTAGCCAGATTCGAAAGAGGTAAGGAAAAGGTCAGTGAGACAACATAAGGAAAAAACCTTGAGGGTGGACCAGACTTACAGGGGAACATCTGGAGCAATTGTTTAACCTGGAAATTCATTATCGTTCCAATGTCTATGCTGCTGAAGTTATTAACTGTCACTGATGGAGACTTGAGAGTAAGCGGTTTTCTGGCATTATAACTGCAGTCTGAAGTCTTTATTGCATTAATGCTGCAGTGAAGGATGTGTTGTATTGAAACTGTATGGTCTAAACAATTTTAATTGTTTGAGGAATCTCACCACGTGGCCTTCTCTGTAGTTGCCAGTACATATAACACTTGTTTTATTGTTAATGTAGTGTAAATAATGCGTGTTTTTGCTCAGGTGGTGCTGATGGCGATGAGAATGTCACTGATATGGGAGGGTCTCCTATTCAGCCAGGACAAAAAGCTCAGTGGAAGACCAGAAAACAGAGGCCTTTATCTAACAAACCGCAGGACTTCCAGGTACAGTGGCTTTTAAACCATGCCTAAGAAAGGACCTTATTCATCAATCAGTGCTATTTAACTTTAATACTCCTTCATTTCCTTGAGTCTATTTCCAAATGAAAAGGAATGAATAAACATGGACGTGCTTTTTTTAGTGATGCAATTTTGCTTCTATGATCAAAGATCCGAGTTCGGATCATCGAGGGTCGCCAGTTGCCCGGAAACAACATCAAGCCTGTGGTGAAAATACATGTTTGTGGAGAGACTCATAGAACTCGCATCAAGAGAGGAAATAACCCATTTTTCGATGAGGTAACGATTGATATGATGTCGTTAGGATGTACCTAAACACTCAAGTGTACTCTTCTTTTTGTCAAAGGTCTCATATATATAAAATAATACTTTTGTTTTTTGGTTTGTTTTTGCAGATGTTCTTCTACAATGTCAACATGCTGCCATCAGACCTTTTCGATCAACACATCAGCATTCGAGTTAGTAGAAACAATTTAGGAACATTGGAATGTGCTGATATAAAAACTTCATATTATATTCAATGAAGTTTATTATGTTGTTGGGTTGCCTTTAAAACCATTATCCTCCGTGTGTCATCAAATTGTAAATGTCATTTAGTTTCTTCAGAAGACACATATATGCGCAAATTCTGCCATGTCTATGAAAAAAAAATTATATTATGGCACAGAATGTAATGTATTGTCAGTACCAGCCTAATCATTGAACGTTTTCTCCATACGTTACTTTGCTTTAGTCTTTTAAGTATTTAAATGGCATTCTATATGTTGGGTTAATTGTTTGCGTATTATAAATGGAGATTATTTTACTATACTATATGTAAAAGCTGTTCTCGGCTGCTGCAGGTGTACAACTCTTCATCACTGAGAGCGGACAGTTTAATGGGAGAATTTAAGGTACTTCATATACACTTACAGTCACTACCTCCAGCCATGACAGAGCGAATGATTTGTTCTGTGACATTAACGTTCGTTTGTTTTGTTCTCCTGAATGTCTCAGGTCGATGTCGGCTACGTCTACGATGAACCAGGTACTTTTCCCGAAATTCGCCATTGCAGCTCGATTTACAGTTATGCTCAATTAACATTGTGTGTGCTTTGTATGGTCAACTTTGTACAGCTCACTGTGTCATGAGGAAATGGCTGCTTTTAAATGACCCAGATGACTCAAGCTCTGGAGCAAGAGGCTATCTGAAAGTCAGCATGTTCATTGTGGGAACCGGAGACGATCCCCCGGTATGCATTTAGTCCAATTATTTCAAACACAAAATAGATAAAACTATAACGGGTAACACAGGAACACAAATACTGTAGTCGCATGCCAAGATGCTCGTTAGGCCCCCTGAGTGGGACGAATTGACTTGTATCGGTGCCTAATTGGATAGGTGGAGAAGAGAGAGCAAGACAATGATAATGATGATGTTGAGAGCAACCTTCTCCTGCCAGCTGGAGTCGTACTGAGATGGGCTACGCTGCAGCTCAAAGTGTTTCGTGCCGAGGACGTCCCCCAAAGTAAGCCAGAATCTCACAAAGCACCATCAAACAAGCCAATATTTCTGTGCATCCCACAGTGTTCTAATGCCTGTAACGGGACACGTCTGGATCACACCTGATTCACAAACGTGCTTGATGTCTTACAGTACATTACCCAGCCATTTGATTTAGTCCAGTTTTTAAAATACGGAATTATTCACAAAAGGTGTGCTGTTATAGACCAAACCAAACAAATGAGTGATTTTCCATTTATTTCCATGTATTAAAGAACTTTAAAATCTGTATATATTCCATTTTTTTGTGTAGCTATAATCATCAGCTTCATTTTTCCATTATCTTTAAGTAAACTAGACAAAAAAATGACAGCTTTAATTTCCTGGCTGCAACAAAATACTGACACTAGAGACTCCTTCCAAAAAATGTGAAATAAACATCTCACAGAAAGCTTCACCATATCGCTTTCATAAAGAAAAT